>NC_133034.1:18109125-18410250 GCF_048771995.1 Taeniopygia guttata | reverse complement strand
GTGCATGAATACTTTATTCCTCTTCTTCTAACCCTGAAGAAGAGGAGAAAATTGATCAGAGGATCCATTGCTGCTTACTGGCATGTGTCTGTGAGCACAGTTGAAAGCAAAGATGTTCTTATTTTGATAAAACCCTTGTGTGCACACTGCAGTATTTTAGCAGTCCTGTCCTCAAGACTACTGAAGTTACACAAGTCTGGGGATGGCAGCGACTCTGCAGTAACAAGCTGTGGCTTTGCACTCGGGCTAATTACTGCTGAAGTCCAAGGGAGCTGGATTATTTCCTGCCAGAAAGTGCTTGAACTGCAGCAGAATGAATTCTGTGTGCAAAACCATTTGAGTGGGTTTTACTGTTTTCCATCCTGAAACTGAGGCAGAGCAGAAATTAGGCAGTTTGCCAGAGGCTGAAGAGAGGCACAGACTACAAGGGGAGAGGGGTGGGGCTGGTGACTCCCAAGACACATTCATCACTTGGCAGATTGTGCTGTCCTACCAGCATGCATTGCAAGGAAAATTAACTACCTAAATGAGATGATTTTGAAAGGACTTTTTTTAGCATCTCCCTCTGCTGTTTTTTTGGTAGATGAAAATATGGGAAGTTAGACAAAACTGTGTTCCTGTAATGGCAAAATGCTATTTAAGCACCATGACTAATGAGAGCAGGATTTGGCCCTCTGTTTGCCCTGTGCTCTTCTCTCTGCTCTATAAAACGTGATGGTGGATCAGGTGTTACTCACCACTGCTCAGAAAACAGGAGAGGCATATTCAGAAGAGAAGCCCTAAAACTCATTGAATTCACTGCTAATTAGGGAGAGGAGAGAGCCCTGTGCCTAACACTCTTGCTGAATTCTTGCAAGAAAAAGTCCAGCTTCAAGTATATTTAAATTTTAACTGCCAAGTTAAACCTTTGCACAAAAAAAATAAAAAATCTTACAATAGAAATGCTGACAGGTCCTTAACTATAGTAGCAGTAGCAGTCTCTGCTATAATAAAGATGTTGCATGTTATCAATAATCCTCTTTTTGCCTGAATCCCTGTCTTTCTAAAGAGAAAGGGCTTACTGACTGGGCAAATCTATTTATAAATTTTGTCTTGGCACAAGAGGAGCATATCGACAATGCAGTGGAGATCTGGGGAGGCAGCTGGCCTGACTGCACACAAGCAGCAAGCTGAGTGTCAAAGCAGAGCACTTAAATTTTCTCTCATTCCTCTAAAAGAGGGAGTGGGAGGAATTAGGAAGGAGGGAAAAAAAAAAAAGAAAAAAAAAAACTTTCCTTTGAACGAGGCAGGGTCAGAGGAGCTACAAAAGATTGAGTAAACTGTCACCCTTGGCTCACTGAAGAGCTTTGAAGGGCTTTCACAAGCTGCTCACCAGTGGACAAAGTCATCTGGACTGGGAGCCAGGGTGTGCTTGCATTTATAGCCCGTGCTGAGGCACGTGTGCCAGGGCAGCCCAGGCTGATAAGGACAGCTCTTCCTGCAGCTTGCTTTGCATAAAACAATGGAGGGGAAAGAGATAAGATCTCAAGAACACTTTTTTTCCCTCCCTGTGTCATTTTAAAAGGGTGTTTTTCTTTGGATGTTCTATGGTGGGTTTTACATCTGTTCACTCCCAAGCAAAGTCTTGCAGAGAAGGTGATGGACTTACTTAATCAATATCACAAACTAGCAAAAAAAAGTTGAAGTCCTGTCCTTTACCCTCTTTTCACATTAGTAACAGTCTAATAAAATTGGACTTTTTCCCTTCAAATGGTAAGAAATAGAGATGGCAATACTCCTTAATGTTCCTGTACACCTGCAGCTGTGCAATACCAAATAATTGTCTTATTTTCCCAGGACTTAGGCCCATTCCAGTCTGATAGAGAATAAAGCCACCTAGATATTTACTGAAGTGACTGTATTCCTGTGAGAATCAAAGCTTTGTGAGTTTATTCTTTCTCCTTTCTGCAGTTATGAATGGTTTTGAAAATCCCACTCTGAATGTATATGGCTGTCCTGTATTACATGGATGTCAAATTTCCCTCTTCTTATACCCAAAGGCTAAAGTTTACTCAAAGCAAAGAACAGCAAGGATCACATTGCTCTCACCAAAATAGCTTACAACATGCAACCAATAAGTAGGTCACTTATCTGAATGGGATACTCTATAAGTAGCATGTTTGCCACAAGAGACTTATGAGCCAGTCCCCTATGGTGCACATATAATAGTCTGTCAGTCTGGTTCAATTCCCACTGATGTTTCAGCTAGACCTTGGTTTAAATGGGGCTGGATCAAGGGGTGTGCATCACGTATGAACTGTGGATGCGCCTTTTTCCACAAGGGCTTACTGAAGTCGCTGGGAATGTCACAAAAGGCCAAAATTGATTGTGTAACTTTTTTCAATCTTCACAAACTACTTGAATGATCCAGACATATTCCTGCAGAAAATGCAGGGGAGGAGAATAATGCACGTGGCAGTGTTAGCTTGGGGCATCGATGAACTGTTCAAATCTTGCAGATGACCTTACTCTGACCCTTTTAGCAACTAAAGAATTTCTTTTAGGTTTGTCTTCATTCTCTGCTGGCTTTGGAAGGATTGCTCAAAGTTAGGAGGAAGATGATAGAGACAAAATTCCTAACTAAAGCAAAGGAATTCTGAAAATCTTGGTGGAGAAGCTGTAATTTGGGGAATTGTCTGCTGGCTGCTTTTGCAAATGGAGCACATTGCATCCAACAGCAATAGCCTGGGAAAGGAGGCTGAGGTGATTCCAGGCTTGGAGCTGCTGAAATTCTCTTCCAGTGCTGTGTGTTTCAGCAGCACTAGAGGAAAATCTCTCTCCCTCTGCAGTGAAATTCCATGTAGGGAAGAGCATGACCCAGTGTGTTTAAGTTTAAATTTTGACATGGCTTAGGTGGAAGATAACCTTTGACTGCGAGGGCCTAGGAAAGCAGTCTCTGCAGGGATCATCCAGCTGAAATCTCAGTGACGAGTTTGCTTCCCTCTGAGTTTTGAAGACTGTGACTATAATTAGGAGGTGCCTCTGATGGATTCCACCAACACCTTTTCTCCTAAAGGACAGAAGTCAGACTTGTGGGCTAGTGGGAGATCAAGTGTGAAAGCCAAGACTCCCAACTCTATTGCACTGGAAAACCACTAATAAGGGGTCAGCATCATCATTAATTTCAAACTATTTTATGTGTAGATAAGACACAGAGGAAGAATTGGCACTGACAAAAGATTGTTCTTCAAAGACAAGCTAGTTATTCTGCAGTTTTCATTACAGGAATTGCCTTGCTTTGGGGAGCTGTTTTTCATTGTAGAGTACAACATTTTTGAGTGATTTAAGAAAACACAGCAACAGAAAAAAAAAAAAACAGCTCTCTTGGCCATTTGCATAACTGCATATGTTCAAAGTCTGGTGGGTCAGTCGAGGGTAGAAGAGCTGAGCACTGAACAGAAGTGAACAAGAGCAGAATGCTGGACTGGAGACTCTACAAGCACCTGGTCTTTGGTAAGGGAGAGGAGATGCCTCTGGATTTATTCCCCTGGACATAGTATCCAGAGTTATCTGATTTCAAGGAACATAGAAAGGAAGAAAAAATTGTGCCTTATTAGATGCTCCATGAACACCTTCCTGGTTCCACCCTCACCTTGATGTTGCTCTCCCTAGAGGCAGCACAGGTTTTACATAGGTCTGCCTTTTGCCCTCAGTCTCTGCACAAAATTTCAGTGCTGAAAAATATGTTTAAACCAGGTGTTCTGGTAAAGGTGTAAAACTGTGGTTGTCACTCAGGGTTGGACCTAAATACTTCAAGGAGCACACTTGAAATCTGTGTGCAGCAACCCTGGGTGCCACCATCACAAATTATGTGTATGTGGTGTGTCATAGAGAAGGAACATGTGACCAGGACCTTCATTAGATGGCAGATTTCCACATTAAAATGAACATTAGCAATTTCAGCCTCAAAACCACTTCTTCTGAAAACAGTTAAAAGGCACTGAAAGCAATAAAGTATTAATCATTAGTAAGAAGGTAAAATAATTTTCCAAGGGACATCTTGTGGTGCTACAGCTTTGCACAATTTCCTATCTCACACTTCCTTCCTCATTAGGTTGGCATTGGGATAAAAGAGCAGAATGGGTCAGGAGGTCCTGTTCCAAGTAATTAGAGAGTTGCTTCTTTTATCTAAGTGTACCTTGTTAAAGTATATCAGTGTCAGACAGGTTAATTGGAACTTTAATACATAATTGATGCTAATTTATGGTAGTTTTTGTTCCAGGATACTGATGCAGACCCCAAAGTCAGGATACAGTTTTCTTGTTATTAATTATATACTGAAAACCAATATCCCATTGGAAGGAGACCTACAACTTATTATATTCTATAGATTTTCTGCCCCCAAACCCCTTGGTTCATTTGTTCCATGTTTGTTTTAAAAAGCTCCTATTTAGCCTCAGGAAAAAATGTAAATGTTTATTTCTGTTTTCAGCCATCAACACACTCCATGGAAATGTTCAGCTGTGCTGCTGTGAGAAGGGCAGGACTCCAACTCTATAGCTGAACTATCATTCCCAAAAAAATGCTTTTCCCCCTTTAAGTGACAAAATATCCATGAAGAAATAAGTAGATGCTATTGCTGCATTTTAATTAATTTTAAAAGTGAAGTCAGAGCTGTGCATTGGTGGATCTATGAGAAGGAAACACTAGAAAAGGCAAATGAGAGCCAAGTGCCCTGAATCATTGCAGCCCATGGATCTCCCTGTCTGAGGTTTGGACTGCCAATGGGATGGGGGTAGCAGCTTTCCCTGAACAGAATTATTTAGTGTGGTTGGAGAACTGAGATTTTCATGGTGGTGTTTCATCTGAAGCACCTGGGAGCCTTTTTCCCTCATCACTGCAATGACCAGGAAGGACAACAGAGGGGCTGTGGGTCAGCCTGCAGATCCCATGTAAGATAAGAGAATCACAGGAGGTGTAGGATGGCCAGAACATTCATTTTCCTCATAATTTGCACATCTCAGATTCAATGTCTATGGGCTTTCAGGAATTGTACAGGCAAAACATGGGGAATTATTTTCTCTCTTGTCAGTTTGGCTGAGATTTTTAGTCAGATTTTCTCTAAATAATGTTCTTGTAGCATCTAAGTACAGCAGGGATTGCACAGATAATTTGCTGTTATCAGATGTCCCTGCTTAGACATGTCCAAAACTAATTTTGTTTCTGGGGTTAACAATGGTCCTACAAGTACACTGGAAGTTCACCTGCTCCTTTATGTTCCCAGATATTTGAACTGGTTAGATCTGATACATGTACAACTGGTTCCTCCTTTAATTTGTTCCTCAGTTGATTTTGTTCTCTGGAAACCAGATGTGGCATAACATGATAAAATACCTGTAGTGGGTTATGCTGGAACATGACACAACATGTGTCAAGTTTCTTTTGAACCTTTCTGAGATCAGGTATCAGTCAAAAGGAGGTCATTTTAATTACCAATGATTAATTAATTAGATGATTGTTGGACAGATGATTATATAGCACTCCAAAGATTATATAGCACTCCTAATCAGTGTCTGCAACCTAGAAGAAAAATGAAGATTTTTTTTTTTTTTTTTTTAAGATGAAAGAATGGAAAGATTGCTGCTCAAAATGTCAGTTATTTGTGTGATGTTTGTGTAGCATCTAAAAGTGATGAAGTGATAGCATCTCTCACTACAACCTCATGAACACTGGCAAACAATTAGGAATCACTCTGCATTTCAGAAACTACCTCTTGATTTAAATATATTCCTACCCCATTTTGGTTTTTAGATGTCCAAACTGAACTATTTTTATTCATGCTGCTATTTAGGGATTTGAGTGCTATGCAGAGTTGGGCTGTGCCAGCAGTCCTTGCCCAGTTATTCCATGTGGATCCTCCTGCTGCTGCTGCTGCTGGCTGGGATGGCTGGGGACCTGCAGGGTAAAGTGATCCTGATCACATCAAAGCAGCACTGATCACAGAAGGTGAGGTGCAGGATTGGGATGGGGATGCTTTCGCAGCAGAAAAATCCTTTTGATCAGATCTGCCGTTTCCAAGGATGCCTTGTGTGTTGCACAGCTCCATAAATGCTGGGGCCCTGAGGCCCCTGGTGCTCCTTGCTGGCCCTGAGCAGGACAGTGGCCAGCTCAGCCCAACGTGTTCACAGCTCAGGTGTACATGTATAAGTGCCCAGCATTGTACACAACCCGAGGTGTGGCCAAACTGGGGTACAAGAGCAGTGCCTTGATGGGATAACTCTGGAGACCAGTTTACTCAGGGAGGATTGAAGGGGATTTTAGCACTTTTCTTCCTTCTATATTTCACTGATGTAGCATTTGCTTTTGCCATATGTGAAATGTCCACATTAGACAAAGGTCCACCACTGCTCCAGTCGTGGTGCAATTCACAATGTGAGGGAGCAAGAGGAAAGTCTAGAGGCCAGTCCATGTTTTCCATCAGCTACAGGAAAATACAGAGGCACCACTGAGCTCCAGCTGCTGCAAACCAATGAGTTTGGACCTTTCAGTAGCAAAACTGCATTTGTGAGTGCCCAGTCAACAGAAATTGTGGCAAAGAGGGAAGAGGGTTTGGCAATTTGATTTGGATCAGCGTTGCTTGAATGGCTCCATAGGCCTGTGTTTAATGCTAATTTTCATGTGTCTATAACCACTCGAATTTCTTTGCACTCAATGCTCTTTGTGTGCCAGGCTGTACAAGGTAAATCTATCTCTTCACAAAGTTTGGGATCTGAAGTGGTTCTGGTAACTCGCATGGTGCTGGACTGTAATTTGCTGTGTAGTACTTCAAATGTGGCACAGACTGGGTGGTCTTGGCAAATTAAAAGTGCAGTTCAGTATTTGAGGGTTTTTATTTAAGGCGTAATTTGAGTATCTAGCAGCATACTTTCCAAAGATGGTGAAACTGAGACAAACACCATTAAAAACTGAAGCAATCCTGAGGCTATAAGGATTGCATGAAAATCTCCCTTGGCTTTTATCTTCTTATTCTTTCCTGTCCGAGTATTTCACAAGAGAGGACTGAGTGGAATCGATTAACCTCACAGAAACTCCAGCAAGACTTAATATTCTCAAAGGAAGGTCACCAGGTTTCAGTCTGTGCCAGCACTCACTGTCCCGAGGTATTGAAGGCTGGGAAGCTGGAAGTGAACCTTGGTCTCCAGCAAAAGAACTGGAGAAATGTGCCAAGTGATTTGAATAGAAATTGATGTGGCAGTAATTTTTCTTCCTTTTTTCTTTGCTTTTATTTTTTAAAATTTTAGAAGTTGCTCCTGTTTTCAGGACTGTGCTCACCTCAGAAAGGAGGCTGGGGAATAAGGGAATAATGCTCCACATAGATGATTGTCATTGCTTTGGTGGCACAAAATAAACAGAATGGGGAAGGCAGCAAGTGTGTTAGGGCGGGGGAAATAAGGAAGCATTTCTAACCTCTCACAGCAATAGGCAGCAGGGCACATAATGAGCTCTGCTGCACTTGTGTGAACTAAGGGAGGTTGTTCATTCCCACCTCCCTCCTGATGGCACATCTGCTCATGCCCTGTGGAGAGCAGTCAGCCAGGGTTAGCAGCAGATAGCCCTGTCCTATTAAGTGCAGGGTCTGATTTTAAGTTTTTTTTATTTGGTCTGATTAGAGGATTTTATCGTCCCTAATGGTTGACTAACTAATGTTCAGACCATCAACTTGGAGTTGGCTGGGGTTTTCCCAGAGTTGGGATAGAAACTCCCCCTTGCAGTTGGGATAGATACTGTCCCTTATCTTCATTTTAGCTGCAGCTGCTCAGGTGAGGAGCCAGAGCTGGAGTATATAACCCTCAAGGAAAACAACTCCCCTTTTTTCCTGTAAATGCTGGAAGTGATTATAAACAAGTGAATCATGTCTGGAATACCCATAGCTTTGCATCTATACAGGCACAGGCTTGGCATGGCAGATAGGCTAGTGGTGGGAATTTCCTTTTTCTCAGACATTTCTCAGCTCTTTCTGAGACTGCCTGCCTGCCCCTGCTGCTTTCTGCACCATATGTACTGCTTTGGATTGACTCAATAATGATTATGAATATATTATTATTAATATATTGATAGAATTGTGAGTCTCTTTAAGACAAATAACATGCAGCAAGTATCCCAAGGTCACCTGTTTCTAAGCAGTTGCCCAAAGAAGTCCATGGGTTTGTATTTTTTTTTTCTTCTCCAGTAGGAAGAGACTGTAGAAAACAAGGTATTTCACATCTTCATAAACAGTTAACTCCAGCAGTGACTGAACAAAACTGGCTAATCAGAGCTCCCTCAGGAGGGCCAGCAAAATTGGGAAAGGTACCACTGCTTATACCAGAAGAGTAGCTTTTATAGCTTCATCACCTGCTAGAAACACTTAAAGTGAGAAATATTCTCCTGCCTGGTCCCCAGGCCTGCGAGCAGCCCTTCCCAACCATCGCTGCCTTTGGAGGTCCTTACAGGTTTTGATTGTTTTGCCTCAGGGACACTTGAATTTCGAAGCTGTGCTTGCTGAGAAGCAGATGCTGTTCCCTGGGGGATTTTGCTGCTTGGTGTTTAAATCACACTGCCATTGCAACTCAACTAAGTCTTGTGGTTTTGGGGTTTTTTTTTGTTTTTTTTTTTTGGTGGTATTTTCCTGGTCTCAAGAGTCCAAGTGTGTTTCTGCTGAACTGCCCTGCTTACCTGTTGCAATGTTTGCACTGATTGCACTGAGGATACTGCAGGAATATGAAGCTGCCATGTGTTTTTCTGTGAAATGGTGATGTGCACCTCTGCAAACACTGCCTTTGTGACTGAAATATTCTGGTGATGGCACCCCTTCAAAGCCATTAAAGCACCAGTGGAGGTGCTTTATTTCAGAAGTGTGTTTCTGCTGTAAGCTGTATGTGATGCATAGCTATGTTTTTAAAATATTTGCCTTCAAAAATTGATGAGCAGTACTGGGGATTTATTGAGCCTCTCTTTGCCAGCTTAGGCTGTAAATATTTTTTACACCAATTACAGAATTCGGCTTGAAAATACAAGAAATCTTGAAGACATTCCTGGGAAATACCCAGTGAAATGGTGCATATCTCACGTTCACTCACGGTGTGCCCTGTTCCCCAGTTTATAGCTGCTGTGTTGCAAACCTGAAGGGAAGGAGCATATTTACATTTCGCAAATGACCCTGTAAATGCCGCATTAATTCCATGTACCTGGTTAGAGGAGGAGGGAAGAGAAGGGGTTTGGTGAGACTTGGAGCGGGAGACAGAGCCGAGCTCCGAGCCTGGAGCTCCCTTTAGCGACGGCGGCGGGCAGTGCACAGCTCAGCATCCCGCATCCCGCATCCCGCATCCCGCATCCCGCATCCCGCATCCCGCATCCCGCCCGGCCCCCGCATCCCGCCCGGCTCCAGCCCGAGAGCCGAGCTGCCCTCAGAAACCCCGACTGGTGCAGGGCTGGCACCAATCTTCAGAGGAATCTCACTTGGAGACAGGGAGAGATGCCAGCGCTCCCAGTTCCCACCTGGGAGCAGAAGAACAGCCTTCATTTCAAATGCTCTGGCGAGGCAAAAGGCCGGACTCCTTCAGAGGCTGCAAGTCTGGACTTGAACCCCCCAGCTGAGCTGGTTCTCCTGCTTGGTTTGGAAAGTGCCTCTTTATTGCCATGCTCTTAGAGCTGGGACTGGTGGGACTTGAGATGACTTTTTTCTTCTTTGGTCAAGTGGATTACAAAAACAAATGTGCTGTTGTTAACTGTGGGCTCCAGCCAAGGGCAATGGGAAACCTCAGGACCCAAGAATTTACCTGTGGAGAGTAAAAAGGCCAAATGACAGCTTTTTCCCGTCAGAAGCAAAAGATGGGTGACAGGGAAGGAATGGACTCCTCTCTCCACAGAGTGTGGCCTGCCACTACAAGGCCACCCTGTGGGAATCTCACATCTCAAGTGCCGAGTGTGTCCCTTGCTGGTTTCTTCCCTCTCCCCCCTGGCTGAGGTGGCTGCACCTTGGCCATTTGGGGCACTGTGTCCTATGGTCTCTTTCCCTCTTTTGACCCCATGGGCAGGCTGTGCTGGCTGCTCTGGAAAAGTGGTTTATGGTGGTTTTCTCTGGCCTGTGAGCTCTGCCTCCCAGAGCCCCTGCTTTGGGAGTGGGTGCTATCAAACCTCTCCTGTACTCCATGCCTGTCAGTGTGGTGAGATGGGGCTGATAACAGGTTTGTACTCCAGCCTGTTCCCTAAACTTATGTACCTTGTTCTCAAATCCTTGATGATGTAGGTCCTTTTGTTGAAGCACTGCAATCTATGTCATTATCTATTTTCAAGGAAATAGTCTATAGCTCCGATAACAAATATTTACACTGATAAGTTTCTTCCCTGAAAATATATCTTTATAAGGAGACTCTAAGTCCAGTCTTCATATCCATTCAGCACAGATAAATGAAAACCAGTGCTCTGCATTGCTGGCAGCCTATGCTGAATTTAGGCTGATGGTCTGGAAGTAAAAGGTTTGATTTCAGTATCAACTGGTTGTCTGGGCTACAAAAGATTTTCTTTGCCATGTTTCACAGTAATGTGATGGAAAAGTCCTGATAACGTGCAGAGATATTAGAGTAAAATGCAAATTTGAGCCTCCTATCTTACAGGATTTGGTGTGCTTCAGAAGAAGATAAAGAATGAATGGCTTCCTCAGGAGCAGGAGCTAGTGTCCAGCTTTGGAGCAGAATCTAAATCTAAGTCAGATCTCATGTTGCTTGGCTTCCAGCACACTTCAGGGGTAGACAAAATGTATGGGGTAGCACATCAACAGATGGGGAGGAAATCAGCAGCAGGTCTAATTGGGGACTTTGAAAGATGGGGAGCTGGTAGGAGAGAGCGAGGGATAAGATCCTGACAACATCGCAACTTTCTATAAACTTGTTTTGTTTAATTCCATTCTTTTGAACATCTGGTCCATCAACTTCTCCCAAGCATTTAAATTTCATTTCCTAGTGTGACTGAGGGATAGTTATTAATGCAGGATGGCGGGAGGTGTGTTCAAAAATCCGTTTATCAGATAACGGGATTAACATGAATACCTCCCGAGCCCTGCTTTGGAAACTTACTTCTAAATCTACATATTCAGCTACTACAGCAGCCACATTACAGCACAACAAATGAAAGTGCTGGACAAGCATTTTAAGGCCTTCTTTCACAGTTCTGATAATAAAGCTGGGGCCCTAAAGAGGGACAAACTCTCTTCTTACTAAGTGGGTTGGAGGATGTGAGCTCCTTTGCTGCTGATAAAGTGAAACAAATGCAAAGGAGATTGCAGCTGCATTTGAAGCAGAAAAGAGCAGCACCCAAACACCGAAGGATGCTTACCTGGCTGTACCTGTATCTCCTTTGCTTCTTATTTCAGCAGGAGACATAATGGGCACAGGCAGAGAAGAGGAAAGATGCAAATGATTTAAAGATAAGACCAGACCAAAACTGTTCTATATGTGTCTGGCCATGCCACAGCCTGTTTGCATGCACTGGCATATTAAGACTTTTTGTGGTTTCATATCTTATCCCACACAAATTCTAGGTTTTGGTTTTGTTTTGTTTTGTTTTTTTTTCCTACTTTCTCCCATATTCTTTACAGTTAACTGTTTTTTTTTTAATTCACAAATTGGAGTTTGAGGTGTTTCTTCTCTGCAGAAAAGTCTCATCTCTAGAAACACTACTTTGAGTTTAGAATATTATCAACCACTGCATTTTTACTGTTTGCAAGCATTTTACTTTCATTTAAAATAAAGTACAGGGAAAGGCATCAGAGGTTCTCTATGTGAATAAGCAGAACAATGTTCTTTTCAACAGGGAGAAGGACCTTACTTAGAGTGAACTTCTGCTTTGTACTTGGCCTGCCACAAAGCTTCTAAAAATTATTTCCGTGTATATATGCAGTTTAATTCAAACATTACCATTTTCTCTCTTTAAAAAAGTCCTTGAATGGAAAAATACTATGGTGGGGTTTATCTCAGGAAAGGAATGGCAAGTTTCTCTATCTTTTCTGGTAGAGACTTGAACAAAACTAAAGCTTGACACTGTGAACCTGTAAGTGTTGTCAACACAACCTGTGGCTTTGTAGCACCGGCCTTTACAGTTGTCTCTCTGTCTCTTCTTGCAAAGCAGAGATGAAAGAGCAGTTTCAACATGCAGAGAGCATTCACCATTTGCAGAATGAGGTGGTTTCTAAGAGATGCTGGTTTCTGCATATGTATCATCCTGGTTTTGGTAAGAAAGCCCTGTTAAAAATTCCCCTCCCCTTACACCCTGCTGCACCTCCTTGTGCCCCTGCTGCAGTTCCTGCCCCAGCCCTGTGGTGCTGATGGTGCTGGTGGGGTGGGCACGGGTGGAGGAGACTTGTCTTACCCTGACTTTGCAGCTGAAGGCAGCACATCCAGCATCCCCTAAGTGCAGTGCTCTCACAGTGCTTGTGTTAATGTCCACCTACTGAAGAACATACACAAATTTAAAAGATTAGCAGTAACACAGAAAAGTATATTGTGAGATAGGATATGGAGTTTTATGGAGGAAAGGGATTAGTAGATATCGCAAAAAGCTTCTGCAGTAAAAGAAGTGCTGAAATTTTAATAACCTAAGGTATTAAGTTTTTATCTCCATTTTTCTAAGGCTCTGCATCAAGGTTTTTTGGAGGCATAGGGAGGATTTACACACATGCATCATCTATCAATGGAACCCTGAAGTCAAGCAGAAACTCCAAGCATTTTGAGACAAGCCAGGCTCAAACTTAGCAGTTCTTCTCATCATATGAGGCCAGCATGCAGGGACAGGGTCACTGTTCTGTTTTGGCTCCTTCAAATGACAAGGTCATATGGATCTGTGTGAGTCCAGCACACATTTCTCCCTTTGTACAAGCAGAACACTGAACATTCTTCTTACTCATAGAAGTAACACTGTGTTACTTCTACATGTGAAAGGGGCTTTTCTGCCCTGTTCTGATATGGGGCCATGGAGCCAAATGAACAAAGTTTTCCTTAACTCTCCCTGGTCACACTGGCATGGTCAGCCTGTGCCAGCCAGCACACAGTCTCTGACAGGGGATGGCTGTAACCAACAGTAAGAGCATGTGAGAATCTCAAGGTGGATATGGTAGGAGCAGGGGAGAGTAAAATATATGTGCAGGAAGCCTAAATCCTTAAGTCCCAGTAGGTAGACAGAGGTTTTTTCCTTTCTTCCTAGCCTTAACTTATTTTTTCAGTAATGATTACACCCTAACTTCCTTCGAAAGAGAAAAGAGACCATTCCCTCCCAGGGAATTGAATCCATACCTTGATTTTTTTTTTTGTTTTTTGGGGTTGTTTTTTGTTTGTTTGGTTGGTTGGTTTTTTTGTTTAGTGAATATCACTCCAAACAACAGTGTGTCCAAATCTGAGCTTACAGAGATTTATTTTCCACTAGATGGAGCTTGAGTATTTCCTCACCACGCATCCCTGCAGCTCCCTGCATCCATGCTCTGCTCAGGAGCAGCAGCATCCAGCAGTGCAGTTATGGCTCTTGGCCTGTACTATTGGTATCATTCTTGCCAGACCGTATCATTAATAATACATTTATTTTCCTCTGCTGAAAAGCATGAATTATTTCTTAGTGGAAAGCCAGAGAACTCACAAGCAAATTCCTTTTGGGAGGATTCCTGAAGTCACACACTTGTTTACAGAGCAGCATAGTCCTACAGATCATTTGAGTGCTTTTTTTTGGAAGTCGTCAACATAGCTGTGTTTCATCATACGCTTTGGGTTTTATGGTTTGGAAAAGTAACTTCCAAAATCTGTCTGGACTCTGTTCTGGTTCAGAACAGAGTCCAGAATTGTCTGAATCCACAGAGCTGTAGTGATGATGGTGTGGGCAGAAGGGGCCACGTGGGCTGGTCAGGCTGTGCTCTGAAGGTCAGTCACATTAGGGTTCATGTCACTACTAAAATTCACTGCAAATAGTTCTAGACAGATATGAAAACTGTTCTGTGAGGGGCTCTGTGATGACCAGATAATCATTGGTATTTTGTTGAAACCTGATAGGAATGAGAAGTTTTATAGTGTTTACTGATAAAAATATCTGATTTCCCAGTCCACAAAGAAAAATAAAACCCATCCTTTTCCTTGTATCTTCTGAAAATCAGCAGTAAGCCTACTGGGTAATTTTCTGAGGTTTTAATACTGTGTATGTGCCCTTTACAACCCACGCATATGCTAATTTCCACTGCTTTATACTGTGTATTCCACGAACAAAGTCTTTGAGCTCTCTGAATGGGAAAGGGGTTTTTGTTATTGAGGGAGGAGGGAACTACCAGCTACAGAAAGAATTCAGTGCTAAGGGGACTAAAGCTTAAAGTGAGGTTGCTGATTTCCTCAGACCTGAGACTCCAAAGCTCTGAGGGGATGGTATAAATCAGTCTTTTAAACCAGCTCACATAGGTGAAAAATGGTCCTCTCCTAAGTATTGCTTCCCAAGACAGTTAGGAAAGACTTATTAATCTGTATCTGTATTAAATCTGTGACATAAAACTGAGGGCAAGAGAGGCATCTGTAATTTTCAGCAATTCTGACTGAACACCTGGAGGAGGACTAACATCGCCCTGGTGGTTCATGTGAGGCTGTACAGAATGTAGCATGAATAGACTGAAAGATCTTGGAAATCACAGCAATATCAATAGGAAGTGGCATAAATACGGGGTGCACTGAGCAAGCAGGATTCCTCAGGCAAACATCACAAGCAGTATTGTTTCCAGGCTATTTTGTTTAAATTGAGAGTTTAGCTGCCAGACAATTCATCAACTGAAAAATTCAAGATGTTCTTTCAATTCAAATTTGCTGATCATCATTAAATTCCGTTGAAGAGCTGTTTTCTTGAACAGGAAAGCTGGAAGCTTGCTCTTGAAATAGCAGTTATTCTGCTACAAGTGGAGATTTTGGCCAAAATTGCACCAGTCATCCTTGAAAGCCAGGCAGGTCTGGGGCCTGACAAGCTGCTCAGCTCTGAGCCTTCCCTAGGCACTGGCACAGCTCAATATGGGTGTCAGTCTTCTGACTCCCCTTGCAAAGTGCTTTATTCTGCTCGAGCCCCAAATGATCAGTCAATTGTGCACTGTTTGCCCCAGCAAAGGGTGTCCCTGTGAATGGCTCCTGCTGCACTAGCTCCCCCAAAATACTGATTACAGGGATAAACAGTGTATGCTGGGAACTACTCACAGTGATGGGTGAGCTTTTTGGAGCCTGCCTCTGTTGCATGATTTGGTAACAAAAGGCATTGCCTTTTTTTCTCCTCTTGTTCTCTGACTATTTTGAAAGTGTGTTTGGTTTCCAGAGCTAATGGTAACATTGTTTGCTTGCCAGTCAGCTGATTGGCCATTGTACTTTTAAATCAGAGGGATTTAAACTAATGCTCTCTAACGGTTCTGGAAAAAAAGTAATTTTCCAGTTGGACTCAGTGGCAGAGAGCAATGCCACTCACTATTGCAAGAGGGCTCCTTGCAAAATGGTCTGTGGCTGCAGTGGGGGGAAAGTGTTGACTGGTGTCTGGTAAAGTAATGATCCAGCTGATATTTGGATGATGCTGTTATAGCTGGTTTGTCAAGGGCACCTGAAGAGTCAGCTATTGCACTGGAAAAGCAATAGAAAAGTTATCCTGTGAACACTCAGAAATGAATATATCACCATTTCAGGGTCATTTCTGCAGTGTTGCTTTGCATTTCCAAGACTCATTTCTGAAGGGAAAAGCACTTGGATGATATTGCTTGACTTTGGAGCTCCCAAAGGCATCTCAGTGGATTGGGTGCCAGGCCAAGATTGAGGCTGGCTGTATGATTTAAGCTTCTGTAAGTCCTGTCTGAAAGTTGGGGAGACAAGTGCATTTAGGGCTGAAATCAGAAATGGTCCGAGATGTGCTCAAAGGGAGGTAAGAAGTCTGTCACATACCCAGAACACGTCCTCCCCGCGGAGCGCAGGAGCTGTCAGACACATCTCCAATCTGACTATTTACAGCATTCTCACTCTCCAGGCTTTTTTATTTGCATTCACAGAGAGAGACAGAGAAGGGTGCTTGTGCTTTCAAATGAGGCTAGAGCAGAAGAGTGTGCCTAGTGCTCCTTTTTATCTGCCATCTTTCCACCTGCCTGCCTGCAGTAATGACAATGCCCACAGGGATTTGCACCTCTCAGCTGGAGCAGGAGAAGTTCTCGGAGCCCAGGGAGGAGAGGGAGGCTCACTGTTTCAGAAAACACCAGAAATAAAACCGCCATGGACAGGGGAGCCCAGATCAGAGACACAGATTTGAAGAGTTAGAAGGAGGGGAACAATTTACCTGTGGGCATTAAGGATCCAGCTGCAGGGCAAGAGCAGCGCTAAGGATGAATGTGGAAGTCAGAGAGAGTAGCCAAAGCCACGCAGCAGGTTCTTGGGCACCGGGCTGTGTTTCTTCAAAGGCTGCCACCTCCGCCGGAGGGGAGCGCTTCATCTCGCAGTCCGTGTGCTCGTTTGGCGGCTGCCTTCACACCCAGCCCTCCCACGCTCTGCCCTGACTTTCTGAACCCTCTGATGCTCCTGTGCTCAAATGTATTTCCTGATTATTTTCCTCTGAGATGAATCTCTCGTGTCACTGCACTTCAGGCTATGCTCTAAGTTGTTTTTTTTGTTCTGTTACTCTCCGTAAGTGCTGGTGTATAACTGAGCTGTCACAAGAACAAATCAGCAAAATAATTGCCTCTGACGGGGTGTTCACATCATGTAACTGCCAGTGTCTGGCACTGTTACTCAAACTAGCCAGAGAAACTTCACTGAATCACAGAAAGGCTTTGATTTTTGAATGTGTTGCAGGTCTGAGTGTTGATTGCCCATCTTGTCTCACCCTCAAGGTCCCACTCCTAGCCCACCCCACCCCCAGTTTGGAGGCAGCCTTTGCGTTGCCATCATGTCCAACCTGGAACATGAACTCATCTGTGACAGACTGAGGAAAAAACCACAACTGCCTCAAAACCAGCCTCCCCATATTTACTACCCCCAGTCCTCCTTAATGGCTCCAATTCACACTCAGGGATGGAGTCAAGGATCTGATTTAGGGGTAGGGCTGGTTGAGCCCAGGATGGCTGGTGGGGTTACTGCTGGTGCCTGTCCATCCACTCACGCTCCCTGGAAGCTGGGTTGGTTGTGGCTGGGCTCCAGCTCATTTTCAGTCTCCAGCTCAGCACTGCAAAGCCAGGCAGAACTGATAGAACCAGGGAAGAGATGAGAAAATGTGCTTCTCACATGGGCATCTTACTTAGGTGCACAAAATTAGGCTGCTTACCTGCTGAATTGTAACTTATCCTGTTCTCCCTTCATTTTGATCTTAGAAGGAACAAAGACTAAATTTTATGAAGTATGTTCAAGTATTTCATGATGCAATTAGGAAATGCAATTTGAAAGTCAGACTAATTGGCTGTCTACACCATTAGCCATTTAAATAGTTTTTAAAAATCTATCCCCTTAGTACTTGACCCTGTTTCATAGAGCAACTTCCTTCTTCTTGGGCACCCAGCCAGTACCCTGGTTGCAAAGACAAGTGAGTGACATATTGCAGGGGAATCTGCCTTTGAGAAAAGCAGCCTTGGGGTTTCTTCCTCTCCCATTTCATCTGCATTCTCACTCCTCCCCTTGCAGACAGATTGACACTAGCTAGCCATGAGCACGGGAAATAGCTGGCAGTAAAATAGGGAGTCTAGCTGCATTGGAAGTGGTGGTGCAGAAATTCAGGAAATTGAAAGCTCTGAGGTTTCTTTGACTCCCACGTAGCCAAGATAATTTTCAAAACCACTGACCCACAGAATACTGGCAACTACAATGTCCAAATATACTGCCTGAAGCCAACACCAGATTACATGGAGGTCTCCCTGAATGTGTCCCTCATTCTTAGTCTCTTTCCCTAACTTGCTGCTGACTATTTTGGAAGACTGACTCAGGCCAGCTGTTCATATGCATGTATTTATACACAGAAATATTTTCATCTGTGATTGCTTTATGGCTATTCCTGTTCGATTCAAGAAAGCTATTAACTTCAGAAAATATTTATTAGAGGTTTTAAATTATCAGTTTGGTCTAGATTACATAAATGTTGTTAATAGTATATATTGATGAGGAGAGAATTGCTCCCAAGTGTCAAGCATGAAGACATGTCATTTCAGAGTACCTCAAAATTTGCTCTTAATACCATATATAGAGATGTTAGGATTTTTTTATGCTCATAGGTAGACTAGTACTAGAAAACTGCAAGCTACTAGCTAATTATCACTGTTATTAAATGTCTTTCTTAGTGCAGAATACAGCTTATGAGCTTTAAAGCTTACACTAATCAAGAAGCATGATCAGCCAGTGATGTAGGTCACTTACAGCTCAGCTGATACATAGCTGCTCCTCACTGATGTTACTGCTTAAACATTTATATTGATGAAATAAAAAGTAACAGTTCCATGATATGAAGTAAGGGAATAATTACATTTTGATTATTAGGGAATCAGTCACCAGTCCCATTTGGACAAACACGCAAGTACATAAAAGAACAGAAAACTAAATAGATTCAGTAATATAACATCTGAATTGTATCAGTTGTAAAAAGCATTGGAGCTTCCATGTAAGTCTTCATTGCTGTAATATTGTTATTTTAACCACAATTACGGTTAAACATTGCAGAGGTACATAGAGGCATGTGGTCATTGGGCTGTGGGCTATTGAGAGGGAATCTGTCTAAATCTCTCCTTTGTTTATGTAATGCAGAGATGGTTCAACACGTTTTTTGAAAACGGACCTGAACACAACTCAAGTGCATGTCCTGACCACAATGTGATGTAAACCAGTAATTACTTTCTTCATTCCCTGCAAAACTGCTTCAGTTGGCAGGCTGCATCCCACAGGACACTGTTGAGACTCAGAGCTTTCTCCCAGAAGAGAAGTGATGCAGATTTGCATCTGCATTTCACTCCTGGCTCAGGTTGCTCTCTTCACTTCCTAAGGATATCTCCTGTGAAGTGCCTTAAGAAACACCTTATATTGGTGCATGGAAATGACTAAAAAAGAAATCAGAGAATGTCAGCAACTCTAGAATAACTCTACATCCTGTCAACTACTGAGCTACTAATTCTTACTTACATTGATTTCCAGGGAACGCAACTTCAGCATTTTTACATATTTATCATATTATAAGAACTTTTGCCTTTACGTTTAGAAACTTTAGTGCATGTTATGCTGTCATGCTGGTGCTTATGGCTTGGTTCTCCTTTCACCCATGCTGGTGTGACGGAGGAGTGGTTTGGTGAGAGGGGATGGAGATCAGCACAGCACTACTGATTCACAACCGTGGTTCATTGTTCGTGGTAGCTGCAGCTCTTGGCCAGTAGAGTTTCACCAAGGTAAGGCACTACAACTCAGTCCTTGAATTCAGTGCCATAACTGACATCTAAATGCTTAAAACTGGAGGCAAGTAGTCCATGGCTGTGAGGTCTAGGGCTCCTTAGCACAAGTATAGATGGAGAATATTCAGGAAGAATTAAAAAGATTGAGAGTTTATTAAAGCTTAGGAAGTCATTCACACTCTTTACTTGGATATGCATTTTAACATTGTCTCCTTTCTCATTTAAGTAACACTGAGGTCAAAAACCAAAGTAGCAAAACCAAGACAGTTCACAGTTCATGGTGAAAACTGTCCTTAATTCAACCAGAACAGGAAAGGAACCTTCATGATACAGCAGAGGACTCTAAGGACACAGCAACAAACTGAACTCATGTTTTGCCTCTGGCAGTGTACAGTACAAGTGTAAAATAATTTAACTAACTAGGTTTCAGTTGACAAACAGTATGGGTGAACAAATGCCTGAAATGGGCTGCTAGGGATACAGCCAGCTTTTATCCTCAGTTCTTCTCTTCTAGGCTTGAATTTATGAAATAATTTGCCCAGGGATAATGAATGTTGTGAAGGCTTGGTTTGCCATTCCTTGTGCTTACCAGTGGATGGTTTTCCATGGAGTGCAACGAAGACTGGGTTAGACCCAAAACGAATTAATTTCCCAATAGCTTGTTCTAGAAGTTATTTTTAATTTATCCTGACCTAGCTGCATTGTCATTTTGTTAAGAGCACGTTGGTAATGTAATTCAATCGGATGTACTACTACACACAAGAATCCATAAAGCAATGTCTTGTGTAACAAGAGAGATGTAACAGGAGTTATCAGGTAGGAGTTAACATTTCCATCAGCTCATGGTAGCAGATTCTGTGCAACATTAAACAATCATGGTTTACAAGTTGAAACAATCCATCAACGTGAAACTAAACACTCTCCAATGGTGGTAAACCTTAACTCTTGCTTTTAGCTGTCTCTGGTGTAAGAGTACATCTCTGTCTAGGTGAACCTGTTCCATTTTCCAAACCTCTGCATCAGAAGATTTGCAAAGCAGTGGCTCCTGAACTCCTTGCCATGATGCAAACAGCCTTCTCTTTCTCCCAGCTCCATTCTTGTAATTGACTGCAGCTGTTTAGAGATAACTCTTTATTTTACCCCCACAGAACTTGGCCTGTTGCTGATCCCAGTACAAAAAGTCACAGCAAAAATTTCAGAGTGGAAAATTTGGCCTCACTTCTTCAAACAATTTAAGACACACTTTTCAAATCCAACTGCCTAGACACAGCTCCCTAACATGTGTCCTTTGAAACCACCTGCAAGGATTTAAGAAGCAGCTGCCTACACATTAACATGGCCTTTCTGACAGCATTCACCAGATGTCAAGGAGGGCATGAGCCCCTAACTCAGAGGATCCAGTTCCTTCTGTCATACCAACACAGGTAATTTAAATTGGTGATTTCTTTAGGGTCAGCAGTGGGAACAACAGAACTTGAAGTTAAGCAACTACTTGAAGCTGTGCATAATGCCAAACTGGCACCTTAAATCTGCACTCAGGCCTCTTAACATAAAGCTGAGTGTCTTGGCAAGCTTATGTCCACATTAATAATAAATCCTGGTGACACAACCCATTTAAGAAGAACAGTAAGAGCTGAAGCCTCCTTAAGTGGAAGCAATCTACTTTGTTGTGTTTCAATGTAGCCAGAATACTTGGAAGATCTTTTTATTTTATTCTATGCTCTCTCTCATTATCAGAATTCCCAAAAGCAGTATGGTTCAGTCAATGCTGTTTTAACTAGCTTGTTCCTTTATCTGATTAGTCGTTTTAAGAGCTATGTACTTGGTTAGGGAAGTCTGTGTTTTGATTTTATTTTTATTCTGAATGGCTGCAGTCATCTGGCT
Source organism: Taeniopygia guttata (assembly GCF_048771995.1). NCBI lineage: Eukaryota > Metazoa > Chordata > Aves > Passeriformes > Estrildidae > Taeniopygia > Taeniopygia guttata. The sequence continues at coordinate 18,388,958 of NC_133034.1, read as the reverse complement.
GTTTATGTGAATGATTAAAGTCTTTAAAAGCTCTGATGGATTTTTTTTACTCTCTTGGTCCTGTTACATTCCAGATTTCTGCAAATGCAGAAATACATATGTCATTCTGTAAAAGCAAAGGCTGTTAACAAACAGTAAATAAACCAAACTGGACTTCTATTATAATGGCAGACTAATGAGCCGAGTAATTTGAGTGGTATAAATAAGGAATGGCCAGAAGCGAGGGAGGCTGTAAGAGAGTCCATTGTAAGAGGAGACTGTTTTACTGAAGCCTTTCACCAGAGTGATTATTTAATAAAGAGCCTTATAAGCAAAGGTCCAGGGCTGGAGACTGCTCTGTATTGCTGGTAACGGGGTAACAGGGTTAGCAGGATCTGCTTCTCTTGAGTTCCAGTAGGCCTGAAGGGGAATCTGAATGGATGATCCAATATGATGCATTTGATATGTGTACATGCAGCAGATTTTGAAGCATTGCAGTATAGGAATCACACAGGCATAGGCCCTGGAAATAACACTGAGATGCAATAAGATGAGCAGGACACTTTAGGGATTATCATAGATTCTTTGAAGAAAATGAGTGGATCTCATTCCACACTGAGATCACATTCCAAGTCCTTTACAGACAGTCCTTTACATTGCTGGACAGAGAAGTGTTTCTATTACCTCAGCTTTCAGAACGGAGCTTTAAGAGAGCTTCTTCCTTGCACAAATCCTGCCAAGGTGTGGATATATCCAGGACTTCTGTTTGTATAGGGTGAGCTGAAGATGTGTCACTAAAGATAAATCCCTGCTATCGCCATGTGAGCTCTTCCTTAGCCAATGTTAAACATTTTTCTAGTGTACTGGCTGCCAATAAATGGCCCAGGATACTATACTATAATTATTTTTCATTCCTGTCTCAGTTTCCTGTAATTTTTGACTCTGCTTACTTGTGGCTGTATTGAAAGAAGATGGTGTAAATCTGAGAGTTTTAACTGTTCCATCCTTCTGTTCAGTATTCAGGTTTTAAAATTATTATAAGCTTGTGCCTATAGAAATGTCCTTGTTTCCATCACCTGTGTTTGGCTTCCAGGCTACATACTGGAATTTATAGATATTGTGCAGCTTACATATGCTCTGTGGAGATTTTTGAGGAACTATGTTCTCCTTAGGCTTTGAAACTGAGATCATATTTGAGAGAAAATGATGTTCAGGGAACAGAGAAAAAGAACAGGCTGATCAAATGTAATTTCTTATAAGTATAATGGGTGGAAGTTTAAAGCCATTCAAAAATGGCTGGAAGAGGCTCCTGAGTTATTTCAGGCACAGCAGAGTAAATGTTCAGCCCCATTTGTACAATCTGTGATGATAAGAACAGAGATTCATCACCTCAGTGCAACGGTATTGGTTGATGCCAGTAAGATTCAATTAGCTTTTCAGGCTGCCAGGAATCATCCAGTGCTAGTGAGAATGGTCCTCAGAGAAGGACCACTGAATGGCAAACTAACAGCCAGTGTCTGTTTGGGTTTTGCATTCCCCCAGACCTGAATGTTGTGTCATCCTCTTCTATTTAGATGCCGAATGGCTCTAAGCAATTATCTCTGCAGCGTGCTGGGAGTGGTTTGTCCTTACACAGCATTTCTGAGTTCTCAGAAATTCCCAGAGAGTTCTCAGGAATTCCCAGAGAGTTCTCAGGACCTTGTTGGGCCAAGCAGACAGACATCGGTGCTTTTGCAAAAATACATACGACTGGAACTGTGCTTTAAACTGAAGAAAAGGTCTTGTAATATCCTTCTGATATTTGTAGTGAGGATCTGAAATTGTAGCTTGAGAAATGCTGATAAAGCTGATTAGTCCAGTTCGTGGAAATATTTGTGTTTTACAAATACTGACCACTCTTCTCTGAACTGGTTCAGCTTGTTTTTGATTAGATTTTGAATTTGTGTTATGTTGAGTTTTTCCCTGTAGCAGGTGCAGATGAGCATGAAAACTGAAGCAGAGAGCAGCAGTGTGCTGCTTGGGGAAATGGCAAGTGACTCTATAATTTACTCAGTGGTGTGTTTCTCCTTATAATTATTGCTAGTTCAAAAAAAAGAAAATCACTGCGAATTGCATGGCAGCATGTGTAAGATGGATGTGGAGATAAAACATGAATACAGCCCATGCCTTGTAGGCTGGCAAATGAAGTGTAAGGTGCTATTGTTTGTTTACTGACTGTGTAAGCATGAGATGAATGATTATCTCTGCTTCAAGAGGTAGCCCAAGGTTTCCAGTGGTATCAATCTTCCTGTTTGTGATTCATTTGTGCAAACACTAGAGAGCTGAGCGTGTAACTGGAGGCGATTACCCAATTACTTCTCTGCCCCTTAAAAATGACATTGCTTTTCCATTCCCTTTTGAAACTCAGGATTGCACTGGAGCAAGACTGGGATGGTGAGCCCGCTCCTGGACATGACAAGGCAGGTCCAGACTCACAGTCCTGCCTGCAAATCTCCTTGCTGGGAATTGCTCCTGCCCAGCAGGAAGAGGTTTCTAATGAGCTCACAGGGAGTGGGAGGAGGAGCTGGATTCACCCAGGTGCATCCAGGGCTGCCGAGGTGTGGGAGCAGCCTCTTGCCCCTCCCTAGAGCAGGCTGCCCCTCTGTCAGTGTCAGGAGGCTGCGGACAGAGCTGTTTTTAGGGTGTGACATCCTTTTTGTGGTTCCTGCACAGAGGTGTGAGGAAGCTGCAGGAGGAGAGTTCCCAGGTGGCTGACAGCAGGATGTGAAATAGGTGGAGCCCTGGGCCTGCTCTGTGCTCTCCATGGCCCAGCTAACAGCAAACTCAATGGGGAAGCTGGCCTGGGCAGTAAAAACCAGAATAATTAATCAGCTGTGAGCCTAATGAGTGAGTCCTCTTCCAACCCCAGTCATGCCAGGACAGGTAACACTGCTTACCCACACCAAGCATTTAAGAGTTTGGCCTTGACTGGTGCTTCTTTCTTTCTGGTTTTGATCTGTAATACTTCATTCATTCCACTTTCCCACTTTCATTCGTTCCACTGATTCCCCACAAAGCACTGCTTGTCTGAAAACCAGCTTGGAGGAGCAAACTGGAAAATTAACAAGGTCCCAGTAAAAATTGTAGAAAGCTTAATCCATTTAGTGGATTAACACAAAAGTGAAATGGTGATGAGGCAGTGGTTTGTAAATATTTACATAACTAAAATATCTGATAGTATTGGACTCTGAAATCCAGTGGATACCTTAGATTCGGGATAAATCTTGCCTCCATTTGGGATTGAACACTGCAACAGTTTCATAAGGGAGGGCTAGGCTGCTTCTCATTTGAAGTCATTAAGTAAATAATTGTTAGTTTGGTTTTTTTTTTTTAAATTAAGGACTAAAATTACCTGGTTTCACTAAAAAGTAAAGTCTGCGTATGGGACATACCAAGTGAAACTCCCTGGCCTGTAGGAGGAGAAAGTTTAGACTAATAGCCTGTGAAACTACACTAACATTAACCACTAGAATAAATGCTTTAAAATTAACTTGGCAGTTCACCAGCAGCTTTTAAAGAGAGCACTAAAAAGTGAATTGTGGAAATGTAATGAAAGCAACACTATGACAAGGCTCAGAGTCATAATCTCCCAACTCACCAGGCCATTGAGGACCCTGGAGAGAAACCAGCATCACCTCTTAATGTGTGAGAAGTACCTCAGAAGGCCACTTCTATGTAGCAGATGTACTTGCTGGAGCAAATAAAACACCAGTGACTTAAAAATGTATTCTGCACTGTCTGTGTCAAGTGCTGTTAACATTTTTCAGAACCACCTTTCCCGTAAGGCAGCGTTGGAAGGATGGGGATTAATTGTCCCTCAGGAAATGCACTGTTGGCACAGCCAGCTCACAGCCCTATGGACTAATTAGGAACAGAAACTGCAAACATACACAAATCATTATTTGACCATACTAGCTTTCTTCTGGAACTCAGTTTAGGTGCTAAAATAATGTGCACCCCACTAACTTCATCTTGAATGCTCCTGGTTTACCCAGTCCTTGCTTGTGTAGCTGAGTGCCTGCAGAAGCATTACTGGAACCTGATGATGATGGAAGAGGTTCATTTCCATGGATGTGTTGGAACTGATCTCCCAGGTGATTGAATCTCCCTATCCACACATCAACACATCATTTCCTTTCTTTCTTTGCTCCATTTCACTGTTGTTCAGTTTTTGTCAAAACTAAAAAAAAAAAAAAAAACTAAAAAAAAAAAAAAAAGAGAAAATTTTCTGCAGGAAATAGGGATCTCCTGAGGGAGTTTTTTACTTTTCCATATAACTCCTAACCTAGCAGCATCACTGCATTGCTGTCAGAGTGGAAATGTATACAGCACAGGCTGCAGCCTCAGCTATCTGATCTTATATAGCACAGTCTACCCGTGTACCAATTTGTAACACGTCCAAAGCCTTGTGAAAGCATCCCCATGTGTAGAATTACATGTGTCATATTTATTTAATGATAGATTTGCTAATACAGCACCTGCTCAACAGAATTGCAGACTACATTGAAATCAATTACCGTATGCAAACTGCTTCTAGCAAGTGGGGCTAGAAGTGAACTGTGCACAGCCACCCGTGCAGTCTGTTTGGTCATCTTTTTTAACACAGCTATTAATCTGGACTGTCAGACTTTTCAGACACATATTAGATGATTTTCTGTTTCTATTGTGTTTAACTAAGTGAAAACTGGTGCCCTCTCTAGACTTGGAACCAAACTGCTGGAAGTCAGTGGGTGTCAGGAGTCAGGGCCTCTGCGTAATTAGGGAGAAAATTCAGTTTCCAGCCCAGAGCTCTCTCTAAAGCTTGAGTTTCTTTGTGTGCATGTCCTGGGAGATGCATTTAGAGACTTAGAGATGTTTGAGCCTGAAAAGGCTCTATTTGGGTTACCACTTTTTGGAGATGCTTTTCTGGGATGCTTGTGGCTGCAGTGAAGCTCTCTTGGGCTCTGACCTGCTGTTATACTGGTTCTATTCTGCTCACCCTCCACATCAGATATGCCTGAGAGAGGGAAAATCCCTTTTCACTGTAGTATGCAGACCTAAAACAGCCCCTGGGCAGGGAAGAATGTCTGGAAACCCAAGGGTCTCATTCCCATCCCATTTACATCCCCATTGTAATTCCACTGTATTACCTAGACTGCTTCCTTGAGGACTAGTGCCTCCTAAATGCCCCCAAAATACAAAAATAAACATTTGTTTCTTTACATTTCAGCTGAGTTTCATTGCTTTGGAAAACAGTTTTATTTAATTTGTGTTTTTCATATTCACTTGGAAGCCAGAAGTACTTGAGCTATAAAAGGAGTTTTGTGCACTAGATGCAGGATGCAGCTGACTTGATTTCCATCATGAAAAATACATGAATCATCAGCTGCAGGAGTATGTCTTGAATGTTTCTGAAAGTGTCCCCCAGAAAGATGTTCTAAAAGTTGAGACAAACAAAAGAAATCTAGTTAGTTTGTATGTGAGTTTTTAAAGGCATTGGTATCAATTATAATGTGAATATTAAATACGATGTTAATGATAATTAGTAAATGTTTAATAGTTCAGTAAATAAGTTATTTATTCCATATTCTATCAAAGTTATGGGGTTAATTCTGGTCATCATTGGAGGGGAGAACCAGAATCCTTCCATGGTTAATATTAATGTCTTTTATTCATGGTTCTGGATGAAAAATTAAGTGTGTATAAAAACTGACAGTGTTTCTTTAGCTTCAGAGGCAACTTTCTTATTGGTGTTACTGGCCCTCACTGTCATAAATCAAACAAGATGGTTCATCAGCTCCTTTCCATATACACGTCTCACTTTTTGGTTAAAAGACTATTTTTCAGAACTGCCACAGCAGCAAGCTTTACCTTCTCAAGTATTGGAGAGCTTTTCTATAGCAGGAGATACCAACAGTAAAATTGTTGCTCAGCTGTAAGTGCCATCATTGTCACTCTAAAGGGCACTGGCAAATGAAAAATATCTGACAAATTGACAACTTGACAGCGACCCGAGATGGTGAATTAATCCACCTTGGCAGAAGGCTGTTGATGAATATTTAAATAGGTTAATAGTCAACATCAGAACCCTGAAACCAAATACAGGCTGGCAGCAGTAAGGAACAGGTAAATCTGATATCTAAATTATACTGTTACTAGTGTGCTTCAATCTCAGAATGGAAATCAGATCCTCAAATCTGAAATAAAAAAGTTAATAATCTTCCCTTACAGATAGTTCTTTGAGCAGCAGCCTTTTCTATCAAAAGAAGGTGTTTGTTTCTTTAATTTATGTGTGCTCTTACACAGGCAAATCCTCAATTCCTTCTTCAGCTCAAAGACACACACACATTCAAATAAGAAGATGGGTAAGTTCACAAAACAGAAATATATTAAAAATAAGTGAATCCCATCTGAATTGGCATCGATAAATTTTGAATAAATCAATGAGTCTCTCAATTTCTCTGTTCCTTCTCCCAAAACACAACGAGAAATACTCCCTGTACTGACCATGTATGACAGATAGACAGGAACACATCTCTTTGGGGTGGCTTCCATGGTGTTCTTCCAGCCAAGATCTGCATTCCTGAGGGTGCCATAAGCCCAGCAGCAGAGCTGGAGTTGCAGAAAATGAGAAGTGAGAAAGGAGCATCAGGATGTGTAGCAGTGGTGTAGATGACCCAACCTCAGCTCTTCACTGCGGTACTTTCTGGGTCACCTGCAGTATCTTCTTGGCAAAATGCAGAAGGGCAAACTCAGCTGGCACCACACACATTTACCTTGCAGAGTATCATTAAAAATGTACAAGTTGGACAATGCACTTTGTCCGTATCACTTTCAGGTACTTTTGGGTGGCATTCCTCCAAAGGGCTGATGCAGTTCAATAACAGTGGCTTTAGCCATCTGTGGGCTCTGTAATGAATTCTTTGACTAACCCAGAATCCTGTTTGGCTCAAGAAAGGCTCCATAGCAGCCAGGCAAGTCAGGTACACTGGAATCTATCTGTTGTCTAAGGATAACACAATTCCATGTTAATAATAAGAGCTAGTCCATTCTCATTGTGTAAATTGAAGAGTGGTTCTTATAAGAGTCTATTCTTGGTCCAACACTAATCAGTATTTTCATTAAGCACTGGGATTAGGGCTTACTGTGTTACTGTATTTGCAGATGATACCAAGATGGGAGGCACTTTGCAGGAAAAAAGGTAAATTCAAAAAAATCTTGGAAAAGTTGATAGCCTGGATGATGCTAAAATAAAAATGGTCATTAAAAAAAAATAGGAATTATTTAAGAATAATGAATTGCATGAACATTAGATATAAAGTGACCAATTTGGCCTGCCAGAAAAAAAGTTTCAAAAGTGACAGAGCATACATTTGCCAGTAGTCACAATAGCTATAGGGAGAAAAACAACCATATCTTGTTATGGGTTGTACAAATACATGTGAGATAAGTGAAATTATTTTTCCATTGCACACAGCACAGATAAGCCCTCAGTTAATGTATCAGCTCATTTGGTAATTGTAGATTTGGAAAAGAAGTGGCCAGGATAATGTCCAGATGACAGCAACAAAAAGAATAACAGATTTTATCTGAAAACTTAAGGAAACTGGATGATCTTTTAGTTAAAGAAGTAGAATTGTTTTCATATAGTACACAGATATTTTGCAGTATTAGAGGTCATATTTGGGTCAGGATAAGAAGCAAAAAAATTACCTATTGGTGAAGAAGATCTAAGTTAGAAGTTCAGAAAAATTTAATGCTTTGGGGGATATTGAGCTTTGTGATTGATTTTTGGGAGCAGCTGGATGACCAGGATTGGCTGGTGCAGCAGGCCTTGGGCACGAGCGTGGTGCTGCCTCATTTTATTTTCTAGAAAACAATTCCTTAAATCCCAACTGATGTCAGTGGTACTGAAATATCTGAATATATTTTTGTGGAACAAGCAAAACTGAGGATAAGCAGAAGAGAAGGAAATACAGTAACTTAAAAAACATGAAGGACTGTTTTGCTTGCTATGGCTCATCATCTAATGTTGCTTACGGATATATTTTTAAAATAGATTCATGGGCAGCATGAGATTAAAAAAATAAAATCAGAGAATATTTGGGTCTCATTCACCAATTTATAAATGTGTATTTTTTCTGCTTAAGAATAATTTTTGTTTTAGGAAGCAAGAAGTACAAGGAATAGCATGTCAGATGTGTACTTCCAAAGAATAACTTCAGTAAGGTCTACACAGTAGGAATAAACCTCCTGTGGTCCAGCATTGTTCCCACTCAAGTCAATGAAAAGCCTGCTATTTTTTTTTCAGCTGGACGATCCTCAGAGTTATTTTAGCAATTAGGTTCACATAATGAATTAATTACATAAAATTATAAGCAATTTGTAGACAAATACAAAGAAATTAAATTAACTGGATAAATTATATGCTGTGAACCACTCATCTGTAATACTTGTCTTTTGCTATTTTGTACCCTTAGAAATATTCTAAATAAGAAATACAGTCTAATAAAAGTGACTTAAAGAATATAATTGTTACAAGATTGCTTAATTGATATGTGAATTATTTAATAATTTTTTTTGTGTGAAATTATTAAATAAATTCCAAAACATCTCATGGAAATGCATCACCAAACACAATCACTAGCACAGTCTCTTCTTTTTCTGAGTCCAGCATTTAAATCTGCACTGGATCCTGTCCCTCCAGGCTGTTTTTCATTGAGCCAGTAAAATAATTTCAGATTATAGCAGTGGCATAAATCCTAGGGTAAAATCAGAAGCAGGGTCAGGTTGCTCACAGGGAATTCAGTGTTCCAATGCTAGAACTGATTTATTACCAACTAGTTTGTTTACAGCTATCTTCAATATCTTCTGGCTACTTTGAATTATGCATTGTTGACATACCCTCATCCAACCTCTACTGATATTAATGAAACATTCAAAACAACAGATATTCAACTAAGGACAGAGTAAAAAATGTTTGGAGACCTCTCGATTTGTTTCAAGAGGGTGAGGCTTAACATTTTATTTTTACTGATGCAATAGCATCAGTACTGTACATTTGCTGTGATCAAATACACAGTACTGTAAGAAAACTGGCAAAAAGCTAAAAACTAAACTTTTCACTCCATCAGAACCATTAGCAACTAAAAATTTCTCCTTTCAGACAGGCAGGAGAATGGGAAACAAAAGTAAAAATATGTGCGGAAATTACAAAATATGGGAGATTTATAGATTTACAGCTGCAGCAGGCCTAGATGGAGAAAGTGAGACAGCAGAAAAGGGATTAGGATTAGGATTACTTATGCACTTATATAACATTTGTTCTAAATTTGATTACAGTACTCAGTAAAATGAGAACTCAGTATTCATCATGCACAGCAAAAAAACTTCACGTCAGCATCTTCATTTACATTTGCAAAAATAATTAGGAATCACTTGTAAAATGCTTTAATTATGTTAATCAGCCAATGTTTTGCTACACTTTGAAGACATAAAAGATTGTAGGAACTTCAGACAGAGCAACCATATGTTTGTTTGCCTCACATGGCTGTAGGAACATCATCTGTCATGTTCACAGCTTTTTTTCTTTTTTTTTTTTTTTCTTTTTTTTTGCCCACAGAGTCCCCAGTTATTCCTGCTTGGTATATTATTGCTCCCTACTTCTAGAATACTAGGCCATGAGGGGATTTAAAAAAAAAATATATATATATGCACACACTCTCCAATTTTGAGTATCTAGCTTTAGATTTATAAAGCTTAACTGCTTACCACTTCCCAAGGGTTTATTTATTCTGCAACTACTTCAGAAACTTGGCTGAAATGGTAGACAGGTTTTTGAAACTCTGAGCGTATGTGACTAATCTTAAAGCTTAGCTGGAAAGGAGATGTGAAGGTGTTGTGGAATCAGTGGTACCATGACCTGTCATGACTTTACATATACTTTTCCTGTATGATACAGAACTTGTCTTGATAGTAATCTCCAACCAAAAGGCCAGGAAAGTCTCATTCCCCAAGAGCAGTGTAAATCAACCCATTTTATTATATTTATACCAAAATAAAGAGGGGAGAGAAAAAACCCAACCAAAAGCCTTTTTTTTTGTGATTGATGTGAACCAAACAACAATGTGCTGTGTCTGTGTGAGGGAAGCCTGGCCTGGGACAGGGCTCCAGTGGGAAGGGAGGTCAGCAACAGCTGGGAGCCAGCCTGGCATTCCTGGTGGACACACCTACGTGGGAGATCTGCCCAGAGGCTTACAGAGTGTTATTAACACACTTGGTTTGGGTGGGAAGGATGGTGGTGAAAGGAAAGCTAGTGGAAAGACAGGTCCAATCATAAATACCAGCTGGAGATGTGATTAAAGAGCCAAAAACTTTATTGTAAACACTATGTTGGAAGGAAAAAGTGTTTTTGCCAGCTTATTCTGTTTGGTAGACGCTTTTGTAAAACCCTGTTGCTATATAAAATGCATCTCTGTTAGCACAAATTGCTTTTACAGCTGCACTAATGAACAGCCTCTCCAGTGCTGAAATCTTCCTCACTTCCCTAAGGTGTCTGTCTGTCTGTCTCTCCAAGCCTCTTTGCCTTGCTCCCTGAGGCATTTGTGTAACCCAGCCAGGCTGGAGCCCTGGGCTTTGTCATTGACACACCTGTGCAAGGGAGTAACCACTTCTCTTTAAGATTCTTGTACAAAGCAGGGATGGGGTGAAGTCAATGGGCACGAATTTAGTCTCTCACCCTTGAGAAAGGGAGGAACTCACCAGTATTGGCTAATATCCTGCCACTTACCATTGAGGCACAGGCTTAAATAATGGGGAATTGACGGAAAGCACTCTCTCGATTTGCAGCCAGGGATGAGGTAAGTGCAGAGCATCTTTTGGTGAAGGGTGCTGCAGTGCAAAGTTCTCTGTGCCTGCAGGGCACTGACAGGTTTGACCTTCTTCGTGTCACATGGAGCCCCTCACCTGGCATATGGGATCCAGCTCTCTTGACCTTAATGTGTTGGATAGAAGTTGAAGTTCTACAATCTCAACAAAGCTCTCAAGTGAAAATAAAAAAACAACAATGGAAATGTGAGGTGTAACATCAAGATCCAGGTTTTAAGAACTGAGAGGGTAAGAAGAAATAAATACTGCATTTATTGTGGACATCCAGTAAGTGTCTTGGAAATGTCACCTTGTGAATCCTGTAATTTAATTTGATTTTATTTCTCTCAGGGCACAAAAAGGGAGTGCAAACTGCATGCAAGTTTTCCCTTTAAAAAGTTCCGTTTGTTTTTTAGCTCTTTTACTTTCTCCCTGAAGACTGGTTGCTCTAGGTAAGAATACATATGTGTCTTTAGATGAAAAGCCTTGTGACTGAAAATCAGCCACTGATTATCTTTATATAATTGATGCTTCAGCCAGTAAGTGAATGCTTGAAGAAACCCTGTGTCTCTCGGGCAGCCCTTAACCTTGATGGATTGGAAACAAAACAGGTATTTTATAGCGTACCTTTTTAATTAGCACCATAATTAGCAAGTAAATAATGCATAGATTAAAATACTCATTTAGAGAAATTACAAAATATTTCATTAAAACCAAAGTAATGACTGAGAGGAATTTTCCACCAGGAAAATTATACTGTAAGGAGCTACACAAACCTACATCCCTACTCTGCACCTCTTTGGCTTTTCTGTTTTTCTGTCCCAAAGGACAGAGGTGTTTTGTAGATGCAACACAAGAGCTGGGCTGCCCCAGAGTCAGTGCACCAGATGAGACCACTCCCTTTGCAGCACCCTGGGAGCCTGGGATGGGGCTGGTGCATCCGGGGATGGGGCAGGTGGTAGGGCTCAGCTGGCAGCCACTTCAGTGTTTTCCAAGGCAGGAATGCTGCAGGCAGCTCACCCTCTGGCATCAGTGCTGCACTTCCTCTCCTCTCATCATGCACTGGATGTGGCCATACAGCCTGACAGCATCTCACCAGTTCCTGCTGGAAAAGGGCCCCAAAACACCATTCAGAACTGATGGAAATGCATGATGTCTCCCATAGGAACAAGTTCAGGGAGCAGCACTAGCAGCCCCAGTGACAATTTGATGGTTGCATGTTCAGGCAATGATTCTGTGGTTATGTTTAATTTTATAAACCTAAAAGTAGCACCATTGATTATATAAGAATTACTCATGCATGCATAAATAAAAGCTTGCTGGACCTAACATTTTTATGTATGTTTTTATGTTTATGTAAATATTTCTCTATCAGAAAGCATTTGTATCCTGATCTTGCTAAACAAACATCTGAAATCATTACTGCCATAGAAACTTATGTGGAAAGCTTGGAGTCTAATCAAGAGAGACTGGGCAATGGGTTAAACCTAATCTTTGGAAGCTGACTTTTTTTTCTTCAGCAGCTGCTTTTTTTCTGTATAAACCTGCTGTGTGAATTCAGGTGACTCCAGGGCACTATTTTAAAGTGGGGTCTCTGATGTGGGAATCTTAATTCTTAATAGAGTCGACCTCTGATTTGAGAAGTGCTGGAGTGTTACTGGCTAATCAATATCTGGCTTGGCTGCTCTGCTTCAATTTTCTCTTCTGAAAACTATTTCTCTCAAGGGTGAGATGAAACTTCATAGATGTCTAGTGTGGGCTTTTGAGCAATTTAAAAGGTGCAAAGTTTTACTAGGCAGGATGCTAGGAAAGGATGTTTTTTAGTGAAATTTTTCTGTGTATTTGAAAAGGTGCCTTTGCTGCACAGAGCAAAAAAATTCCATCCTATCAATATACTTTCATCCACCAAAATACAAACATCTTAGAGTGAAAAATACAGACTGCAGCGTTCAAATCACTTGCAAATTGCTTCCAAGTTTTGTCTGGTGAAACAGTATCATTACAGCAAATGTGGAACAGACAGCGCCAAGCGGCTTTATGTAACACAACTGCAAGCCATAGAAACAGAGGCTTGCAGAAAGTGCAACTCATACTGGAATTTGGCAGGGACAGAGTGACAAATATTCTTGCACTTCAGAGTAATGGCATATGAATTTTAGTGTGTAGTGGTCAGGAGCCTGTTCTACATCTGATGATAAAAGAGGAGCACGAATATTGAGTGTATCAGTTCAGCTTCTGGCTTAAGGCCACTCTCCAGGCAAAGTGCCACAGCTATGAAATCACTGTTATTTTTGACTTCTCATTAGATGAATAGGGTAGTGCAAGCTGTTTGAAACTCTGCTTTGATGTATTTAAATGTTTTGAAATAATGCCTAGCATTTAATACCAAGTTCTGCTAATGTGAGCTTTCCTAAGTGCCTGATAAAAATAGTTTTATTCCCCACTGTTTAAACGTTATTTTTCTAATTAAATGCAGATGCTTAAACCACAGCATTCTCCACAAGATTCTGTTGCTCAGACATTAGGTCATCCATCTTAAATCCTGAATTACATTCTAAATTTCTATATGAACACTAAATACTATAGCAGATATGATTATGATTTGTTGCTAAAAGTCCTAATTCCCTGGGAACAAATGGGATCTGCAGGAAGAATGCTCTTCACTCACAGAAACACTTCTCTTTGTGTCAAAATTGTCACTGACTCCAGGGACAACTGTATTTGGTCACAAATGCCCAGGTCTTTACTGCTTAAACTAATCTCCTTTAGTTCTTAGTCAGACAGGCACAGAAGCTGCAGACTTGTATAGGCGTGTCCCATGTTTGGCGCTGAACGCTGTTTTTGTTTCGATAAGCAACATCTGTTTTCTGGGCAAAATCACAGAATTGTAAAGATTGGGAGGAACCTCTGGAGATCACCCAGCCCAACCCCCTGCCAAGGCAGGGTCACCCAGAGCAGGAACGCGTCCAGGTGGGAAGATTTCTTCCAGTGGAAGATTTCAGAGATCACTGCCTGCCACCAGCACGTTTCTACACCAGATTTTAGCAAACAATGCTGTCGGCAGCAGGGCAGATCATCCAGCACCTGTTCCCTGCTTTGGGAGACCCACACACCGTGCGCTTGGGCTTTAACTCAGTGGTTATCTGCTCTCTTTTCAAAGTCTTTATTCCAACATGCGTACGCTTTGCACTTTTTGCAAAGACAAGAAAGATAAAACAGTCAAGTTGCGAAGTAGCTTCCCTTGGGTAGAACAGGGGGTCATCATAGGGCTGAGGGCGCTGAGCCCTCACGGGCTGCGGCCGGAGCCCGTCTGAGTTGCTGGAATTTGGCCCGAGGATCACCCGGGCGCACGCACGGCTCCTGCGCCCGAGAGCCGCACCTCAGCGCGGCGGAGCGGCCGGACCGCGGTCACAGCAGCTTCCCCCTCACGGCTCCATCGTTCGTTCACACCGGCCCCGCTCCCCGCCCCGCCACGTCACTTCCCGGGGCGGCCGCAGCCGCCGAGTGTCAGCGGCCGTGCTGTGATGGCGGCGGCAGCCGCGGCTCGGGGCGCCGGCGGGGCTGTGCCGCTCCTGACCCCGCGTGGGCCCCGCGCCATGGGGAGCAGCCGCGGCGGGCGGCTCGCCTGAGGCGGCGGCGATAGCGGAGGGAGGGCGCGGCACTGCCGAGGGAGCCCCGCCGCGGGGGCCGCGACCCGCGCCGCCGGGGATGCTGCGCTGGGTCCGGCAGCAGCTGGTAGGTGCCTCCCTGCGCCCTCCGCGCCGCGGGCCGGGCGGGCTCTGGGCTCGGCCCCGTCCCGACGGCGCCGCCCGGGCCGCGGAGAAAGCGGGGGGAGCAGGGCCGGGGTGCGGGAGAGAGGAAAGTCCTTCCCCCCGCGGGGGCTGGGGAGACCCGCAGGCTGCGCTTGGATCGTTATTGGCGGGGTTTTTAGTTTTATTTTTAACCCGTATCCGAGGGTTTGGGGTGTTTCGGTCTTCTGGCCTTTGGTTGGGTTTTTTGGTGGTTTTTTTTCCCTCGAAGCCCCCTTGGCACAGAGGACAGCGCGTTCCCTTTCGTGTGGCCCCCTTTGGGAAGGGCTCCCCAAACTTCCCGGAGAAATGACGGTCCCTTTTTCCCTGGACCGACACTCCAGAGATTCGCAGCTTCTTCCTCGTTCCCGTTGCGAAATGTTTTAAAGCTTTTTCACCCGACGTGCGTCTCTCTCGAATATTTCCCTGTACCTGAGCGCTTTGCAGCCGCTGCGTGCTGAGGATTTGAAGGTGCTAGAAGTGGAAGGAAAACACCCGTGAAATGCTTTTGGCGGGGGAACCCAAAAGCTTGGGAAAGCAGCAGTGCTTGTGCCTGTTCCCCCACACGGGCGCTGCTTGCTGTGCTGGGTTAGACCGAGCAGGGGAAAGCAGGCGGCCCTGGCTGTCGCTTCTGTGCTGCTGTAGCGCTCTAAGGAAGTACATCGAGTTTTACTTACTTTGATTTGAAGTATTGGCCGGCTTCCTGCCCCGATCAACCTTATCCTACTTGCGTTTTCTCTAAGGGAGAAATTCTTTCTAAATTATGCATTTGTAAAATAACTTCTTCCATTCTTCGGAGTTACTTTGCATCGCAGATGTTGTCCAGGTTAGTGCAAGAGCTTACATTAGTTAGGTTTTCAGATTTTGATTTGTTAAAGCTTCTGTCTCACTAATTATTTGCTTCCTTTGTTGTATCACTTTTCACCAAAAAAAAGATTAAAAATTCTGTGTTTTCTTTTTTTCCCTCCTGTTTTTCTCTGACCTCGTTTCCCATGGCCCATAGATTTTCCCAGTTCTGTGTCTGAGGCAGAAAGCTTGTGGTGATGGTCTCAGTGCCAGCTTGACAGTGCTCAGTAGTTTGGTCTGACACCAAGAGTTACTGACCTGGAAATTAATTGCTCTGTTTGAGCTCTGACCACACTCTTCTGTTCTGTTACAGTTGTACACATGTTTTTTAGGAAAAAAAAACTGGTGTAACGTAGCTGTCATTTTTTCCACTTGAAGGTGTCTTGAGGTTTGTGTGTGTGGTTTTTAAAGCAGCTGTCTTCCTTAGAGTTTAAATTTGGGCTGTATCAGTGCTAGCAACTCGTGTATCTAACATGGTTGCTTTTTTCACTGCAAGTAGTGCGCTGACCAGCTTTCTAGAAATCTGTTTGCCCTTAATAGAAAGTAAAACATTAGTGTAACAGGATGAGCAATAAACTTGGCACTAGGAGGTTTTAGTGCTTCTTAAAGGAAACTGGTAGAAAATAACCACTTAAAACTTGTACTAGTTTTGACAGGGAAGAAAAGAATTAGTGTAGTAGAAAAGCAGGACAATAAAAATTCAAGACTCTTGGCAGACATCTAAATATAGTACTGATGAGAAAAAATTATTGCAATGATACATGTTTTGTGGGTTTTTTCCTATAGACGTCACAGATGTTAATGGCTTGGTTGTTTCGCTGCTCATGAAGATGAAAAATGGCCTAAGATAGGTATCACACTGCATGTTTCTTCCTAAAGACACTCAGACAACTCATCCCTGTGTGTAATTGCTGGTTTAACATAGATCCCACCATATGTTTGCTTTTCCACATGGCTGTGATGTTTAGGTTTGAAAGAATGTCAGAGGGCTAAAAACATGGGGAAGGATGCTGACAAAATAACCAGAATGAGTGGGAAGAGTGGGGTGACAGAAATAATCGACTCAAAAGGTGCCAAAATCTGTGTCTGAGAGGAGAATAGAGGATTGTGTGGGTTTGGATGCCTTTGGAGCGTGCGTTTGTACCTGTGCTTGATGTGGCAACGGGCTTTAAAAAAGGGTCCTCATCCTTACAGGAGGGTTGGAGTCAGGCAAATGCGTGGGAGTGATGCAAGTGGGATGTTGTAGTAATACAAAAGAAAAACGTTGGTGTACAGAAGTGCTGGAAAAGTAGTAAGGGATTGGGGAGAAGGGGAGGGACTGGTACTTTGGTGAAGGTGCTTTGAGGTAGTTTTTAAATACTCTCTGTATGAAACCAATTAATTGTTTTGCAACTTCTTGTTTGCTTAAGAGAACAGTATACAAAATGCTTAGGAGTGTGCATGTTTAAAGTAATGAGAGGACCTGATATGGAATTCAGGCTATTTTAGCTATGTTTTGAAAGTGGTGGCTTTGCTGCGTTTTCTCTGAAGTCCAGTGCATGCCTGTAGAGCTACAGAAAGGGATAGAAAGGCATGAACAGTCATCTGAAGAGACATGCTGAGAATGTAAGACTTCATTCATCCTTATTATCATCTTACAAGTCCATAACAATTTTTAAACTGAGGTGTTAGATGTTTTTAGTGATTTGTTCTATCTAAGAAATTGATGACAGTAGTACAGCCTTCAGTGCCTTTGTGACACAAATCATCAGGTTGTTTGGTATCTTGGCCTTCAGTCTGGTTTTCTTGCTCTGAAACAATTCACACCAACCTGCAGAGACAGTTTTTCAGTTTTTCTCCATCTAATGCTGCCTCATGCTAAATGAGCTGCATAGTAAGTCATTAACTTCCTAGTTAAGGTGATGTTATAGTATGTAGTTAATAGTTGGAAGTACTTGGGTTTTAGTAATGAAAAAACATAGAGCCAAATGGAGTTACAATTCATGGCTTTGAGTGAAATGCCATGCCAAAGGCAAGCTTTGGGCAGAAGAGATGTCTGGGTTCCAGTTCTGTTACCTTGAGATCTCAGAGGGCAGTAGGCATGTGGATTTGGAGGGTTGCATAACACCACAGGCACAGCCAACTCTGCTTGAAAAAAGCAACCGGATAAACAGCAGTTGATAGAAGCATTATTAATATTCAGGAATAGCATGGTATGTTTTGTTTGTATTTCCAGATATGATGGGTTAGACCTCATGGCAAATCTGTGTACCAAGTGCTGTTGTGGCTCCCACGGTCGAATTTGTGCAGTACCAACACAAAAGGAGAATACAGTGACATTTGTAACACCCAGGGACTTTCTGTTCCACTTTTTTGGTGGGTTTATGGCAGTGTTTGGGCTGTGCTGCTCTCTGATGGTGCACATGCAGTGCAGGAGCTGTTGCAGTGCTATTAACAGAATGTACTGACACCTTCAGTTCTCTGGCAAGAAGGTCTCTGAAAATTGTGGTAGAATACTCTTATATGTATGATTTTAGCTGCATAATTTAAAATTATTAGTCCTGTCAATTGGAGAAGGGATTCAGGATTTCTCTTCTATTGCTGTTATGAGGAGTTTGAGCCTTTTGAGCTGTTGTCTAACAGCTCAGTAAAGTACAAAGGATACTGCATGGACAAAACTTAAGAGTTGCCTGCTTGGCCTCTTTTTTATTAATGACAATTCAAGACAAGTGTTGTTCTGGATTTGGCTGAGTATCTTTGCAATTTAAGGACCTGAATGCTGTAGTGCACAACAGCTTTAATGCTGTGGAGAGCTTGGTGTTTGGGCAAATGCAGCTTTCTTATTTAACTGTAAATCAAAGATAAAATCTATAGATTACCTGAAAAACCTAGTTACCAGGCTATTTTATTTATTTTGTGGTTATAAGAAGGTTCAGACTGGGATGGATGTCAGGAGTTTTTCAAGTCCAGAAGTTCTCCATAGGCTGCATTGAGGGGTGATCATAGGGAATGTTTTTGACTGTTCTGTGTAGGTAGTGCCTGTCACACCTCACACCCTCCACAGCCCGCACAGTATCTGTAGGAGTGTTCATCTTCTAGATCTGTTCTAATGAAAAATTTCTACTAATAAGGGAATGTCCTCAAATAGATTAGCACTAGAGGATTGTATGTCTGGGATGTTTGTTTTTTTTTTTTTGCTTTCAGATACTAGTTACTGTTAAGATGTTCTGAGAGGACAGATGGTATTTTGTAATACCTTGCAGTTAGTGGCATTCTGAACAAGGTGGACAGCATTTATTTCAATGTTTGCACTGACAAGTGTGTATTATTTTCACATAATCGTTTTACTGAATACAGTTACTTCCCTTCCCCCCCACCCCACCCCCCCACCCACTGCAAAATTCCTTTTGTTTTCTGAATGCCAGAAGTACTTCAAACTAATCCAATGACTAAGAATCTAGCTTCTGAAATCACCTAATTATTCGGGAGTACAATTTCCGCCCTCTTATTTCTCAATGAAGCCTCTTCCCCTTTCTGGCTAAAACTAACCAACTGCTTGTTATTTTATGCTAGAAAAATAAATGCATATTTACTCAGAAGAATTCCTGGGGTTCAGACTGCATGGTTAATAATACCTTCTGAATTATCACTGAAGGGTCAGTGAGGTGTTTGTTGGAACAGCCCAAAGGTTGCATTGCTTTGCTGGAGTAGTTGGAGAGCTGGAGGTCAAGGACTCCCCTCCTGTAACTTAGCAGAGGAGCAAATGTGGCCTTCCTTTTTTTGCTAGAGATATTCTTTGATCTGCTGGACTAGTGCTCCCATGTGTTTGGGTCTTTTAACCTTATATTCTCTTTGTATTCTGTGGCTGCTGAGGGCTGATACATTTGCAGCACAGTGTGTTCCAAAGCGTGCAGAACCTGGCCCTGTCTTCAGCCAGCTGTCAGCTCCAAATGGAGACATCCCTTGTGTCCTGTGTGTAATTCGTAAGTCTTACCTCATGAAAATTAAACTCTAAATCTAAGAATTGCATACCAAAACATAATCAAACCAGTCCTGACACTGATTCTTTCTAAAAGTGTTTTTAAAATGGAAAGATCAGTGTTATCTGATGTGCTGCTTTGCTGTGAGACTTGGGTATTTGACCTGTATCTTGTCCCATCCTCTTTTCTTTCTTCTCCTATCCATGAACTTTTTAAACAGCAAATTTTTGTTGTGCTAAATTTCCACTTATCACTCAATAATAATTGTTTAATTGACTGTATGATATTCCTGCACTAATGGGGTCCTGCTTCCTTAATAACTTTTGTCTGTGTATGGTTTTTATGTGACTAAGGGAGAACAGGGAGAAAAACCGAATTTTGTTAACAATGAGGAAAAACTATTTGTGTTCTGGTCAATAGGGAGTATCTAGTGGGATGGGTGAAAAGCTCTGTTTACTGTTCAGAGATTGTTTCTGTACTCTCAGTGGAAGGTAAAATTTGTAATCTAAGGCAAGTAGATGTGTGCTGGATTTAGTAACATTCAACATGTGTTTTGAATATCATTGGTATTTGTTTTTCTAGTTTTAAATGGGTTGGCTGACTTCATTAAAACTGACATTTGCTTTCTTCTGGGATGGAGAGATAGAAGTTATAAAAGAAAAATACAACAATGTGTTTAAATTTCATTAAAAACGTCATGACTTGTGACTTTCACTGAGATCTGCTCTTGCTTTTTCTTGACTGTATTGTGATGTGCTCAGTAGTTATGACTGTTTTTGTAATTATGTCACCAGGCAATAGTTTACCTCTCAAAAAAATCCTTCAATTTCGAGCACAAAATCTGTTTGTTAAGCAAGCAGACAAGAACTGCAGCAAAATAGATGTGACAAAGTGTCTCTGTAAATGCAAGGTCATATCTTCTAGCAAAACACAGGTGACATATTTGCAGCTAGACTTTTTTCAACCTCTTTTCACCTGCTGTTGAGAAAACCACTTAGCATTAGTACAGACCATGGTAGAAAAGATAGAAAGTAGGACTGAGAACTACACTGTGATTTAAAAAACAGACGCCTGCAATTCCTTGGCCTCCCACATGCAGTGACTTAAGAGGATTTTTTTTACTTGTTTTCTTTGAGTAAAAATAAGTCTGGGAAAGGAGAACTTTCCTGTAAATGTGAAGGAGAGATAATGATGCAGACAAAAGGCAAACTGTTTTTATCCTGAAATGTTTTTCTAGAGGAAGAGTTTTTAAATGGTTTTCCCCCAAAATACATGTTGTCATCTGTTGTTACTCCTTTACACGTTTTTATACTATTTTGTGTGGCTGTGCACATTTTTGTAGATATTTACATTTCTGTTTGGAAAGAGAATTGCAACAGAATGGAAAGGAAGCTTAAGATTTAGCCAGCTTTAAGGATAGAATAGTCTGTACACATGTCTGAAAGCAGGGCATTAAACTGACACTTAAATCATAAATCGTGTTTGAAATGGAATTAGAACTAAAACTGTTATTGGTTGGATGCAGTAGACTCAAAACTGTAATGTTTTACAGAGCAGGCTTTTTCAAAGCATGTTAAAAGAAGAGCTAGACAGTTCCAGCAATGAAATAAATTCTCTTCCTGTGAAATTTATTGAGCAGCGACTGTCAGGAATTGTCAGTATAATTTTGGCATGCATTTTGATAAAGCCTTAAGATTTTTTATTTAATGGTGATTTTGGGGGAAGATACTTTTGGAAAGGGTTTGTTGTATTTTTTTCTTCTGTGCTGAAAGAAAATATGAATTAGACTCTCAGTGCAGGAGCTGATTGGCATAAATAGCTATTGCCTACTAGAACAAATCCAAATATTGAAAACAAGGGTTTTCAATAATGGCTGTATGAGTAGTCCAGAACAGGAGCCCTTCATGCTTGTGTAAAATACTTTTATAAATGATTCTTCAAAGCAGAGGGTAAGCAGCAGTTCATTTTAAGATAATAGTGTATTTAGTATGCCAGTACATGAAGGAATGTACAATTGCTCTGTATTTTTCCTGTCATGGACTTGAGAAATGTCATTTTTTAATGGTGAAAATGCTATCTACAAAATATGAGCTGCTTTCTAGCCTTAAGGGAAAGTTCATAGCCTGTCACAGATTTGAATGCTTTACTTAATATTGAAAATCTCCTATAAACCTGCTTAACAAATGCAGGGAATGTACAGAAAGGATGCACTTGTGGGGGTTCTTTTTCTGAGATCCATCGCTATGGTCATTAGAGGATGTGAAGGATCTGTGTGTTAAATGTTTCATTTCTTGCATTGGTTCTGTATTTCTTAGTGTGGCCTGTTTAGTAGTTGCTATTTCTGTGGTTGATTATTGCAGAATTTTAGCACTTTACATGTTCAGTGTAGTTTATGTAGTTGAGAAGTCTTCTGAAAAAGTGGCTTGTGATTTTTGAGCTCTCAATTCAGCCCTGTAGCTGTCTCCTGACGGGTGTCTGAAGTCACCCTTCAGCTTTAAAAATCTTGCCTACTCCCCTTTTGTACATGCCTGACAGGAAGATGATATTGCAGATAAAGAAAACTAATTGCTGGAGCCCACAGAGGAAAACTTTCAGTTCTGAAATTAGAACTGTGCAGTTGGAACTGCAAAGGCATTTTCATTTCTATGTTAGAGCAGTGGGCTGCTGTGGGAGCATGTGGCAAAAGACCACATTTGGCATTTTGGACTACAGACACTGTCAAGCCTCAGTGTCTCTTTAACTTCTCAGACTTTACATAAAGCATTTTTTTCAAAGAAAAGGAAATTAGAGCACACTTACTGGCCTTGAAATGTAACTTGGGAGCCACTAGCCCTGCCTTTGGGATTGAGGCTTGCTTCTTAGAACCTGAATGTTAACTAAGTTTCTTCCTTCCTTGGAGCTGAAGACAATTTATTATAGAGTCTCTTCTCTTCCAAAAAGCATGTGAGCAGAAGTTATTGATGATGTGTGTCTGACAGGAAGCATCCTAAAATAAAGCAATGGACAAGGAATGTATTACAGGCATTTGGTTGGTTAAACACATTGAGACGAGGATAAGCCAACCTGGCCGTGAACACTTCCAGGAGTGGAGCAGCCACAGGTTCTCTGGGTAACCTGTGCCAGAGCCTCTGCACCCTCACAATGAAGTATTTTTTACTTATATCTAATCCAAATCTGCACTCTCTCAGTTTAAAGCCATTCCCCTTTGTCATATCACTACATGAACTTTAAACAGTCCCTCCCTGGCTTTTGTGTAGACCCTCTTTGGGTACTGGATTAATAAAGTGAATCTTGGCATTCTGTTGAAGACAATCATGAAAGAGCAGCTATTACAGAGTCTTTGGTTTGTATTATCGTATGAAGTCCAAAACAGATTATGCTTTATAAATATTGTCTTTTGGATTTTAGGGGAGGATAAGAAAGCCATTTCCTTCATTGATGCAAGTTGGACTATTTTTAAATAAAACAATTTACCTGAATCTCCGTTCAAATTCTTTGCTGCTAACAGGAAGTGGACATGCCATAGTAGCCTTTGAGAGTGCTGTGTTAGAAAGCTTAACTTGCCTGTTCAGCTCATTATTCCTTTCTGATTTTATTGATGTTACAAGACCAGTCTGTTTGGCATAGGTGTCCTGAGCAGAGAAACTGGCGTGAGGCAGTATGTTAGCAGTGAATGAGTCCAGCTTACCTTGCTTGTTGTGTTTGCAGATAAAGAGAAGATAGGTGATTTTTTAAAATTTTAAGTAGGGATTTTTCCAAGTTACTTTTGGTGGGCATCTTGACAAAATAATATGTAAAATAAGAACACTTGAGCTCTTTGTGAGCAGGACTTTGGGGTGAGCACCAGTACAACTTTTCTTACTGTAGTACTAGGCATGTTTTAACTTTGTGAAAGGAAGGGTTATTGCCTCATGATTTCGCAGGCCTTGTTACCTAGAGGGCGTGTTTTCACAAAAGAATGTAATCTGGTTATAGGTCTTTTAGGAGGTTACAACATGATTTATTATGAGATATTTTGAACAGCTGTAGATACAGTAAGAGGGAAGAGGAAGTTGCACAAATAATGCATGACTTTCAGTAGTTTTATTTCTTTACTGCAGTGGTATTTAAAAGGGGAGGTACAAATTGCATGGCACTGTGTACACATCAGGGTGCTTCAGCTGATTCACTATTTTAGTTGTTAGAGCAGTGTTTCAAATTGCTGTGAGAGGCTGTTTTTTCCTTCATGCTAACCTTTGATAAGGCAAATTCAGTTTGACTGCTGCCCAGTTACATGACTGAAAGAATTATTGGCTGACTGTATGGAGTACAAATTTACACAGACTTCTGAAAATGGGCATAGAGTGTGAATAGATCATCTTATCTGACAGAGGGAAAAGTATTCTATGTATATTCAGAAGAAAATCCAAAGCAAGAAAATCCATTTCCTCAAAACACCTTTAATCAAAATATATCTTGACAGCAGTGTAATAGCAGACTTTTGGGCAGTCTGTCAGGAAATGTGGTCTTCTGCTTCTGCAGCCATGATCAGTCCAGTCACTTCCCTAGGAGAAAGGGTTTCTGAGACCAAGTTTTCTTCTGTTTATTAGTTTTGTTAAGTAGTATGTGATATTCAGAAAGGTTTTAGGGGAATTGCTTCTTTTGTCTGTTGTGTTCAGTGTGGGTTTTTAAAGGAGGAAGAGGCTCTGAATAAGACTTCCTTCTTCCAAACACCTTTCACTTTTCAGTGCGCACATAGCAAAAGTTACTTTGGCAAACTAAGTTTGGTTTTTCTTCCCCTTCTGTAAAAGCTGTGAGTAATGAATGAGAAACCCTGGGAGATGATATTAAAATATACTAAGTTTATGCAAGTCATAAGCAAAAACCACCTGGTAGATGATTTGTAATTATCAATGCATGTATTGATAATGAAATTGATGTGTTGTTTGCCGGTCTCATGTCAGTAATCCTTGCTGAAAGATCAGTGGATTTCTGCTCTCTCACTGACAGTGCTGTAGAGTGTGTGGGGAGGGCATTGGTGCACACTGCCATACCTCAATAGTGCTATTGAAGTGTTAAGAGTCCTGCAGTAGATATGTATGTTACAGCAACAGGTTGAGTACAAAAGCATTTTTTTCTTTTCTTCCTTTGCAATTGCAGGTGTTGGGACGATCTTTTTTGTAGCGCTGATCCTCATTTGCTTCCTGTGTGGTTGCCTGGTTTGTTATAGGTATTATTAGGGCTTCCTCAGCAGCAGTTCAAAACTCTTCTTTCGCGGGGAAGCTTTTTATTGTATGAACAGACAACTGGCATGACATGTTAAAAAACCCTGAGACAAAACCATAAACACAAACCAAAGTGGGAAAATGGATGGATCAGTTTTCTTTACCTGATGGCCGATGGGCAGTTCTCCAAGTACTGTGATTGAGATGCAGACAAAATGTAGGAAAGAGTTGTTTTGAGGCTGGCTGTTGAATCCCATGGCTTTCATGAAATAAATTGCATAAAATTGCAGTCAAATACTTCTCCTCAGTTCCCCAGGATATTTTTTCTGTGCTGTTTTAAAGGAGCCTAATTTATGGCACAGAGAATATTTTTGTCTAACTTTTAGAACAGTAATATAATCACTGCTGAAGAAGTTTAATAAAAATTACTTGGACTTTGCTTATAGTCATTCAAATTTATAAGAAATGAAAACTATGAATCACTTCTTTATTTTTCTTTTTTTAAAGGTTATTTTCATTTGAGCTTTATAAATTTGCTTGACTAGAATATCTGTGTACTGTATATGAGTGGCATGCTTTTAGGCTGTTTCCAAAACCAAAGTATTAAGTTCATCTGGGTGCAAAACTTCTGCTGGGGAAGTGTGTAGCAAAGTTAAATGAGAGCTGTATTCCAAGGGTAGATAATGCCTGATTTGTGTTGGTAAATCATCTGAAGAACTGAACTTTAGCCAACAAATCTAGATTTAATTTGCAACATGAAGAGGAAAAAAGTCAGGTCATTTCATCTTATGGTCAAATTTTATTTAAAGGGGATTCATGTAATATATATGCCTGTAATATACCTGGTCAAGAACCCTTAAATACTAGGTCTTGTAATATATTCAGCATTATTTGTAATGAAGTCAGTGAGCTGTGCACTTGGGTAAAAATCACTTCAGTAGATAACTGCAGGAAAAAATAACATTTTTTGAAAGAAATTGGTGACAACTTAATCATTTTGCAAGACTCTAATTTAGGGTTTCTCTGCTCATGCTCTTTAGCTGCAGAAATCCTTTGACAAGGGCATGTTACCCTACTTTTGCAGCTGAGTTGGAGAATGACGTTAGAAAGAGAGAGAACTGTCTATTAAGTGAAATTAGGAAACAGTGTGTTTTCTGCATTGCTTTGCTGGCTGCACAGGTCACTGTGGAAAATCCCTTGCTGAGCAGAAATTTGGACTACGAATCAGTTTAGTGTCAGGAGCAGGCTCTGTGACCAGCCCCATAGTTAGAGAAGAGTTAAAGCATTGTTCAGCTCTTGAACAATGAAGTTCAAGAGTTGTGCAGAATTTTCCTTGGAGAGATGTGTAATTAAAATTTCTCTGGAAGATCTGCTTAGCCGTGGTCTCATCAGCTAATTATGAGATGACAGGGTTGTTGGCTAATTTCAAGTGATTTTTAGTAGTTGTAGTCATAAAACTTAGGAAATCTGGGTTTTGTTCCCAGCTCTGACACTCACTTCCTGCTGTGACTACAGTCAGTCACTGAGGTTGTCAGGGATGTGTTCTTTTCCAACTGCAGCTCTGACAACTGAGGGGTTTTTGTCCCCAGCCTGCCTTGCCGTGTGCACTGTGATCTGCTGACTGCACAGCTTCTGTGCCTTCTCCATGGCCAATGTCAACAAAACAGAATTAAATCTCTACGGACTGCAAATTTAAGCTGTTTTAGCTCCACAACTGCACCTGTAAACTTGTATGGCCTAAGATTCTGATTTATTTGGAAAGTAAAGTTCTTGCTTTTAATCATCTGAGCCTGTTTCAGCAGAGGTATTCATTCTGATAGAAGTGCTTGTGCAGTGAGACTGGAGTTGTGCAGAGGTCTTTACTCGTCATCATAAAATGCCATCAAACTCATCAACCCTCAGGTGCTCAGATAGTGGCCTAAAATGGGCATATAAAAAACTCAGTGATATCCTAGTCACTCAGTAATCTTTGATTTATCTTTTAATAGCGTTCAGCAAGTGGCATGCAGGTTAGCATTTATCACTGGCAGAAAGAAGACTGCAACTTGTTTTCTTTGCTCTTTGTGTTTTTTTTCCTTGCTTTACATCTGTTTGATTTAGAGTGGAATTTTTTCAGGCTGTAGAGTCTGACTTTCCAAAGTGAGGATGTCTGGCATTTTGTGAGTGCCAGACATTTTCTGAGCTGTAGAAGAGAGCTGTGCACGAAGTCTTACTAATTAGGCACCTTTTTTCTTGCTTGAAAAACACTTTTATTTGTGGCATCTTCTGGATTGAAATACTGTGTCACTAATGTCAGATATCCAAAATGCTTCTGCGACAAACACTCTTCTCTTTAAATTTTGTGTCAGCAGTTAACAGGTACATTTTTTTTTCATCTTCCTTTCATGCTTGTATCTCTTTTCTTAAAGCTGTGAACAGTTCCTTGCATTTTGCTTTTGGTATCCTGTGCATTTTTTTCCATCCTTTCCTCTATCTACTTTTTGTCTCCATGCCCCACTCTTATCTTGAAACAAGTTTTCACTCTGGAGCATGTGACTAGACCAGCCTTCCACTTCTTGTCTTCTAAAGTTTATTCTCTTTCAAATCTCTTTGAAAAATCCCCCTTCCTTTCTTTCTGCCTTTTTTATTCTGGACCTCTTTCCTTCTAAAGCAGAATGTTTCTGTAGTAATGATGCTAAACACAAACATTTGTGTGTTTGAGAGATTTTTTTAATGATTCCTTTACTTTAAAATGACACCATCCTGAATATGAACATACCTAATGACCTGTGTTAGAGATATTAATGGATTAAAAAAAATTAATGTTTAGTTATACCAACCAACTTGTATGTCAGTTAATGCATTCACTGTTCATCTTCTGTAGTTAGCTGGTACAGAGGTATCTTCTAGTATTCTGTGAAGTGTCACTTTTTATTTGACATGAATAATGCTCTGAGCCTCATTCAGAGGTGGAGCGAAACAACTGCAAATGCAGTTTCCTCACCTGCAGTGGTGGAATTGATAATGCCCTTTCTAGCAAAGGACACCACCAGTTGTCCTTGCACTTGGCATCAAAGAACGAGGAGATTGTGTAAACTTTTCAGGTTGGTTCTAAGATTAGGAATGTGTGTGATGCTGATGTTGGAATTCACCACTTTGCACACAGTCATTGACTCCCAATCGACAGTTCCAAATTTAATTTCACTAGGTTATTTAATGTATAAAAGCTTTTTGACTTTTTCTTTAGTAGTTTTCTTGGCCTGTTATCTGAATTATTACTGTTTGGTTGTCTTCTGCCATCACCTGCTTCTCTGGGTCAGAGCATTATTGCTAGGAAGGGTTCTGGTGAGTCATGTAGCCCCAGGAAAGGCTCAATTAAACATAGACTTGAATGACCTAGATATAAGCCCTTGTGTTACAGACATAGCAACCTTTCCTCATGACTTATTTTGGTATTTAATTATTCCTTTCCACAACAAAAGGATTTGTTTGCTTTCTACTACCCAGACTTAAGTTTTCTTACCTGCAACATAAGCTTGCTTACTTCTGTTATTCTTTGGCCTTCAAAGCCCCCATTTTCTCTATGGAGCAGTTTTCTGTGTATCAGGAGATTTACAAGGATATCCCAAGTTTCCTCTCCTCCAGGCTAAATGACTCTAATTTGTTTGCTCTTTGCTTTTTCGATTGCTCAGCCTTGTGTTATATGTCATGTTCTTGTGTTGTATGTCATGTTTTCAGGATCTCTTGGGGCTCATGTTGCACTCCTCTGGGTGCTGTCCAGTTGGTTCGCAGTGCCTCCCACTCCTCCTGCAGCCTCCTCTGCACTGAAGGCCTTTTTCTCAGTGGGGTGACGTGGATGACTCATGTCTAGCCTGTGATCTGTTATAGCCTTTGACATTTTTCTTCAAAATTCCTTTATGGGCTTTTATTCTCTTTTTCTGGATGCAGTTCCTTTGTGCTGGATCTTTGTGTTCTGTGCATCTGGTTGGTCAAGAATTTTCTCTTGGTGTTCTTGCAGTCAGTCCCAGGGTGGTGTCATCTGCTGGTTTAACACTTGTGTTCCACTTGCTCTTGAAGAAGCAGATGATGAAAACACTGACCATTAGACTTACAACAGGGCTTTGATTCCCAGGGACCTGACTCAGATCATCTGTTTTGGCAGGAAATTATTGATAAGTATTTCTGAGTATGCTTTTTCTCTTTTTTTTCCCCCATGGGTTTGCTTTCACTGTTGCACCATTCATGTATGAATTGGTGGTAATGGCAGGAAATCACATTTGAAATGTGACAAAATGTTAGTTTTTGGAGATAGAAATAGTTTGGAAAAATACTGCTCTCTGGTCAGATATATATGCTTTTGGCTTTTCTCTTTTCAAAATTCAGTTACCACAGCATAGTAGTATGTTCCAGCATTTTATTTTTCTCAATAATATGTTTTATTAGGGTTATCTTAAGCACAGCTGTGAGGTTTTGTAAATTATTTCTGTTTTTTCCTTTTTAAGTTTTGCAGGGCTTCAAGTTTGCATGTTAGCTAGTGTTCTCTATTCTTGAGACAGGTTTTCTTCTCTCATTTTTTTCAGAATGAGTACACAACTTCAAAAGTAAGATTCTGGGTTTTTTCACTACAGTTTTTGAATTGTCTGGACACAGTAGACTTCAGTTTTATACACTAATTTTCTTTACTCTTTGAAAACTGCTGCTTGATATCTGAATGTCCTTTTCCGCAGAATTTTACAAAACAGCAGTTAATAAACTCAACTTTTTAATTACCTCTTTTTTTATTTTATGTTCTAGGGTTTTGACCCACCGCATCAAAGCGACACAAGAACTATTTATATAGCAAACCGTTTTCCCCAGCATGGCCATTATGTCCCTCAGAAGTTTGCAGACAACAGAATCATATCATCCAAGGTAAGGAATCAATTTGTCATGGCAAAACCACTTGATGTGTTGCTTAGGAAGTTGTGTGGCTGATGTGCATGCCTCTGTTATGTCTAGTGATGCATATACAATATTCAAAATGAAACAAACTGAACAGTTTTGAGGGAAAAGCTGTGTTGCTTCTTGTATAGTTTGTCTCATTCTCTCACCTTTCTTTCCTCAAAACTCAAGTACACAGCAATTAAGCAAGTTGGTCAGGCTTTGTGAAGAAAAGTAGTTTTTCATCCAGTGTTGCCCAAACTACTTAAAAGGCAGGATGAAGCTGGGTATGAGGATTTTTAAAATAGTCAAACTGAAAGCCAGTAGTCTGCATAAAATAAATCAGCAGTGGACTGCAGTTGTGGATTCCCTCCCGGTGTGTCCTTGGATTGAAATCAATAGAGCTGATGGTGGGGATGTGCCTCATTGCTGTAGTGTTGGAGGGAATGTTACAGCTGCAGGAATTAATTTCTTTCCTCCTACCCAGGACAAAAGCAGTCAAATGACTCCAGCTGCCCCTGTCCCGGTTGGAGGAAAACATTTTAAACTTGGCCTGTAGAGGAAATGCAGTTGCTACCCCTGCTTCCCTGCTAGCTGTACCCAAACCAGAGGGAATTAAAAAAAATGAACAAAAATTGGATACAGCACCAAGGTCTGGGGGAGGGGACCTGGGGAATGAAAAGATTTAGGTTAGGAGAGTTCAGTGGGAGCAGAACTGAATTGCATTGAAAAATTGTGCATTGTGTTGTAATTATTCATCTCTCTCTCCTTTTCTTCCCTTCAGTATACAGTGTGGAATTTTGTTCCAAAAAACTTATTTGAGCAGTTCAGAAGAGTAGCCAACTTTTATTTTCTCATTATATTTTTGGTTCAGGTAAGTTGAATAATACTCAACAAATTGCAATTTTTGTTGTAGATTTTGCCACTGATTTTTGTTTTATGAATTTGACTTCTCTACTTATATATTCTGTCTATAAAAAGAACACATTTCCAGTTTCTCTAGGAAAACAACATAACTTTAAAAATAATTATGTCCAAATTTAAGTATTATCCTTAGGTTTTAAAAGTCCATTGCACAGTCAGCGCAGGGATTCAGTAGTCTGCCTCCAATACAACTTTAAAGCTCTTAAGGGAGTAATGGAATTCCAAACACGCTTCTTGTTTTTGTAGTCATTGGTGGTGTTTGAATATTTGTATATTTTCACTGTAAGTGGTTGTAGTCAACAGACTATTGTGATATAGTTCTAAGATCCTCAAATTCAATTTGTTCTAATAAAATGAACATACAGATGTTACAGTTAAAATCAATAGTTTGCCAGTTTTGAAGACCTCCATTAGTGCTGTTACTGTGACAGCTTATGTCAGAAATATTGCTGTGGCTTTTGTAGCCAACTGTATTTCTTTTAATTAAGAACACCCATGAGTAGATTAGGACAGTCTGTAATTTTCTATGATCTTTGCCTCTTCAGCTCTGTAATATACCTGAATTCTGTTCAATGTTGTGTCACAGTTCTTTAAAACTATTTCCTTTCAGTAGTGTCTAAATAAACAAATAAGGATTTAAGGGCAGGAATTATGTTCTGAGTGTAATCCTGTTCTCTCAGTTTTTGTCAAATGGATGCCCTCATGTGTATGGAAAATGTCTTCTTGTCCGTGTGTCTACGTTTTTAGAACAGCAAAAAAGTTGCAGTCATTTTTGTTCGTTTGTTAAAATGGAGATCTCTTTTTATTCAAATCCCTTTTGGAAGTTCATTAATATCTAGTTTTTGTTTTGTTTTTTTTTTTTTTTTTAATGAGGCAAACCTACATTTTAAAGCTGACCACCATGGTACCTTCCCTGTCCTGTGAATCTCGTGTGGCCAAGATGCAGTGTCTGTCATTTCCACCTTTTCCACTGGGGATGGCAGAGTTGGGGCAGGGTCTCATTGTGTGATTTCAACTTGCAGCACAGTCCAGTCCACGTTGTTCACCACACATGTGCATGCCCAAAACAAGGTGACAGACTGCATTTTGGTCACATGAAGTGTGTCATGGATGTGTGTCCAGCTGCATGGCAGGCAGAGGACCATAGTGTTCTGGTGAAATGTGATAATTCAGCACAAAACCTGCTTCATTTTCATATATGAGCCTCTCTTGAGAAAGAATGAGAGAGTAGATGGCAGAAATGCCATGATTAACCCTATCCAGCCAAAAATCAGATGCTTCTGATAGGGTTTTTCTTAGTCAATATGCTGCCAAGCTGAAATTGTAGTGCTACAGTTAAAAAACAGACAGTATTGCAGCCTAGGTCTCATTTTTGTTGTATTCTGTAAATTGTCTGTTTCTGTGAAAACAACCAACCAAAAACCTCATGTGTGCATTGCAAAGTGCCATGATCTGTTTTCTCTGTGAGGTTCTTCCCTTAGTGATAGAGTAAACTTCATGTATGACTTTTTTTTCTTCTTTAATGATTCCCAAAGCAATGCCATAAGTCTCAGGTAAAGTGGATCAAATCAGTGTTTGTGGTTTTGAGTAGTTCTTGTGTATATTTCCTTTACAGCACTTGACCATGTTGATTTTTTCCTGCAGCAGAAGAGAACCACTAACATCCCCCCACATACAGAATCTTAGTGTGTACACTGCACTTTTGGCATGCCAGCAATAATTGCACAAATTGTAAAAACCGCATGTTAACTTGGGGCAACCAGAAAGGTGCAGTCTAAAAAAAGTGTTCTCTAATATCTAAACCATTGGAAATTTCTGTTCTTAACCTTGTTTTCACTTCTAAAGTGGATGATGTTATACTCTACATTGCTGGTAAGCACTAGATCATATAGAGTGTTAAAACAGCTTCATAAAATGTAGATTTCCTTCCTTTGTAATATACTTTTGAATTCATTTTTCCAGGATGAAATTGTATCTTCCTTTTAGTAAGGGACTTTAAAAATGTCACATGCTTTACATATGTGACTAAGGCTGCTCTGTGCCCTGAAACATTTGTTTGCATCATTACTGATGTATTATTTAGTAGTCAGAAACTGAGTTTTGCTTGAGAAATTCTGCAGGAAATGCAGTAAAAATACTCACAGGTTATAATAAAGAGTTTGGGAAATAGTCTTCTTGCTGCTGCTTCTTTTTTTTTTTCTTTTTTGAATGTACAATTGTACAAATAACATTTGGACTAATTTTTGGGTTTTATTTTCTTCTAGCTCATGATAGATACCCCAACCAGTCCTATTACCAGTGGATTGCCATTATTCTTTGTCATAACTGTGACAGCCATAAAACAGGTAAAGGGGAAAAATCTGGCAACATGAAGTCCTACTGAAGTAAAGTTACTTAACAGAGTCTGACCAGCATAGTGCTTAGATACTAAAAATACATAAAAATGGTGTAATTTTAGAAACTGTTTTGGGTTTAATGCTTCTAGTTAGATGCTTGAGTTTCATCATTTGGTTGGTTGTCAAGCACTCAGTGACTCACTGCAGTACCCTAAAATGGACAGTGGATGACTGTCAGGCAGCATTTTTGTCTAAATATTACATGTCACTTGTTATCAGACCTTTTCTGAAAGCTCCTCACTTATTCCTTTGGCACACCTCACTGCCTGTTAGAACCAGTCCTCCCACATCACACCCTGAGAAAGGAGCTTGGGTGTGTTTGTCAGTAGTTAAAAGGCAAATTTTGCCCCAAGGGGTATGTTTTATGGTGTAAAATGTGTATTAACTGTGATCCTGTACCAAGTAAAAGCTCTGGTATAGAAAGCTCTTGGTCTTCTTTGGTTGCATAAAACATTATGGAGTGTTTCATAGCACTTAAAATAAGAAAAATCATCTGAGTTTTATAGAAATCTTGTTCCAGCACCATATTATATCCTTCTGAGACCTAGAGCCTCTGGAATCAGAATATAAAAATTAAAGAAAAAGAAAAAAAAAGTCTTCTGTTTTCTTTATGCCCTTAAAGCAAGAGGAGAAAGAAACAAGCTCATAAATAAAGAAGTGATGTGGATAAAAATTATAATCTCTTATGCAGGGAGGTAATTTTCAGGAACTGTCCTCTTCAAGGGATTTGACAGTGCTGTCGGGAATAGATGCAGCCTCGCAACTGAAAAATAAGCAGGAGAGTGTTTCAGAGCTGTAACTGGAATTTCAATTTGCCTTCTGTGCTAGAAAGACCCAAAGCCACCCAGAAATAGGGCAAAAGTAAAAATAGTTCTAGTTTTCAAGAAGATAGAAAGGTGTTTGGGACAGAGTGGTTCTTAATGCTGGAGTAATATTTGGACTAATATTTCATCTTGTTGCTGTGCAATTTGTATATGTAGAATGCCCTAATCCTATTCAATTGCAGTTGTTACCATAACCCCCAAAAAATTACATGTTCAAAAGCTATAATCATAAGTAGGCAATGGATAATGAAACTGTGTGAACTAAAAGATTATGAAACAGAGTTAAAAATATCAGATGACTTTTTCCAGAAAGAAGTTGGACTTGTGTAAATCTAAAATAGTCCAAAATAATCTTAACACCACCTTGTTTCTAGATGTCCAATCTTGTATTGGGAAATTTAACTCTCTTATCATCAATTTCAAACAGAGATTCTGTCATTCCTTTTGGAAGCTTGAATCATTCATGACTTTCCAGGCATCAAGAGATTTTCTGGCAGTCTTAATATCTCTGTAAGACTGTTGGAATCACCTAAACTGATTTAATGGACTCTCACGTTTCTCCTACCTGCTGCAAAGGAAGCAAGCAATATTCGCAGGGTGTTATCTTGAATGGACAATGAATTGTGCTATTTCCAACAGGCTGCCCCCAGACAAGGGAGAAAGACAAATCTGTTGGAGTGCAGAGAGAAAAATCTCCAGTATTGCCTCAAAATCAGTTCCCATTTTCTCTAAACCAGAAGTGTAATAGGAAACAGATTTTAAGGAAAGAACCCCTTTTTGAAAGCTGTGGGGCACTGGTTCTATACAAAGGTACATCAGGATGAATGTTAAACTATAATTTAGTATTCTCTCAAAAGTTGAAGGGGAAAAAATAGAAGCATTAATCATATGAAAGTTTGAGAAGCTTAGCAGTGGATGGAAAAAGTCTCCTGCCTTCCAGGAGACTGGTGAATGTGGCACCTCTTGCAGACCTTAGAACTCAGCCTTGTTTTAATCTCAGCCAAGGAGACAGAACTTTTTCTACTTGGAAGTGTAATTGCACCTAGGTCAGAAGAAGGACATACAAGACTGCAAAGTGATGCAGCTCATGCTGTGTCATTTTGTCTGTCTTGTTAGCCAGAGCATTTTCCTCCTTATGCCTCTGAAGATCTGTATGCGGTCCTCCAAGGACTTCAAAGCTAGCGAATAAATAAAAACAAAACAAAAAGTTAAAAAAACCCCAACAAACACAACCCAAAATACAACAAAATAAAGGTATTTTCCAAGGAACTTTAGGAAAAAGTGCATTTTAATAAGTTTGTAGGTATTTAGCTGAAGGAACACAAAGGTTTACTTGACTGGCCGGTAAATTATAAACAGCTACTTTGCAGGTTTTGATTAACTATAGACCTAAACTGAAAATGACAAACCTGGTTATATGAAATGCAGATCTTTTCTCAATTACATTGGTGCAGTTATTTAAGCAGGACATAAGAATATAATTTAATTGAGGGATTTTAATCTTTAGTTTATTTCTATGTAAGTAGGCAACATTCCCTGTATTCCTCTTGCATCTTTCTTTTTCACTGTATTTTTCCAATGTTTTCAAGTGAGGATAAGGACCTCTCAAAAAATGCTGCAGTAGGTAAATCTGGGGGGAATTTGAACTGACCACACTATGCTGGTTCTTAAGAATTCCCTGGTGTGAGGTGTCACCCTTGTGTTGGAGGCAGGAGGTGTCAGATGGAGGAAGCGCTGAAATCTGTGCTTTCTAAAGAAGGTAAATTTCAGTTCTTTGCCAAATGCCCACATTGCTCAGCTGTTCAGGTTTGTGAGACAAATGCCCCAAGGTTACTGGATGTTAGTTAAATCCTTGTTTTCTTCTGTCAGTTACCTTTAACAAGGAGCTGTAGGTACTGACTCTTGCTTTTTTATACTGCTTAGGAGGGATTCAGGAGTCGTACTTGGGGACTTCAGGATTCTGAAGTCCCAGTATCTCTCTGTATGACTGCTATTACTGCATGCTTCTTAATTATTGATTTTGAAGCATTTGGCATATAAAGCTCTTTTCCCCATTCCCCCGTTCTTCATCTTTCTTTTCAAACACAGGTAGTGCAGTTGTGCTGTCCTTATTCATTTGTACTAATAACAGTGGAGATGTGTGAAGGTAGAATTGCAACACTGTTTTTGACATGCAAAATTCATATAACTTTTTCCTACAAACTCCAGTCAACCACAGAACTCTCTAAATACTGCATCTGCATTAGTACTTCTTGTACTATGCCATTCATATAATGTTTGTAGGATGAATTTGGATTGTGCCTGCTGTTTCACACTTCTTCTGTCTGCACACTTCCATGGAAATGTTTTTAACTCTTTCACAGTTCTTATATACCTCCATTTCATATACAGAAAAGCATTTTAGGAAGTCTCTATTATTGCAGATTAGTTGCAGGAGTCTTGCCAGGTTGTAAGAGACATTTGAACTTCCTGCATGATTGATCCATTTCCTGTGCTTGCTAGTGGGGCTTTCAGTACCTAGACTTGGAGATGAGAGATTAATATGCTATTATGATCTAATGCTGTTAGATTAAACAAGCAGTGGATTTATACTTTAGGAAAATAGGAGGGGAATAGTATACTTGGATTCACAATCTTGAGTGTTTCCACATGTGAGTGCATGGGATAAAAGGTGCCTAAACAGATGTGAAGTATCAGGCAAAGAAAAGCTGCTTAGTTTATCAGTTAAAAGCTCAGTTGCTGCAGACTGTTCCATTAGGGCTCAAAAATAACAGAAGTCTTCTCAGTCATCTCTTGCTGGACAGAGCTGATGTGTCAACAGCATGTCACACACACTTAAGTCTTGAGATTCCATGCATGGGCTATGGCAGTAACTATAAGAAATGCTATATGATATGACTTGAGAAAGTAATTTCAATCTAAAAAAAAAAAAAAAAGAAATCCACAAAGGAGCCTGAGGACTGATTGTTCCCAGTTTTGTGGTGTATTAATCCATACAGGCCATAGATTTATTGAGTGCTTGGTCATCTGATCTGCAGAAAATGTCACTGCCTGTTTTTGTTTTAAGAGAACATGGGACTGTTAAGTTTCCTCACCACTGCTGCTACTTTATTTGCCTTTACATGTTTGTGTAAAGTGACAAAATTAAGAGGTTTGCAGGTTCTTGAGTAACAGCTGGAGCAGAAACTCAAGAGAAGTTAGTAACTGTATTCAGACAATGCAGGAAGTACTTTGAACGCATTTGCTTACTAGATTAAGTTTAGTCTATTTTTTTAGTTTTCTTGCTTTAAAAGTAGATTTTTATGTGTTTTCTACAGGGCTATGAGGACTGGCTGCGACATAAAGCAGACAATGAAGTCAATGGTGCTCCAGTTTATGTTGTTCGAAGTGGTGGCCTTGTGAAAACCAGATCCAAAAACATTCGGGTAAAGCACAAACTGAGCATTTTGTTTCTATAACACAGCTACAAGTCTTGTTTTATTATAGCTAATCATTGTGGTTTGGTAACAATGCTGGAATGAATTCTGCCCTTCAAACCTCTCTGTATCTTTCTGATCTGTGTTCACTGTGTTAGGTGGGGGACATTGTCAGAGTAGCCAAAGATGAGACTTTCCCTGTTGATCTGGTGCTCCTGTCGTCTGACCGAGTGGACGGTTCATGCCATGTTACCACTGCAAGTTTGGATGGAGAGACCAATCTTAAGGTCTGGGTTACTTTGTGACATAGAATGTAGTTAATTTGTAGTGCCATTTTTCCTTCAGCCTGTTGAAATACCTGCCCTGGTAGTCCTGTAGTAACCCAATGGGCACTGTTTTACAGACACATGTCGCAGTCCCAGAAACAGCAGTGCTGCAGTCTGTTGCCAACCTGGACAAACTGGTAGCTGTTATAGAATGTCAGCAGCCAGAAGCAGATCTATACAGGTATCACTTTATTAGTAAATATTTTGAAATTAAATCAAAATGAGGTGTTTAATACTCATAATGTTACAGGTTAGGATTAAAATAGTTTCAGACATCTGCTTGAACTTCAAGTTTTAATAATCGGCTTGTGTTTATACATATATACTTTCTGAAAGTTGCAAGTGACAAGTTAAATTTGAGTACTTGAATAGTAAACCAGACAAAATATTTATCTTTTTTATTTTAATTATGTACATTTCAGTTCTAATCATTAAACGTGTTTCTAGATTTTAAAGAATTAAATAGCCTACAGTTTGATTAGGTTGAATAAACTTCTATAAGGTTCTGCTGGACATTTCAATATTATAAAGGATATGGTAAAACGGAATTGGCTCAAGTCTAACTCTGAGGATATATGTTGCTCATATTTATTTTGCATATGCTCCAGAGAAGATTTGAAATCCATTCTTCAGCAGCAAAACCTTACATTAAAAAAAGGATATCTGGGTGTGTTTTAACATCAGCAAGCAAAGTCATAGACTCTGTAAAGCAGCATCATGGGAAGCAAAAGTTATATTCCCATCCAAGTTTCTTCTGAATTGTATAATGGGAAATTATGGCTATGAAGTAGTAGTTTTTAAAATCCAAGTACACTTTCGCAGTTGTTCTGAAGTAAGCTTGGAGATCTTTGAGAAATATTAAGTATTTTAAAACTAAGATACTCAGTTTGAGCAGAAGTTCAAATATTTGATATTTAGAAAATTAAGATATAATCACTATAGAGGTTTGTGTCCCTTTTTGTGGCTAGAGTCATGCTAAATAAGTGCGTGTCAGATTTTTAAATGTGTAGTAGACTGGCTTTATTAAATGAAAAGTTTATATTTCTGGTGGATAATGTGCAGACTTTCATTTGTTGAGGAATTATTTTCTACTGAGTCATCAAGAAGTCACAATCTGTTTTAAATGAATAGAAATATAATATTTTGTGGTAATTTATCAGAGTTAATAAGCTTTCTCAAATGCCTGTTCCTATGAGGGATAAATGTTTCTGTTGCTAAATGTGTCTTGTAAAATTACTGCCAGTTTGCCATATTGATTTAGTTTGATTGTTAATAAAAATTGATTTATTTTTTACTTATGAACCATTAATGACTTTTTGGTAAATATAGAGAAGGTTTCTACATTTTTGAGTCTTTATGTAGATACTTCTAAGACATATCCATCTTTCATAGATTTGT
Organism: Taeniopygia guttata; assembly: GCF_048771995.1. Classification (NCBI taxonomy): domain Eukaryota; kingdom Metazoa; phylum Chordata; class Aves; order Passeriformes; family Estrildidae; genus Taeniopygia; species Taeniopygia guttata. The sequence goes on along the minus strand of NC_133034.1, from coordinate 18,350,115 downwards.
TGGAAGAATAACTGTAAGTCAACAAGCTGAAGAAATAGTACGGTGAGTAAAATTGTATAAGGTGATTATTTAGAACACATGGAGGTGATTTAAATCTTGACCATCACAAGGGTTACTCTTGAATATATGAAAATGGGAGGTTTTTTTATTAAGAGTATCAACTGCAGCTGCATACCTTAGATGGAGATGAGAAAAAATGAGTGAAAGAAGTTCGTTACTACCCAGTGTTACAGATTTAATACAAGAGTTCTGCAAAGCTTGGCTGTTGTGAGGCAGGTAATTTTTTTGGCACTGGTAATCAGCTAGTAACTGTTGTTATTTGTTAATTAAAGCATTTATTGATCTGAAACAATTTCCACTGACATATTTTATATCCTACAAGAGATCCCCTGTCATCAGAGGCACTGAGAAGGAGGTTTTACAGTTGAAATTCCTAGAAATTCCTGGTTTAACAAAGCCTCTGCTACAAATTTGTAATTTTTAGTATCTATTTCAAACTACAGATGGACTGTGCAGATAAGTGTTTACATCTGTCACAGGCAACACAGCTGTGTGCACATAATCATGGACTCACCACCTTTCCTTGTGCAAGTAACAAACTTGCAATTACAAAAATCAAGATGTGAAGCCATTTACAGACTTCCATCTCGACTTCCTGGAAAGATTTCTAATTGCTGTGGGTTGGTCCCAGCTACCAGTGAGGCATCCAAACAGCTGCTCAATTGCCACCACCATAACAGGATAGGAGAGAAACAGGAAGGACAGGAGTGAGAAGAATCATGGTTTGAAATGAAGACATAGAAATCACTCACAAGAAATTACCAAATTTTCAGAAATATTTAGCATTCAAGTTTAATTATTTTATCTTGAAAGTCATTGATTGTCCAGCTTTAGAAAAAACTTTGTCACCTCTTCTGAAAAGGTGAAGTGCTGTGTGTAAATTAGTAAACAGGTAGATCTGCTATGGTTCTTTCACTCCTCTGATGTCCAAAATGTTATCCTTCACACTTTTTTTTAGTGACATTTCTACTTAAATTTTAAAAGACTACTTTTTCCATGTAATATCTGCCTTCAGTCTGAGGAGCTGGATGTCTCTCAGTCTGAGGCTGGCAAACGTCTGTAAACAAAAACAGTGACATGGAGTTCAGAGTAAATCGAGGAGTTTTCAGTGGTTTTGCAAGAAATATGGAAGTGTAGCAGCCAGGTCACATGGCCTCAAGTTCGGTGGCTTAGTCACCCTCACCAAAAGGCCTCACTCATGTCACCCCCAAAAACCCACTCAGTTGTTCTCTAAGGTCACTTTTGCTACTTCATTGGCAGCTTTTCAGAATTCATTCCTGCCAAGCTTGACAGGTGAAGCATTGGGGTAATTTATCAAAATAATTCAGTTGACAATGTGAAACAGCTGGTTAAAGGGAGGTGGAAAAAATAATTACAAGTTCCGACTAGTAGTTGAGCTGTATCTTCTGTCTAAGATAAACTTGGGTGGTCTGTGTTGCGCTGATTCAGTTTTGGTATTTTGGGTTTGTCAGGCTGGTTTTACAGAATTGAATCCAGAAATATAAATTATGTTTCTTATATGAAAATTTTAAATGCTCAAACATTTAGTTCCTTTTAGTTCAAATTTTCACCTAAAGTCTGAGTCTAGCCTAAAATATTAACATATGTATGTTTAATTTAAAGAATCCATCATAATCTGTGAGTATAATTAGTACACATGGTATTTGTTGTGGTAACTGTTACATTTGCAGTAACATTTAAGTTAAATTTTTGACTGTGGGAGGTGACTTGTGGGTTTGGCTTTGTTTTTTATTGACTAACTTCACCTTATTCTTTCAAAGGGACTTCAGGTTTAAGAGCTTTGTTTATATAATAGTAATCATGGCCTGTATGTGGCACAGCTAAAGGAGAAGTAGGGTAAACCCAAGGGCTTGCATGCCAAAGCACTTAGCATCAGAACTTTTAATTCTTTTGTTTCTACCTAATATGTCAGTCTGGCCACTACAGTTGTTAAATTTCTGCTTTCGTATGAAACAGCGGAAAAAATACCTTTTTTTTACATTTCAGACCAACCCTGCTGGCAGTTTCTAAAGATGATACAGCTGCTGCAGTAGAACATATGGTTCCAATCTTATATTAACTTTGTTTCTAACTAGACCCTTATTTTCACAGCACTGCATATGGTGAACATAGCCAAAGAAATAAATGTGTTATTGTATTGTGATAGATGTGAGGAAAAAACATCTATTTTACCTTCTGAAATTTAGTCTGCTGTGTTAGGAAATAAAATTGGCACTGCTGTGGTGATATCCATCTAATTGTTTCTTTCTTTGGTGTGAATAGCTTTTGAACTTTCTAGATCATTTCAGTCTGACAGAGGGGTAGAGGATTGGTAAATTAGCCAAACCTAAACCAGCACTTTGGGTGCACTCTGAGCTCGACTGTTTTCTTGCCTGCTTCCTTCCCAAGTAGCTTGTGGCTCTCCCTAAAGCAGCCATTTGGAGTATTTAGCTCAGTCAGTAGTTATAGGATAGGGAACAGTGGTGGAGGAGTATGGCAGTGACCAAAGGAGACATGAAAGGAAACAGAGAGTTCTGTGGAGCGTGTGGGAGCTGTGGTGAAAGGGGTAAGGTCACTGATTGAGTTGCTGCATTGGGAATTTAGAGGGGATATAGCACAGCCTTGCATATGAAACTGGATTTCGGTACTTCTCCAGTATACAGAACAGCTAATGTTTACATGCTGATATGTCTATTTCTTTTTAGACCTCTTGGGCCTGAAAGTCTCTTACTTCGTGGAGCAAGATTAAAAAACACTAAAGAAATATTTGGTTTGTAGACATCTAAATATTTAAAGAGTATTCTCTTCTTAAAACCTGTTGATGAACTGTGTTTTAATTCTACTTGACTGAAGAAATTGTAATAATCTTGCTGACTGTTACCTGAGGGGATATGATTATAGATGAAAGTAATGATATTATGCTGAAGAACCTCTAAGGATATAAAGTTCCAGCTCTGCTCTGTGAAAATATTTGAAGTGGTTCAATAAAGGAATAACTTAACTTCAATGGATAAATGACTGTTCTTACTGTTACCTATTGTTGAAGGCTTTCTCCTGAGATTTACCAGGCTGATTTCCATAAAATACATATTGAAGAGCAGTACAGTCATAATAATGAAGTGTGTTAAAGTAGGTATTAAAATTCAGTATTACTCTTTTACTACAGAAGAGTCTTGCAAATAGTATATAATACTGTTTAGTAATAAACACAGAAGTAGTACCACATTTTGCTTTTATCCTATATCTCTCAAAATGAAAAATTCTGCAAATTGTATTTATGCAGAAAATGAAGTCTGACTCTTCCCCCCTTCCTTCCCAGGTGTTGCTGTGTATACAGGTATGGAGACAAAGATGGCATTAAATTACAAGAGTAAATCTCAGAAACGGTCAGCAGTAGAAAAGTATGTTTATTTTCTAATATCTCTCTTATTTGTAGAGCTTTAACTTAGTTTTTCCTGTGTAGCCTTAAAACCCTGGTGGTCTCATCATTGAGTTATAGGCAAAGGGAAGAGAGTGTTAATTGCCTTGCCTTCAGTAGGGAGCTATAAAGATAAGATCCATTTTTTGATATTACATCCTTTAGTAGTGTACAAAGTGGAAATACCCAAGCTTGCTTCTGATTGCAGGGTAGGTGTTGCTATGATAGATACTTGTATCGAATCTCATTATTTATTTTAAAAAGAAAAGGAGTTCTGATATGTTGCCTTTATTCCAATTACTAAAAATCTGAGAGAGCCCCCTGGCATTCCTGTGCAAATAAATAGCTACATGCAAACAACTGTATGTAGCACAAGAGAAGTTCAGTTGTCAAAGCATGGGCAGGATCATCTGGCTGGTTATAAAACAGGAAGCAGGTGTGACTATCCTGCTGTAGCCTGGCCTGGGTTAAATGCTAAGTTAAATGTTCAGCTGCACGTGGCAGTGCTCTTCTAACTGAGGAAAGAGTGTGGCCATGGGTTTTTGCTGTGCTTGTTTGTACTGCCTGCACAGCCTTGCGAGCTCCTTGGGGGAAAAGAGGACCAGTGTGGGACTGTAGGTGTGACACAAGTCAGCTGTTGGGGTGTTCCTGCACCTTAATCTAGTCTTCACATTGCCATACAGAGTTTCTCTTAGTCAGATGTAGAATTTGTTTCCTGTTCTGTTGCCTGCTTGTCGCATAGGAACTTTATATCTGTATCAAGCATAGGCTACACTTTCTACAAAATAGCGCAACAAGTTTTTGATCAATTCATGTAACCACACTGTGTCAACAGATGAAGTAAAATAAACTGAAATTTCTTGCTTTATTTGTTTGCCTCTTTATAGGTCCATGAACTCATTTTTGATTATTTATCTAATAATCCTCCTCTTTGAAGCCATTCTTAGCACTATTTTGAAGTATGCATGGCAAGCTGAAGAGAAATGGGATGAGCCTTGGTATAATGAAAAAACAGAGCATGAAAGAAACAGCAGTAAGGTAAAGTAGTTCTGCCCAGTTGCATATCTGAGGAACGCTCAATGTCATATATATTATGCCTCTATTCTATGTGTAACCACCACATGGTCCACTTGCAAGTCTCTGTGCTGTTGTGTCAGTGATTTTTGAGTTAATCCCCTGTAGCCTCACCATTGTGTAGAAACATTTCTACTTCTGTTACTGGTTGGACTTTTCCTTCCTTTATGAAAAGATCAGACTTTTTGAAAACTTTTGAAAAGGCTTTTTTAGACATATTTCTAATGGTCTGTGTTCTAATTACTGTTCTTTAGGATGTCTTTTGTCATTCCATAAAGGAAAAGAGGACGAGGAGGGCTGTTCTTGTGTATGTTCTATTGCAGTGATTTCACAGTTCAGGAATTTTGTATGTTCTGTGATGTTGAGATGGTTTGGACAATTTCCTAAGGCTGTAATTTTGCTCAGGCTCCTGCTTGCCTGCTCAGTTCTCTTTAGAGATTGAAGGGATACTTTAAAGTGTTCCTGAAATTTGTGGTTCTGAAAAATATATCTTTTTTCAATTAGTCTGTATTTTTCTGTGTTCTCTTTAATTTTTTATTTCTGTATGAGTCTGCCTTTGTCCAAAGCAGTTCAGGAGCTTAATCTGAAATAATTGCTATGCAAGTTAGTCTAGCCTGTGGAGCCTTTCAGTTCTGAATAGAGCAGGGATAAGTATTTCCTCAATCTTTACATTCCTTTGCCATCAGGAATGTAGAGAGCCATATGTGTTTCTGCAGTGTCATTCTTCTTCTGTCATGTCTGTGTTTTTCTGTCTCCCATGTTGACTTCCACAATCTGCTTTGCATTTCTCAGCATGCTGACATCCTTACTCAGAGTTCTTTCCCTGTCCATCTCCTCCTGTGTGTGCAGATTGTTATTTCATTGCCATTGCTTGAAGACATTCTCTAACTTAAGTAATTGTCACTACCTCTCTTAGATGAATTATTGCTCTCACTTTCTATCTGATTTTTCTGGTTTAGTCTGGAAGATCTCTTTAGGCACAGAATTTGCTGAGTTTTTGTCAGCTACTTTAATTATTTATTAAATACTTACAGCTATGGTCCCTAAAGAGAAAGAACAAACATTATTTAGCTTTGCAAATTGTTGACTGCTTTTATGCTTCCTTCATTTAAAACATTATCCTGTACCAATATCTGGTGGGGTTAAGAGAGGTGGCCTAGTTTTTGTCACCCTTGCTTAATATTCAAGTGTTGGTAAGAGTCTTTCCGAAGTACAAGTTAGATACTGAGTTTGTTGTGCGGATGAAAAAGAGACTGTAGTGCTGCATTTCAGTATTTATTAAAATTATCATACCTAGGAAAAAGAAGTTTCTCTCCTGTCACATAGGTGTTGGCTGAAATGCATGTGTGGAACAAAATTACTTGAAGAGGCATAAAAGAAATCCACATGGTCCCTTTCTTTTTATGTAGTCTGGATCACCCAAATCACTGCGAAGTGCCAGCAAACAGGAACCCTCTTGACACTTTACTGTCCTGAAACAACAGAGTGCTTGCAGATTCCTCTGACAGCATGGAAAATCACTTGATTGCCTTCACAATTTAGGGTTCCTCAGAAAAGCTTACATGAATTATGCTGTTTGATGGAATGGGGAACACATTTGATTTCTCTGACCAAACTCTTTCAGAGCTGGAAAGCAAAGTCACCATGACAGTTAATATTATTTGGCAGCCCTCCTAAAAATTCAGTAGAGAGACAAAAACTAATGAACTTGTGAATTGAAACCTCCAGTCACAGCTTAAAGCAGTCTTTTTGCATCAGTGTGAAGGTGTGTTACTGGGGCAACCTGCAAATGCCTGTGTTGTCACTGGAGTGTTGACTCTCTCGTGTGTGTGGGACTTGGGCTTCTCTGGCTCTCCCAGTTTGTCGTTTTTCATGCATACTGAAGCATAATTAAGTTACGATGTTTCACCTGACCACTGTGGTAATCTTTACATTTTCTTTTTTTCTCTTGTAGATCCTGAGATTTATTTCAGATTTTCTTGCTTTTCTGGTACTTTACAATTTTATCATACCCATTTCACTTTATGTGACTGTTGAGATGCAGAAGTTTCTTGGATCATTTTTTATTGGCTGGGATCTCGACCTCTATCATGAAGAAACAAACCAGAGAGCACAAGTAAATACTTCAGACCTCAATGAGGAATTGGGACAGGTAAAAAATACGTTGTCTGTTGGATTTTTTTCACCTATTTTCTACTTAGTTTTTAATACTAAAATTTGGTACTGTGGGCTTTTTATTACTTGTGATATGATTTCTGATTAATTTTTAAATAAGGTATAAAAACCTGATGGCAGAAGTTAAAATTTTTATATGATTAAAAAAATCTGTGTAATAGAAGGTGTGACTGGAGATTATTGTATCTTTTTTTCTTCTAACAAGTACATGCAATTCAAGTTTGTGTTTTTGCTTTATTTTACAAAAGGTAGAGTATGTGTTTACAGACAAAACTGGTACATTAACTGAAAATGAGATGCAGTTTCGGGAGTGCTCTATTAATGGCATAAAGTACCAAGAGGTCAATGGTAAACTAACTCCAGAAGGATTTTCTGAAGATTCTCCAGATGGAAATAGGCATGGTTTGGTAAGGCTTTTTGGTTTTCCAACTGTTAGTCATCCTAGTTGGAAAATGTTTTATTTCAAAGAAATACTCGTGTACCATTAGCATAAAAAAAACCTCAGCCCAAACATAAATCAGAATTTCTGAATAGTTTGAAGCTTTCAAGTGTCACTGAACAAATAATATTTATTAGACATGTTGAGATATGATTATTTAACATGAAATGCTTGGCAGATTTCTAAGTAAAACCACTTTTTCCTTAAGTGTGTTCAGAACTGGGTTGATATGTAAATGTTACGAGTCAAGTTTTCTCTTTCTTCTAGGTGAAAGAGGAAGAGCTCTTCTTGAAAGCAGTTTGTCTGTGTCATACAGTGCAGATCAATGCAGATCAGACAGATGGTGCTGATGGTCCCTGGCATGCCAATGGAATAACAGCCCCCCTGGAATATTACGCTTCTTCCCCAGATGAGAAAGCTTTGGTGGAAGCTGCGAGCCGGTGAGCAGCGCTGCCAGGGCTGTCTGACACAGGAATTGCCTGCCAGGGCAACCTTACAAATAGCTCGGGACACTGGTGAAGCCCAGGGCCTGGCACTGCCACCTTACTGGGAAAACATTCAGATGTAAAATGCACAACCCCCTAGGGGTATTATAAAGTGATGTTTTAAAATATTTGTGAAAATAGCTGAGAAATTACAGTGGTCAGAGTATGATGAGAATAAAATACTGCAGAAATGGGCATTCTTAATTTTCCTTGGAAGGAGAGTACAGTAATGGGGTGTGAGAGTCCTTTTCTTCCCTGCCATCTTCCCCTCCCTCCATTAATAGGCATTGTGACTCAATTGATAATTAAATACATATTTTCTTTACTTTTAGGGTTGGAGTAGTATTTACTGGAATTAGTGGAGACAGTATGGAAGTAAAAAGTCTTGGAAAACCAGAGAGGTATTTGGTCTTTTATCTTGATGATTTTGAAGGCTGGAACAGTAGTGAAAATTAATGTAATGTTCTCCTCTTAAGCCTCTTTGTTCATAAGCAAACCTTGCCTTTCCACAGCGTGCTCTGTTTAATGCTTTTCCCTTGATGTCTTCAAGACAGCTTGCATCTTATTCCTTACCAATTGTAGCTGAGATGCAAGAATTTTGTGTGAGTTACTCTGTGTAGGTGTGTGTTGTAACAGTTTGTATTTTTGCCTGTTCCTCAAAGGTTGAGACTGTAGCAGGGTTGGAAAACTGAATTGCTTATTCAAGTCTTGTTTCAGTTCTCAAAATTCCCAGAATTAGTCTCGTCTGTGCATAATCTAATCAGATATTTTAAACTTTCCTAAAATGAGTACAAATTATTAATAACTGTATATCTGGAGTATGCCATAACTCCTTTTACTCATTTGGTCTGTCAGCTAGTTGGCAGTACTTTGAATTTAAATGTCTAAAATTAATTTTTTAAGCTAGTGGTAACATAACAAAAACTGATCCACTTACCACAGCACACACACTTTTTAGACAGTCTAGATTTTTTACAAATTTGTCAGAAACAAAATGTAGTTTTCAAAGTTATACTTGAAGTAACGACAGAAGGATGAAGAAATAGATAGGAGCTGCTTGTAATTGCCAAATGTCAAGTTAGTATTCAGAAAGCTATTCCTGTTGGTAGAAGAACCTTTTATTCTTACAGAATGGAATTAAGCATATATAAACTGATAAAAAACACTGAACAATGATTGTTGTTCAGCAGTGTTTTCGGAGTTTCTGTACAAAAATGACACTTTGAGGAAAGGTCTGTGGTGTAAGAGTCTATTTATAAGTAATTGCCTTTGGAAATTTATTTATAAAAATGTTTTCTTCCCATTCCCTCTTTTAAAACACAAAATACAGGTATAAATTGCTTCATGTATTGGAGTTCGATCCAAATCGCAGACGAATGAGTGTCATTGTAGAGAGTCCCTCAGGTACGTGATCAGAAATTGCACAAGCAGCACTTGAGGACTTCTTAAACAACATTATTTTTAATTTCAGTTCTGTTTGACTTTCTAGGGGAGAAGCTTTTATTCACAAAGGGAGCAGAATCTTCCATTCTTCCTCGTAGTAAGAGTGGAGAAATAGATAAAACAAGGATACATGTGGATGAATTTGCTTTGGTAAGTGTATATGCTTGCCCAACTCCCAGCCTCAGCTGATCAGAAGAAAATTAATGCAGTATAAATTGTGACTTGAAGTGAAAAAATTGCTGGTGACACCTTCTTGTTAGACAGAATCTTGTCTACTCTGAATGTAGTCTTTTATTTTTTTGCAGAAAGGCCTAAGAACTTTGTGTGTGGCCTACAGAAGATTCACACCCGAGGAGTACCAAGAAATTGGCAAACGCCTTCATGAGGCCAGGACTGCCTTACAGCAGCGGGAGGAGAGATTAGCAGATGTGTTCAACTTCATAGAAAGGGATCTGGAGTTACTTGGGGCTACAGGAGTAGAAGACAAGTATGCCATGGAGTTACTGCTATCTGTGCTCTAACCCAGCGAATTTAGGATTTATACTTGAAATGCAAAGTGTGAAAAGCTCTCCCACTATGACCAAAAGTTCTGTGCTATTCTTCTTTAGTATGTTTGCCTTTGGATTGAGGCAGATTCAAAACAAAACTTGTACCAACTGATTCTGTCTTAATAACGGTGATGTACAGTGTATTTCCTCAAGAGAGATGTCATGTATGTGAAATGGGAATAGTTGCAACAAATATCTAGTGTAAGAGCAAATTCCTTAGGAAAGCTTCTACACACAGCTCCTTTGCAAAGCATTCTGCTCGTGCTCTGTAGGTCACAGGGTGTGTTGTACACTGAAGTGGGCACATGGGGCTTGAGAAGCTTTTCATGCACCACAGTAGCCAGGAATTATTGTGGACTGTTTTAAAGCTTCTCAAATGCAGTGACAGTGCCTAGTTTAAATCAAGATATGCTTAGTACAAATTTTTGCTCCCTTAGAAGGATTGGAGTTTAGTTTTTGTTTCATCAAGACCTTTGTTTTATTGCTGGTAACAGAATATCATTTGCCACGCTATGATTCTCTGAAAATACATGTAATATTAGAAAGGCACACTTAACTCACCATAACAGTGGGGTTACAGTGGTAATATGGGGTTACTGTATGAGGTCTTTTGTTTGTAAAGTGTTCAGTTGGTTATTTGAGATTTTTCTTGTTTCTAGACTGCAGGAGAAAGTCCAAGAAACTATAGAAGCCCTCAGGCTGGCTGGTATCAAAGTGTGGGTGCTCACTGGAGACAAGCACGAAACAGCTGTTAGTGTCAGTTTGTCCTGTGGACATTTTCACAGAACCATGAACATCCTTGAGCTTGTGCAGCACAAGTCAGACAGTACCTGTGCAGAACAGCTGAGGCAGCTAGCCAAGAGGTAAAATACCTGAGATGTCACTATCTCATTGATGATCTTAGCTTGGGTTGCTTTCATTTTTAAATTTTATGGCAGTCTCTTTGATGCATGTGCCAAAGAAGTTGTCTTTTTAAAAAAAAAAAAAATTATTTCTATCATACCAGACTGGAAGAAGTTGTCTGACAGATTAACTCCTTTGCTTATTGTCTGGCCAACAACATAATTTATAGCAAAATTGGAATTTTACCATTAACACTGGTACAAAGTCAACATTTTTTGTCCCTGAATAGAATAAAGGAAGACCATGTTATCCAGCATGGACTGGTTGTGGACGGGACCAGCCTCTCTCTTGCACTCAGGGAACATGAAAAACTGTTCATGGAAGTTTGCAAAAACTGTTCTGCAGTGCTGTGCTGTCGCATGGCCCCCCTTCAGAAAGCAAAGGTGAGTGAGAATATAGTCAGGGTTGCCTTTGAAGTATTTTTATCATACTTTGAGGAGGCAAGGATTTCTTTGTTTGTCTGACCGTTTTTATAACCTCTGAATCCTTGTTAAATTCAGATCTAGAGTAGTTTGCTAAGACGTTTCTGCACGTGTGTTTGAAAATACGCAAGTGGATGGAGAAATCAAAATACTGCCAAGCTCAACTTTATTCTGCCTCTTGAATGTTCAGTAAGGCAGCAGCTCTCCCAGTCTCCTGCATGCTTTTGCCTTAGCTGCTCCATCACTCCTCCAGTCCTAAAAACTAAATTGAAAATTCTTGAACCTGTAAGGAGAAACTGCTTCTCTAAATGCTTTAAAAATACCCAAGTTTGAGGAAGAAGTAAAAAGAAAGGGAAGACAAGGACTGGTCTCTAGGAAAGGTTTGCCTTAATGCTCTCTTGTTATGCCATTTTTCCTTCACATGTACTGAACTTTGCTCAAATACATGTTGGGTAAGATTCGTATTTTTGGTGATCAAATTCGTATTTTTGGTGATCAAATTCATATTTTTGGTGGGTTTTTTTTTTGACTCCAGAAATTTGAGCTCTGAAGGACTATAATATTCTTTTCTTTTGAAATTTTCTCTTCATGAAAAGACATCTCTTTTCCTTAAAGCTTTAGGAAACCCTTCTGTGAGGTATTAGATGTTCAAGAGGCAGGCTGTTTTACTGTAACAGAAGTGACCTGTTTGGAGATCACTCTTCCTTCCAGAGTTCTCATGCAGTCTTTAGAATCACTTCAGTATAGAACTGTTCACCTGGTATAGTATCAGTTTCAGTGATATGTTGAAAGGAAGTTGTAGCTACACTGAGTAAACCAATCTGTTGGATATGTCAAATCTGTACATTCTCTTGGCTGAAATTTTTGCCATCCTGTCTCCTTAAGGTGCAGTTATTTGTCAGTGTTGTGTCCTTGTTCTTACTTTGTCATTTAACTTGATTTATAATGTTTTGTACTGCTTTCCTTAATTCTTCTCTTCACCAGCAGATAATGGAGATTATTTCCTGTGTTGAGTCATGAAGTACAGCAAAATGTAATTTTAATTGCAGTGAATTTTTAATTTCAAACATTGAAGTATATAAATCACCAAGACAGATGCCATACAACTTGAGGGGTAGGGAAGGAAGTGCAGGGTAGTTCAGACTAGTCTTGCACATTATTTTTTGCTGTAGGCAAGCTTTTTGAGAGATTTATTCCAAGATTAAGCTGGAACTCAGCTTAGTACTTCCTGCATATTTAATTATAATGCACGTTAATGTTTGGTTAGTGGTCTCACTACTAATTTTGGTATGTTTTATGACTCAAAATCCTGTTTAAACATCATCATTTCAGTCATTTGGAGCTACGGCTGATTGCTGCTGTTAACATTTGCTAAAGGATTTGTCTTGACCTTTTCACATAGATGTTTGCCTGTCCAAATTACCCAGGCCTTGGGGGTTTCAAGAGGACTGATATGGGTGACATCCTGCAGCCTTGTTCCCTCTCTAAGGCTGCTTCCTAGGATCTAATACTAAATGTATTTGAAGTAATTACCCCTTAGGAATGGGGAACCTTTAAACTTGAATAATAATACCTGCAATTAGGGAATGTATTCCCACAATCAGGTGGATTTCTCTGAGCTGTGGACTTCGTTTAATCACTGTTGCATTCCTTGTGTGAATTCCCACTCCTGTGAATCAATGTCCTGACACTGCCAGCCACAGCTCAATTACTCCAATACAGTTTTTTGTGTCTACTTAACTTCATGCAGTTGCTCCATTAATATTTCCTTTTGGGGTTTCTGGAACTTGAGGGGGAAAATGGTTTTTCATACATATTTATTTCCTTGATTTTGGAAAACCTCTTGGTCTGTGTTCATATCTTTACCTGCACCCACTTACAACTGAATTAGTGAAGCTTCTACCTTAAACTAGAGCTCTGTGGGAGGTTAATGATTCACTAATTCTCCTTAACTAAAAGTCTCATCTAACTAGCTCCTTTGTATTTAGAATATTATTGACACTTGTATTGAAGATCTGTTATCATTGCTTCTCTTCTGAGTATTTTAGGGCCTTGCATGTCAACAGTTTTTTCCCTCATTCTGTCATATCTTCTTCTGTTTCTTTGTCATTTGAGGATACCCCTTGATGATAATGAAGTTGCTTTAGAAAGAAGCTATTTTCCTTAATTATGGCATATTGATCTTTTAGCTAATACATTTGCTTTTTCAAATTATTCTTTCACCTGGATCAGTTCCATTAATTGTAAATGTGAAGAATCTGGGTTTATTAAAGGGCATTAAATCTGTGTTGGTCTGTAAGTAAATTTTCCGTTCAAAATTTTACTTGACTTTGTTTTGTATGACAAAGCACCAAGCTAAGAGTTGTAACAGAACATTGAAATAAGAACAGGAAAATAGGCTCAAGGCAGATATAATATTTAAATCAGGTTTGTGCTCTAAAACAGGCAGCTTTTCTAAAAAGAAAGAATTATTTTCTAAAGAAGGAATTAATGTATGCATGTGATATGCCAAAGATATTTTTTACCCAAACAAGCATGTTCATAAATTAGATATTATTAGATAAATGTTGATATTAGTTATATCTACAGATAGGCAGCTAACTGATATACTTGGGAATTGCTGGCATGGTTTGTAGGTAGAGTGTTTAATCTGAAAGTGTTTAATTTTCTTTCTCCAGGTGGTTCGACTGTTAAAAACCTCTCCAGAGAAACCCATAACGCTGGCGATCGGAGATGGTGCTAATGATGTCAGCATGATCCAGGAGGCCCACGTTGGCATAGGTAACTTCCTTCTGTCTCCACCAAGTGGGGCTTCTTTCCTTGAATCAGCATCAGATGAGCAGCTTCCTTTAGTTCTGAGTGTGAGGAATAATGTCTTCCTTTGCAGCACTGCTGAAGTCTTTGCAGTGTTGAAGTGCAGGAAGACAGAGCTGTAGCTTCAGATGTGTGGTGCTGGGCTTTTTAAACTTCAGTTTTGGTTCCACTTAACCTGTTTTGTGTTTTGTTTCCCAAATATTACAGGAATCATGGGCAAGGAAGGAAGGCAAGCTGTAAGAAACAGTGACTATGCAATAGCACGGTTTAAATTCCTCTCCAAGTTGCTTTTTGTTCATGGGCACTTTTACTATATTAGAATAGCAACCCTTGTACAGTACTTTTTTTATAAGGTGAGTTTTTTTCCCAGCAAGAAATTTATTTCAGCTCTGAGATTCTTGTTGGGATCGGGTTAAATATCTCTGTTTAAACATGTTTTCTGGACTATTTTATTTAATGTTTTACAACCAAATGCAGTAATTTAACTGTGAAATTGTTTAGTCTTTCCACCTGGAAATAGGCTTTAAATACTGCAGTGAGTTTGTCTAGACTGAGATAGGGATGTTTTTGTTTTCTCAAGGCAGGGATTTTGTTTGTTTGGTTGGGGTTCTTATGGGTTTTTTTTACTTGTTCATCAGTTTTCATAACAAGTCAAAACTCACTATCTTTATTGAATTTTAGCTGGGATTTCAGCTTTGACTCCCAAGTCCTTTTTGAAGTTGTTTTCTTTCATTTAATGACAATAGCATGGTGTTACATTTTGATTTCTTCTTTGTTTACTTCCATGTAACAAACACATATGAGCACAGCACAGCTTTATTGAATAAAATGTGGAATCTATTCAGCAAAGACATTCTTAAAAAGAAACTGAAGGGGGAAATGAATGGGTTTCTTCTACTTAATTACTACTTAGACTCCTGTAGTGAGATGTGCTCATCAAGCACATATAGTTAAGCTCATAATTTTTATGTTCATTGTCCCAAAGGACAAACAAACAAAATACCCTCTCAACTAAAGCATCTTGCTTTACTTTGCCAAGTAAAATGCTGAAAGGCTGTGTGCTCTCCCTGTGTATTTTTAGCAGCTTGTGAGAGTTAGCAATTTCTTTTAGAGCTGTGAGGCATGTACTAAGGATTAACTATTTCCTTAATTTCTCTTTATTTCAGAATGTGTGCTTTATTACACCACAATTTTTATATCAGTTCTTCTGTTTGTTTTCACAACAAGTAAGTATTGCATGCCTGACTTCTTGTCTGTGAAACACTCGAGGTCTATAATTAAGAAAATAGGAGGGAGACACAAGGAGCAGTAGAGATGTTACACTTAGCAAATACCCAGCTCCCTTTTCTGTATTTGGTAGCTGATGTTATTAGATTGTTTTGTGAGTGCAGCTGTTTTCCTAACTAGCAAATTAATGTAACTGATCATTTGTTGCTGCTATAAGTGTCCTAATTAATCTTTATTGATTCCAAGGCATAAAATGCTTTTTGCTTTTCTTTGCAGACGCTCTATGACAGTGTGTACCTGACTTTGTACAATATTTGTTTCACTTCCCTGCCTGTCCTCATCTACAGTCTTTTTGAGCAGCATGTGCACCCGCATGTATTGCAAAGTAAACCTGTGCTCTACAGGTATGTATGTCCTGCATCAATTCCCACAGGGGCTCATCTTGTACAGCAGCAGTGGCATCTGCACAGCTCCGAACTTGCTATTAGGCATTTGTACAATAATTATCTGTAATTTAGGCATTTTTAGTAACTATCTTGATGAGGAAGAATTGAAGCTACATAGTTCTCATCCTAAAAGTTAATTAAAAGGAGTATTTTAAAGAGAAGTGTCTTTTTATGTCAGCCATGTTGTGAGTGAAGAGCACTGAGCACTTGGTCAGCTTACATGATTGGCAGCCTTCTCCTCCATTACATGTAGGAGATGAAAATCACTCAAACAAGGAGAATGAAAAACTAGGACACATGATTAGGGGAATCACCACCAAAAAAATCCTTTACTAAGAGGAAGAGGATAGAATTAGATGTCCTCCCAGTGGTAGCATGTTGCACTGCATACTGCTTTTTGGAGAAAAAAGTAGGTATTTTTGTAAAAAAGATATCTTCTCTCAGATGTTTCTCTTTTTGTAATGATCTTTTAAGCAGAGCAACGGGTAAGTATCAAAAGATTTGTCTTTTTCTTCCTCTTGCAGTTCTACCTCCAGGGACAAGAATTCTAGTTTGTGCTATTTTGAATTTGACCCATTAGAGACCCTGGCCATTGGTGACCTCTCCTTAAAGCAGAGCCAAATCATGAGAGCTCAGAGTTCTTTTTTTGCCCATGATTTCTGTATTTTTTTCATATGTCAGCATTTGCTTAATGTGTCTTGGTGCAGCTGAAAGTTACATTTATTCAAAGCAGTAGCAGTCATGCAGTGTGGATAGCTGATGGTTATGGACAGTATGAATTCCAAAATCTGTTTTATTTCTGCAGAGACATCAGTAAAAATGCCCATCTGGGGTATAAACCATTTCTTTACTGGACCATCTTGGGCTTCTTTCATGCATTTGTTTTCTTTTATGGCTCGTATCTTCTAATGGGAGAAGACACTTCTTTGCTGGGAAATGGCCAGGTAAAATATCACAAGTGTTATTCTACCACTGTATTTTGTTGGTATTTCTTAGTGCTTTTTTGAAAAATCTTCCTGTGTCCAAGATATTTTGTTTTTATGAACTACAGTTGTCAAAGATTCTTTGTCACTATTTGTGAGTGCTCTCAAGAGTAACATTTCTTAGCATGGGAATTGTAAGGTGTTGTCAGAAAGCATATGTCCCTGAAGACCATGTCTTTCAAGGTAATCGTGGTTGTCCTAAACTTTGTTGTATTTCATAAACTGTTTTTGTCAAAATCCTGTTTCATAATGTCAGCAAATAAGAATATATATTCATTCATTCAAAATTAATTTTGAATTGGACTTAATTGAAAAGTCAAGCAGTGGCTTCTCCTCAGTAGCTGTTATAAAGTTAGGCTGAAAGTTGGCAAAAGTCTTAAAGCTTCTCCTGAAAATATGTTATTTTTAATACTGTGAATTTTTCTAAATTTAGTGGTACAAGCTGCTTTTAAATTATGGTTTTTATTCAATAAGTGTTTTTAAGGTCATACCTTAATGAAATCATCATACACTAATTTGACACTTTCTATTTTGAAGATGTTAAAGTTCACAGGAAGACTCAATCAAAAAACTCAAAAGCCTGAACAAAACCATTTTAAGTCTGTTTCCCTATTCCCTTTGGTTCTGAGTTAGTTAAGTCAATTTAAAACAATTAGATTCTGATTTTTCTCTTGTTAAATGTGGGTAGTAATGGAAAAATACATTTGTTTCTCATTATGCCATACTTAATACTGGCATGAAGAACTTGCCAGTTGTCATAATGCTTGGCAGAGTTCCAAGTTAGGGCACAAGGGACAAAAGCAGCATCCTGCGGAATTCCCAGTGTCACCTGTGCCAGGGAGTGGGTGTGAGCTCAGGAGGTTTAGTCAGAAATGCAGTGATGTTCAGACAGGAAACAGAATGGTCCTGAGGGGCTGCAGGCAGAGCTGGTGGTTGGCAGCATCCCTGTAGAGGGAGGAGCAGTGAAGGGAGAGTGGTGCAGCCACCTGGAGCATCCGTTCCATCATCAGATTTTTGATAAGAATGTTAAAACAGTTGTGCTTTAGGCTAAAATGGCTCTTTCCAGCTGAGGCATGACAGTGTCCTCTCTTGTAATTCGTTACAAGCTGTGGGATTTGAAATTCTTGTGAGCTTGTAAAGGTCCTTCAGGACTCTTGTAATGAGGTAATTTTAGACTATGAGTCAGTGTGTGTGGTGCATCCATCGTCGGTTGTCAAAGCACCTCACTTCAAAATTGCTTGGTAAATGTCCACGGGGCAGGAAGAGATTTCTCCCATTGTATTTAGTAACAACTCTTTGGTCTGGGGAATTGGCAGCTGCCCTTTAGCTTCTTATGTGATATGACTTCAAATAAATTCTAAGACTTTTCTGGGTTTTAGTTACTCTGCCTCTCTGTGTTCGCTAAAAGATGTTGATTAGAACTGGTAGAACTGTGTTGCAGTGGAATATCTGCGTTGCATAGTTTCTTGCAAATTTAATGTGTGCTTGGAAAAGCCAAAATTAAGGGCAGGAGGATTTTGTGTGCTGCTGAAGTGCTTTCTTAAGTCCTCAAGAAGTGATCACCTGTACAGATCTGTGGGAGAGGGTAGTGTTAGTGCAAGGCCTCACGTTTCCATTCCCAGTTCTCAGTTCAGAGCACAGCAGAATAGAAGAGATGGTAAATAATTTGTTAATGCTGGTGCTTTGTTAGGCTTACCTCAACACATTGTGCAACAACTTGATCTTTTAGTTATTTTTTCTCCCCCCTTTTTCATGCTGTGCATGTCGTCAGATATTGAAACCTAACAGGCAAATGGTAAGAGTTTAGAAAAGGAGGAGATACAATATTTTGTATCTGTTACTTCATAGGATTAAAGGATGCAGCATCCGCAGTGTAAATGTGTTCAAAAATAAAATGGTGGCAAGAACCTGTGCGTGTTTTGGATTCTAACTCTGACCATTGAGAGCAGTGTTAGCAAAGACACTTTCTTTCACAGGTCACTCAGGAGAAGTTTAATTTTACTTTAAAGATGAATATTGCAGCAGTTAACAACAAGCACATTACTTGTTAACCATGGCTGTTGGTGGGACAAGTAAATCCAAGGCTTCAAGAAGGCATGTTATCACAAAGATCTTTAAAATTATCAGTAAATCCAGACTCATGGCTGCCTCCATTTTGTACGTTATGTATAGATGAGAGAAGCAGTTGTGAGATCTGTCCTCAGGCTGTTGGGATTTTCTGTCAGAGCTCTGCAACAAGAACTACAACTGTGTGAATCCCAGTTCCGTGCCCCTGTGCTGTCCTGACACGTTTAGCTCTAGGATGACCCTGGTTGCCTGTCTGCATGTGGTACCTTCGTCCTTGCTTGCTTAGTCTGCTACCAGTAAATCCAATTCTGAGGATTTGGTCATTGTTCAGTTTGTCAGTGGCAAAAACAGCTGTGAAACAGCCACATCTTCCCTGTGATCCCCCAGCCAGTTCCAGGCTGGACCTGGTGTAGAATGGCAGCCCTGAGTAGCATGTGTGTAGATAGATACAACCTCAGCATCCCTGCTTGGTTGTCAGAGCTGAGATTTTATTGTTGTAGACCTTGTTCAGAGTTTAATTTATGAGCACAAGAGAATACAAAAGTGACAGATTTCATTGTTTCAGAATTAGAGCTTAATTTTGTGTTTCTTAGCCTTGAAACAAAGTGTCTTTTCCTTAGAATTTTCTTTATAAAATAAAATGGCACCATTATTTTTGAATTATATAATTGTGCTTGAGGTTAAAAGTGAACCTTCATTTGATGCTGCATGTTTAAAATTATCTGGAAGTATTTAAACTCAAAAGTGTTTTGCACTTAAATTGAATACCTTCCACCCAATATTTCCTTTCTATTAGACGCTTATAATTGATCAAATTGGTATCTTCATTTCCCTACCATTTCATATTACTTTTTTGACCTTTTTTTTTTCATATTTCATGTAGCCTTTGTGGTGATTTGTTTTGAACCAAAAAGAAAGATGACTTGGGAGTTGTTAATTATGCTCTTATCATAACCTGTATTTTTTCAAGTAGTTTGTGTTGTAGCCTCCTTGCTTTTTTCATTATGATTACTTGTCACAAGCTTATGTCTTACATTTTTAGTGTAGCTGACTTGAGAAGAATTTAACTTACTGTGAATGCCTTTAACTGATGTTTTTTTATTCCATGATTTTTGCCTTGCCATTTTCGTAGATGTTTGGGAACTGGACATTTGGTACTTTGGTCTTCACCGTTATGGTTATAACTGTTACGATGAAGGTATGATATCACACTGACTGCTCTTTGGGTTTGGATGTGTAGGCAAATATGTAACAAAGCAGTAATTTTAAATTTATTCCAAGTTACTGGTCCTTGAGGGTTCCAGATAAGTGACTTTTATGTTTAGTTTCAACAGTGGTTGAAATTTTTCTTTAGTTTTTGTGTGTTACAATAATATTTAGTGTTTGGGGTGGAAGTTCCTAAGTATGTTCTGACTGGTATTTATAATTTCCTGTGAAGTGGGTGGAAAACAGGAGCTCACTGAAGTTATCTCTGTTTTAGATGGCACTAGAAACTCACTTCTGGACATGGATAAACCATTTTGTTACTTGGGGATCCATTGTATTTTATTTCATATTCTCCTTGTTTTACGGGGGAATTATCTGGTAAGTGATTTTTTCCCCCGTCCTTTTTATCACATGTAATATCAATGAAGCTAAAAACCACTGAATTATGTTCTACCATCTTGCTCTGAATTTTGTGACAGGTTTCTGATAAAAAGGTTTTAAGTCTAGACTGCCACTTGCTTTTGGTGATTCTTTGAAAAATGTAAGTGCTGCTTTGCTGTCCTGTGCTCAAGGACACACAGTATCGGTCTCTGACACCCTGTGACTATAAAGGCATTTTTAAGAAGTGAATAGGTTCCCAGAGGAATCTGTGTTCCTCACCCATGCAATAGGTAAATAATTGCAGCAGAAATAAAGAAGCTGGGGTTTGAGTCAGTAAAGTGAAGTATTTTTGCTTGTAATTTGGAGTCTGAAAGGATAGATGGGTGATTGATTATCTTCAACATAGTTTAAATCTAAATCAGAATGTTTTTCCTCCAAAGTTCAGTACCCTTTTTCTCTGGAGCTCGCTGGCAGGTCAGGTCCAACAGGTTGCTGGACTCCACATGGCCATGGTGCAGTTGTGACTGCATCCTGAGTCTCTCTGCTTGATGTAAAATAAGATACACTTGGGACAACCTGTGCTGTACTTTTATTCCTAGGAGTTCTTTTTAGTAATTGCCACTTCTTTTAACTTTTCAGGCCATTTTTACATACCCAGGACATGTACTTTGTATTTGTTCAACTGTTGTCAAGTGGTTCTGCTTGGTTTGCCATCATCCTCATAGTAGTTGCTTGTTTGTTTATTGATGTTGTGAAGAAAGTGCTGTACAGACATCTGCAACCAACAAGTACTGAAAAAGCTCAGGTAATGTTATGCTTTTGTATCCAACTTGACCAATAGTTACCCTCTTACATTACAGTCATGTTTAGTGCAGAGAAGTGTTCTCAATTCAAAATACACTTGTTAATTTCAAAAAGTGAGCACACCATTTTACAAGGCAGTAATATTTATGTTTAGTAACTGGTAATAAAAAGAATAGAATTATTTATGAAGGAGTCGCTCAGTCTTTTGCATCTCAGATTGCAGCTGTATGAAAGGGTCACACTGCACATTTTTATGCTGCTTTATAGATGCTAACTTACTTCTTGTCTAGGTATTAGAAGTATTAGAAACTATTGCTCTAATTGGCACTGAGTAGTTCTTAAAATGTGATGGAAACAATAATTGTAAAAATTACTTTAGTAAAACTTGTTTTAATTAGTATTTTTTAAATCTCAATCATTTCATATGTTGTGCATTTTACTGTTGATTCAGTAGTTAAACCTAATTGCCCATGTGACAGTTTCACAGATTCATAGACAAGGTCTAAAGTTATGCTGTGGTAATGGAACCTCCCTTTTGCCCGACACAGGCTACAAAATATCCTTTAAATCATTCTGGTGAGATTAGACTGTCTTTTAGGTAAATATCTCATCTTTGAGTATTTTCTTCTTTTTATAGACAGTTATGGAGAAGTTACCCTGACCTATTGTTCTAATAGTAACTGTCTCTCTGGTTTCAGTTTTCAACGTTTTATATTTTTATACTTCCTTTTCTAAACTGAGAAGGTTTCTATTACAGTTTTTATTTTATTCACAGTTAGCTTTGTAATCAGATTAATTGTAGCACTGATAAGTAGGTTGGACTTGCATCTTCAGTCAAAAAGGTTGCTTTAGAATCTTCTCATCATTCTTGTGTCTCTCCTGTAATTTTCGCCTTTCTTCAATCTCATCTTGAATTTTGGATTTCACCAGTGGACACAGTATTCCAGTACAGTAGACAACAGTGCCAAGAAATAATGAGTACCCAGCTATATTCAGACTACAGAATAACATACATCAATAACCTGTTGTCTTCTGCATCTTCTACACATCTGCAGGTGGTGATGTTGGTTTCTTTCTGGTCATTGATGAGAGGTCAATTAGCATAGAGCCAAAAATAGTGAAAGTGTATGAAGAACCCAGCTGACAGAGATATCCCATGCACAGTGATGGTTTGAAACCTCTCAGCAGCTTTCTGTCCACCTGTGTGCCTGATGGATTTTGTGGTGTCCTGATTGCTCAATGCAAGTGGCACTGAGCTCTGTGCATGCAGAACTGCTGACTGCACTGCATCACTGCTGCTGTCTTTATCAGTGCTGCTATATTTAGCATGTAACCTTGTAATTACTTGGATGTGAGTGTACGTTGATTTACTTAAATTATATTACCCTTCTAATATGTGTGTTAAAAAAAATCTGTGTGAGACTTCCTCTTAATTTGCCTAGGATCAACATCAAGCTGACAAGCCTACCTAGCCAAAATATCCCACTAGACCCTTTCAAAAATTGGAATCTTGGCTGCTTTTTCTTGTCTTGTAATTTAGTAGCTAAAAGCCAAAGTAAATAACCACTGGCTTTCATAAGACTGTTCAGATAGACCTGGTAAGGCTCTGGATTGCACATCACTTCTTGGGTTAGAGTGTCTGTAGGCAATGATATTCACCTATCTTTTTTTCTCTCTTCAAAAACTAGTGCCAATATTTATCAAACACTCTCTTTCCTTCCTTGCTGTATATCACCTGTTGCTGTCTGGCACAGCATTGGTGTGGTTCTTGAGGTTCTTCATGTTCTTAAGTGCTTGAATTAAAACCCTAAAAGCCATGTGGGTTTTCCTGCCTTTATCTATATGCTACTGCTACATTCTCTTGCTTTAGGACTCCTTTCTGAAGATTTTTTGGGTTCAGTTTAATGCCATTACAGCTGTGCAGAGACACAGTAGGCCTTTTTATTAGGACTTTTTAAGAAGGAGTCTTGATGAATATCTAACTCCTTTCCTGTGGCTATAGCTTGATTCTTGGCCATGGGGGTTTTGCTTTGTGCATCTCTATTAGTTATCTTTCTTCTTTTTCCTTATTTGCTTTCTGCTTTGCATTTGACAGAGTCAGCATTGAGGTCTCTGTTTACCAAAATACTGTCTTATCTCTGAAAATTCTTAATTCCTCATGCTGCAAAGTCAAGGTATCTGAAATGGGATTTGACCAGAAGTTCTTCAGCAGCCATCCAGTGGTTTCTCTTTGTGTGTCTTATTGTGAAATTATAGCTACAAATGTATTTGCAAAAAGAAAGGTGCCTCTTTGTTCCTTTCTTGAGGTTTAATCTGTTAATATTTTCCTACTCTTGCTTTAATGGGACAGTCAGCTCTACTGGATTTCATTCACTGTTCCTACAGCAGGGAAGTGGATATAACTGAAGAGGAACAGATGATCAGCTTAGCACATTTGTTGTCAAGAAGTGACAGAATGCTTCTTTTATGATCATACCTCATAATGTGTGTTTAAAATTCCTAGTAAATATTTTTCTTTCTGTTTCCAAGCAGAGGAAGATACTGACTTTCAGATAGAAAGGGTTTGGAGAATATCTTTGTCCTAAAGACTAAGAGTGATGACTGGTGTTAGTGAATTCTGTGGAAGTCACTGAAGGAGTAAATATGGAACTTTCTGTATTCTCTTTTTAAATTACTTTTCATAGTGTAAGTTCACCCCACTAAACATGTTTAATTACTCATTTTTAATTGTAGGACTACATTGGGATATTTTCATATTAGGGGAAAGAAAAAGCTTGGTTTATAGTTACTGTATTTTTATTATGGCAAGATGAATTGTTACATGTCCTAGTTCGCTGTTTTTAAATTGAAGCTTTTTAGCTTATTTGTTTCTGTCTATCATAATTGAAATTCCAAACTAATCCCAGGAGCAGTGACGAAAACACACATTTCTCAGCTGAAAATGCTTGCCCCTACTGTTTTAATTTTTGAGAAATTTTTTGTGTGTGACTTACCTTAGTGCTCTAAATTCACTGTATCTGTAGGAATCTGCCTTACCTTGATTTTTATCTTTTTTTAGTATAAGGTGATAACATCAAGTGTGAGATGTTAGATGTTACATGTAGATAAGTTATTCATAAGAGAGCAGAGAAATTTAACTGATATGAGAGAGAAATTTGATAGGCTTCTAAATGTAAATATTGTTCTTTCACAGCAACTTAAATCTCAGTCCTCCATTTTAGGAAACTAAAATTTTAAAATTTGACAGGCAAGCATGAGTTGACTTTTATAGAGGATGAGCTTGGTTGACTTTATGTTCCTTAATGTACTATATTTTATTTTTGTTTTGATGTGTTTCAAGGGTTTTTTGCTGACCTAAAGAAAAGCCATCTTATGTTTCACTGAGGTCAGTTACCCTGAAGTAGTTTGTGGGCAATTTCTCAATATAGATCTGTTACAGAATCATACAGGTGAAATTGGACAGTAAGATAAACGTGACTCAAAATATGAATCTTTGGGTAAAGAGAAATCACAGCACTATTGAGGAGAGAAAGCAATGCAGAATAAAGGTGTCTGGTAAAGCACAGATGTAAAAGTGTGTAGGCCTTTTCTCTCAGTATGAAAGCAAAGGTGCTTTAAGAATGGTCCTGCCAAACAGTGACTGGCTGTGATGGTCCCAGGAGCTGTCTTGAAGGTACCAGGCTCGTGTTCTGTATATGATGTGTATTCCACTTAAATAACAATGTGTTGTCCTGTGTCTTTCTCTTAGAAAATTACTGCTGCTACTTACTGACATGTATGTTCCATCCCTTCTCTGTCCAATTGTAGATGTACTCCAACAGAGTTGCTTTAAGTGACGAGTTCATCGCACTGCAGCCATTGTCCAGGGCAAGGAATCAGCTGAGCAAAATTAGGTAGAGTAGGAGGGACAGTTCCTCATCAACTCTTATGCATGCTGAAGGTGAACTAACCAGTGCTGAGAGAGATGGGAAGAGGCATGAATATCTATCTATTAGTGGGGTGAGAGGGCAATACATGCAGCGCAGAAACATTCAGTTTGGTGATTTCTTGGCTTTGCTCTGTGTTTCTGAGCCAAATGCTTCTCCTAAGTAGCATGTGTTGGACGTGCTTTTTTTTTCTTTTTTCTTTTTTTTTTTAAGGAAAAGCCATCCCTAGCATGATGTTCAACTTCCAGAATAAGGATCAGCTGTTCTTGCATCCATTTTTAAATAACTGTAGTTTCTAGCATGGTTATAATGCTTTTGGTTTCTTTATGATAAAAATTAACAGTGCATTTTGCATGCTGGATAATTTCAGCTTTATAAGGCTGTGACAGGAAGATCCATGTACTTCAGGCAAAAATTTCTTGCAAGTTATTTGCCCATTTTAATTTGCTTTCAATTGTGTGGAAAGAGCAGATAATGTTTGAAGCTTGGGTGCATCCATACCCTTGTGCAGCTGAGGCTTTTTGTGTCTGTTTTGTGCAGCTATAAAGTGAGTGTTGTTTGTTTTCAATGTGTATAGATACATATTCCTAAAGGCATTTGGCTACAAAGTCCCAGAAAATTATTCAAAACAAGACCAAAACATACATGTGTCTGCATAGGTAAAACATGATTCTGCAACTCTTCAAATGCACCGAGTTCAGAAGCACATGAAATGCTGATTCTCTTTTGTAAGACTTAAGCATTCATATGCATCAGCAATGTCTCAATCTGTTTAATTCCACACCCTACAGCAAGAATTAATGCAAAGATCTGATTACTTTTAAATATTTTTTAAGGTGACTTTGTTGTTAAAAATGTGCAAATAGGTGCCTAGGGAACCAACTAACCTACATTTTAGGGACTTAATTGCTGTTTGTTAAACCAAAAGAGAGAAGTTTTGTATTTCCTCTGAGAGTGCACTACAACTTTACAAGGCAAAACTTGAAATGGCTGTTGTGTTGTGGTGTTAGTGACCCCAGTGGGAAACACACCACCTTGGATTTCCAAACTCCCAGGGGAACAGGGGTGGGCTGGTTTTATTTTGTTTTGTTTTGAATTCAACACTTAATAGCTTTAAAACAGGCAACGTACAGTATAGCTTTTGAAAGCTGTTAAACAGCAACATACTGGGGAGGTTGCTCTGCAAAAGCCTTTGCAAGTTAGCTTTTCAAATTCTTAGTTTATCTAATTCTTAGATAGCTTGGTTTATCAAGTTACCTTTTAAAAACTGTGGATAAATGTTTGTAAGTTTGTTTTCTCAGTCAATTATTAAAGTGAATTACATCACACATCATATCTACATCAAAAGTTTTAGAACAGAAAATTCTGTTAAAATTTCAAAAACTAAACACATCTTAATGGCTATACACCTGGATAGTCAAAGAAAAATAAAGCAGTCTAGGAATGCAGCACTGTAGCCATTAAAATACTAAAACCAGGAGAATCCTTGCTAACCTGAGGCAATTATCTTCATATTAAACTTAGGGAAGAGTTGAAAAAAAGGGGAAATCTGTTTTATCCATGAGTAACAAATGATTATGCAAATCCAATTCTCTTGTAAGTCAGAATTTTTGCGCTTGAGTATCTGATAGTACAAGCACTGGTTAGTAGCTGAAGTACCTGAAGTACACGGATAGTACCTGAAGTACAAGCACTGGCTGCTTTCTAATGTGCAGTTGAGCTTGTAAAATGCAACAAGAAGCAAACAAAGATTCGGGTTTCTCTAGTTCTTTATTCTGCCTTTGGACAAAGTTCAGAAGTTATCCTGTGGATCCTTGCTTAAAACAGTGAAAAGGAAAATCAACTGATAGACAGAAACTACTCACTTTACTAAACTAAATAAAATCTAATTTAGAGTGAAGAGTGTGAGTTGGTTTCTATGGTTTTCCCAAAGCAATAGGGCAGAGAAGGCAAGGAAAACTATAGGAGCATGAAACAAAACATCTGCCTGGTGAATATGTGGCTGTAAAGCAGCTAATCTGTCACACCTCATTTGTACATGCCCACCCAGGGATTGCATCCTTTGTGACTGCAGAATGCATGGAGGTTGATGAGCAGACCTTGGCAGGTTTTTGTTGTTTGTAAATATGTATTAAAAGTCTCAAAAGGAGCATAACTCCAGGTTAAACTGAGTTATGCCTTGTTCTGCCAAAACGCTTGCTCTTCTCTTGAGATCAAAAGAAGACTTCTTTTATGAATGCAGATTAAAAGAGAAGTATGATTTTACAATAATTTTTTTATAGTAGGCTTCACAGTGTGCAAAAAATGATCAAGTTTATATTGAGTACATTGGTGATGTAGGGTTAATATCTTTGAGGGGATCTCTAGGTGTCCAGGTGATTCCTGTAAGTCAGAATTGCAGTCTTGTGTGTGACTGTTAAAGTCTTGCCTCTGAACTTTCCTGTCCCTCTTGGAACATAGGATGAAGAGGAAATGAGGCAGCTCAAGCAGGTGCAGCAGGTGGTGTGCTTAGTTGGAGTCTGGCTAAGCACTGCTTTCCTTCATAGGTGTCCCTCCTGTTCTTGGAATGTGTGAAATACATACCTTAGGGTACTATAACTGTATCTCATTCCATGTTTTTATCTGTAAAGGAAGTGTTCTGTGTGCATGCATGTCTTCTACATGTCCTGTGCTTTGTAAGAAGTGTCAGAAGTCTTAAGCCACATTTGAGAAGTGTTGCTTGGACAGATGTTTTAATTCTATTTACTGATGGGATTAACAGTGTTTACAGAGTTTCTACCTTTGGACAGTGTGTATGAACTGTACCCAGAACTGGGGAAATGTAAGACGTCAGAAAAGGGTTTTATTTACAGAGAAGGCTGTCAGTGCTCAGTGTTGTATCCAGGGCTCTGGAGCATTTGCCTTGTCACAGCCAAACCCTGTTCTTTCCCCATCTCCAGCCCTATGAGTCTGCTGTTGCCTGGTTTTCCCTTCACCTCAGTCCAGATCTGCTCTTTAGCTGTCTCCAGAGCTCCAGGCTCTAGGCCCTGCCTTTAAGGCCTTCAGTCCTTGTCTGTATTTTAAACTCCAGCTCCTGTTCCATAGGATTCCCCCCTACAGCTTTCAGGTCTGACCCAGCCCAGCTGAGTCGTGTCAAAAGCAGAGCAGTCTCTGTTCCTTTTACAGTCTGTGTTTTCTGTAAGGAACATGCAATTTCTGAGAAAACTGTCCCAGTGGAAGCATGAATTCCCACTAATGAGGTGTGCCAGAACATCTTGATGTGCTGCACTTTGATCAAGGGTGATCTCTTCCTTTACAGACCTGTCTATTGTTTTAGCATTGGTTAGTGTTGATCTGTTGGCTGATCTACAGAATCTGTCACAGAAAGATGAGGAAATGAGGGAAGAATGCACCATTTTGGATTTGACTTCAGTCACAAAAGTGCACATACTACTTACCTGAAGAAACCTTTGTCTAATGACTTGGAAATAATGAAATAATTTGGCACTCGTAGGTTCATTTAATACAAAGAGTAGAAAAAGAAAGAAGTGATAAAAACATCAGGGCACTGAAGCTGTTAGATGTCAACATTCCCATATATTTTCTTTAAAAATTTTAAATCTAATTGTTTGGGATTTTGGTATATGGTATATTAAGGGTTAAAGATAGAGATTTACAGTAGGGAGCAAGCTTTAACTTAGTTGTGGAATAGTAGTAGCCATCTCATATCAGTTTTCTAAAACATCCATGTGGGATCAGAGTATTGGCAGCTGGGACCTGGGCTCAGGAGAACACCCTGCTGTGTCCTTAACTTGGTGTAAGGATTAAACGCATTCCCCATTCCTCAAAGCCCCAACTTTTCAGTGTGATTAAATCTTGGGTTGAAGTGTCTGTCTTGTGGAATAACTTGCAGTAAGACAAACAAACTGAAATGGTTCTTTCTGTTAGAGGGGGAAAACAAATAAAACTCCAAAATGTAAGAATTTTAGATAGGTTCCAAATTTGTTTGGTTTCCTTCTTGTAGTCTCTAGAGCACAAAAAGGCCAAACACTTTTAACACTTGGGCACTGAGAAACCACATTTGATCCACCAAAAATAAAAATTGCCTCTTGACCTTGTAAATATGCCTTGTTCTCTCAACACCAGACCTGTGAAAGTTCTTGTGACAATGGTAACTGTTTTAAGTCAATGCAAGCATGGTGCTTTATAAGATCTGTTGCTTTTCTGTCCTTCCAGATGGAAGAAGATAAGGGTTCAGTCAGCTCAGCATGTGACTTTGCTGAAAGCAGGCACAGAGGGGAGGACAGTAGGCAGCTGCTAGACCCATCTTGCCTGCCCGACAGTTCTTACCTCCACTAGGTAGTACTCCCACTGTACCCTAATGTGTGTGTGTTTATTTACATCTCTCATACAGAGACAGTCATTGAGCCATCTCCAAAATACCCATATTTTTGGCATCTACAAGAAAAATTGCATCATAGAATGTTGGATTTTTTTTTCTTTATCAAGCTGAATCATTCTTTAATTCTGCACCTCAGTTGCTTTTTGATTTATTACATCCGCTGGGCCATTCTCATATGAAGTATTATGTTTATTGAGATTCTAGATCTTACCTGATAAACATACTTTATTTGCCACCCAAATATTAGTAATATCTAGTATTTTTCTATACTCATTAATTTTTTTAAAGCATTGTCTCTCCTGCCTTGTGTTTCCTGAGGGTTGTTTCAGGTCTCCAGGGAACATTATGCCTTCCTCCCTTGCCATGTTAGGTTTTACTTGGGTGTTAAATTATGACCATAATTGTCCTCCACAGAGAGCACGTGAGAAAAGAAACTCTCTAGCATATATATCTTCCTTCCAGGTAGTGGATGTAAATACAAAAATCCATGTTCATCAGGCAGTGATAAACAATATATGTACATATAAAATTTAGTTAGGTTTTTTTGTCCTTAATGTTCTCACAGCATTTCTTTACACTTAACTGTGAGTTTGACAGAACAGAATTGTTGTTCCCAGGCTTATGTAAGGTCTTATTTGCCATTCTTTTAAAAAGTGACATCAACTTTCCCAGAAGTTGTGGTTCAAGCATGATCCTTGCTTTTTATATCTAACTTGTGAAGAAAAAGGAGATTCTCCAAAAAAAGAGACATTAGTCCTCTGAAATCCAGAGTTGAGGGTTTGCTCCTTGGAAGCTCCTTTGGGTTACTCTTGCTTCCTCGTTCTAACAGTCTTGGGATAATACCAGGACTCCTGGCTTTCAGGGTAACATATTCTAAGGAAAAAAAATGTTCTGGTTCTTCTGATCCAGCATACAGCCACTGTAATGTGACTTTCTGCAGTAAATTTAAAGGTCTGCTTGAGCATTATAGATGAACTAAATATTCTGCTTGAAATCCTGACTATAGCACTGTTGCAGTTTTGTATTGCTGTGGCCACAGCTGTGAAGGTCACTCCATCTGCAGCAGGGGGTTTGCCTGCTGACCTCCAGATGGGAATTCCTTCTGCTCTGTGTAATCTCTTGTGTCACAGTTCTGGGAGCACAGTCTGAGGTGGCTCTGAATGTCATATTTGCTGGTGCTGCAGCGCTGCAAAGTGTGCTGTTCCTGATTCTGGTATTTTCTGTGGCTGGAACCAGTCATGGTGGCCATCATGTGAGGGTGTTCAGGGACTCAGGCTCTGTTGAGGTGTGTTTTGTTTTGTTTGTCTTTTAACCAGAACCCTTTTCAGACCTGTCACTTGCAAAATCTTCTGTTTCTGCCTCTCAGGTACAGAAGTTCATTGTCACAGTAAATGTTCCTTCTGTGTCCCAAAGCCCCCCCCAGATGAATGTGTGAGTTAAAGTGTGTTGTGCCTGTACTCAGCCATGGCCTCTGAGGCGCAGCATCCGCAGGATTGGGGGCTCTGTTTGTAGAGAATCCTGTACATTCCAACAGCTGCTGAGTGACACTTCTGTGACCATCACAATGAGTGGTGTGATGGGAAGGAAGGTCTGGAGGGGCTGTGGGGAATGTGGCACGGGGCTGAGGTAAGGGGCAGGCACAGAAAAAGGTGCATGGAAACAGTTCTGCGTGTGTTCCTCCTTGTCCTGCCAGCTAAGATTTTTCTCTTTATTTCCAAAAGCCTCTTGTTTCTGTTAGCTGCCTCTTCTTTGTTGTGTAGGCTGCTTTGCTGTTGTAAAGCTGCAAATGTGCCCAGCTGCCTGTTTAGAGGGATTAGGAAAGAGAGTGTGGCCACTCATAGTAAACCATTCCCATAGGGAACTCTCGAGGTTCTTTGCTTTCCTTGCAGTTTTTGGCAACTGTGGGTGGTGTGGAATAAATGGGGGCTCAAAAATAGAATTTTCAGATAACACTCAGTGACCTTTGGTGTCACAGTGAAAAGTTGTAGGAAGGTCTTAAGTGAGCTGTATCCTGTCATGGACTAGGATGCCTCCTCCCAGAATTCTTTCTCCTGGTGCAAGGAGAAGGTAAAGTTCAGCCTCTGTGTTTAGTATTTGTTTAACAGGATGCTCTCATGGAGTGTTTAAAATTAAATTAAAAAGCATCCCCACACTTCATATTTTTATTTCTTTTTGGAATGGTTACTGAAGTCAGTTTAGGATATTCTCTCTGTAGAACCAGGAGATTCCAGTTATGCTGCAGTTGGTGCAGCAGTGCTGTAGAGGAGCACACTGGTAGGTGGCACTTACACCCATACATCTGTTGCTGCTTTCTTTTAATTTTATTTCTTTTATTCCTTTTTTTCCTCACCTACAAAACATGAGCTGTTGAAAGAGTTTATTATGCTAATGCTGAATTATTCTTCATGCTGGCATGAACATGATTGAACCTTTCTGACATCAGCCTTGTTTGCTTTTGGATAAACCATGTTCACACAATCAGGAATGTGCTTTTGTTCTGTACCAAGCCAAGGGTATCTATGGTAGTGATATAATGTCAATTACTCTAGGAAGTTGCATCGTGTGCTTGAGGAAGAATTACTTGGGATCAGCTTGCTGTGTTGTATTCTGCAGCCTGAAGCTTTGTCTTGATAAATTTCCCTTGAAATAGGGTTGAGCTGGTATAAATTGTTTTAGAGGTGAATAAATTGCTGCAGAGGTGACTCAAGGCATCCCAGCTGGAAGTGCATGTGCTCTGCTGTGGGGTTTGGTGGAGGGAATTCCTGAGCAGTTCATTTCCAGGGTTAGGCAGATGCAGTGCCAGACCATTTCCATGGCTCAATAAGGCTGCACTCAAACGTTGGGAAGAACAAATTTTAGTGTATGTAGACCTTAGAGAGTTGTAATATTATTATTGTAGTTCTCCTATAAAATTGAAAAATATTCAACACTCTAAGAAAACCTGCTTTTCCTAAGTGTTTTTTTCGTTGCTAGAATTTGTGAGTAATTATTTTTCTTTTTTCTTTTTTTCTTTTTTTTCTTTTTTTTTAATTTTTTCTTTCCAGCTTACTGAGGCAGGTTCAGGTATCAACTGCTTGGACTCCATGTGCTGCTTCTCAGATGGGGAAACAGCATGCACATCTGTTAGAAGAATGCTGGAACGACTGATGGGAAGGTGTAGCCCAACCCGGGTCAACAGGTGTGGCATTTCTCTCAATAGCATTTGCTGCAGACGATTCTCCTATAAACTGGAACCCGATGAGCCTGCAGCAATAGATGTCTAGAAACCAGCTGCAGGTTTTGCTTATCTAAGTAGAAACTGCAACTCTTTATTGTACTTTTTTCATCCTAAAAGATTAACTTCTTGTTTCTTTCGGAGTGGTTTCTTTTGGGATGGGGAGGGGAAAAACAGTATTCAAAATATTTCTGTTAAAGTGTTTTTTAGTTTGGCTTTACAAGCTCTTGTGTTGTATCTATCGTAATTTCTCTTGATTTGTTCATTCTTCTCTTTAGAAAGTCAAGCCTTGCTCCTGTTTTTGTTCTCCCTTTTATGATTACTTTTTTGCCTTCACAAATCAGGAGTTGTTTGTAAAGTCGAAAGACTTTTCCCTTTGGTTCTTGATGTACAACCTCCAAATATTTACCTTGGAGCTTGCATTACTCCTGAAGGTATACAAAAGGCTCACATTCCCCCCCTTAAATTCCCCCCTAACTTCATTGTTAGGAGGAGAGCCTTTAAATCTTTCAGCCATTGATTGATATGAAGATGAAATATTTTTGTAGTATAACTTTTATAATCTATTTCTAAAATCAGAGTGATTGACAGAACGGAGTCTTCAGGTTCTAAGAATTTTCAATGTTTTTTGGGTTCCAGAAGGTATATTGTCAAAATCATGTGTGCCATTCCAAAGTATGTGCTAAATAAATCTTTCCTTCACAAACCAGGTGTGAAACAAACATCAGTGGGGTAAAAGCATGTTGAGTAATTGAACATGTCTGCAGAGCAACACTGCTCTTGCAGTCAGCCCAACTGGGAGAGGAGCTCTCACTGAATCCTCTCATGTGCCATCTCCCCATTTCCAAACAAAGAGGGATAGCAAACAAATATGGAAATATTTGGGGGTAGAAATAAAACTAGTCTTTTGTACATCGTAATCTTCGTCCCTGAATGATATCATAGTCCTTTATTGGTCAAAATGCAAATTTGAAAACACTGAACTTCACACATTTTCAAGGAAACTCATTTTGTATTTGAAGAACTTTCTCTTTCAGTTAAAGGTTGTGATATCATTCATTGGGTATCAAATCTCGTGTGGGTAATTTACCCTGACAGCTTTGTCAGCTCTGATTCTGCCTTTAGGTATTGCCTGGTCTGTAGCTCATCTCTGTTGGAACTCTTGTGTTGAACATGGTGTCTGTGCTTTCAGTCAGTCTCTCTCTTCTGGCTTGCTTATGAAATTTATTCAATGTTTCTACAAATCTAGGGTATGAGTATGCAAGAAATTTCATTCCACATGAAAAATGAACTGTTACGATTAAGTCCGTTTTTAATTCAAACTTGCTGTGTAGAAAGCGGGCATGATGTGTAAAATAAACAGTTTAATAGAATTTTTAATCTACAAGGTGAGCATTTAATTGGTCTAAAAATCAGCATTTTGGTAGCAGTTGCTCTAACTTTTCTGGGGTTTTTTTCACTTCTCTGTAAAACTGTGCTTTCTAAATGAGGAATTTCTCATGCTAGTTTGTTTCACTTATTGTTATCTAATGAGGGCAGATTGTTAGTTAACAATTGCCTTAGTAACCTGTAGTCTTCTTAGAAGGTAGGTATTCTCTGTTTTGTTTTCTGCAATGTATTTGCAGTTTTACAATTTTCTCTTTGTTCCTCTCAAATTTTCTTTCCTTAAGAACTTTTAAAAATACTTATTGAAGCTAACTCGTATTTGACAGAATATGAAACATTTTTTTCAAGACTGCTTTTTGTCAGGTTTCTTTTCTGATTACCTCATGTAGTTTTCAGATGAAGTTCCATCTAGCCAAATTATTTTAGAGTTCTTAGAACACAGAAATTAGGATTAAGTTCAATAAATATGCAAAACTATCTTGGTGCTACACTAAGGACTTGAATTCTGTGGGTTTTGCATCTGCCTCTGGTTGAAATTGTTCTGAACAATCTTCTGGTTTTTTTCACGAGATTTTTTTTAAGTCGGTCATATTTATTTTCTCCAGTGATTTCAGTTCCTTCCACTCAGTATTGACACTTAAAACCTGGTCTAAAAGTCAAGGGACCATTTTCTCCCTTACACCTTTTTGCTAATATGAGAAAGTCTTTATTCATTTTTTTAAATTACCAATTGCCTATATCACATAAAGCAGTTAGAAGTTGTGAAATGCCAAAGGTACAATTAAGAAAACTGTTGGGTGATTTTAAAATTGTTTAGACTTTGTTCATGAGCTTGAACTGCTTTGCTTTTTATCTAAATCTCCAGAAGATTGTGCAGTCCCCAAAAGGATGGGCTTTTGTGTACTTGTACTCTATAAAACAGCTAAGTATTCAACCAGGAAGTAGCTGCAAATTATTTCTGTTCATTGAAGTGATGCTGATGAATATGTTTGTGCAAGTGCTGTAGAATGAAGAGCACTATTTTAAATAATGTTGCTGTAGCCAGCTGGTGGTCTATTCTCTGCTCCTGATATTCTGTCAAATATGATAACATGAAATCAAACATTGTATCAAATTTTGATAAAAACTTTGATGAATCAAAGTCGTACAAATGCTTGGAGTAGCGGGCCACAGGAATATAGAATCTTGTGCTTAATTTACTGCTTGTAAAATGTATTTGAGAAGTATTTTCTATAGCTTCATTAGCCAGTTAGAATATAAAATGTGTGGTGTGGTGTGGTATGTTAAAATGCATTTTTGTCTGTCTGTTCCATTAAATTGTCTGTCAACTTGTCAGTCACTAAAATATTAAGAATGCTGGATCACATACATCATTTGTACAGTAGGAATCATTGCTGAATTGTTGGGTCTCCCATTAGTGGTTCTTGTGTCAAGGCACTGGATGGAACAGTTCTAAAGAAACAGCAGATTTCTGACAGAGCCTAATTTGGAGGATAAGCTTGTTGTGTTTTGATTTCCTGCCTTCCAAACTTGTTCAGCCTTTCCCATACAGCCCTGTAGTGCAGCCAAGAACAGTATTTCTTCCCAAGCAGCAATTTGTCCTCAAGTGAAAGACATTGTGAGACCCCTTTGAGTCAGCAGCTGTGACGTCTGGGGTGGTTCCCTGATGTTTTGAAGTGTGTCAGGAAGGGATGAAACAGGTTCCTGGCTGTAGATAAGTTTTTCCTCCCCCGGGTTCAGGCAGTGTGGATGCTTCCTGCTGGGACACGGCTGTTCCGAGTTCCCAGGGCTGGCTGTGTGCTCCACAGGGCTCTGCTGGAACAGCCTCACAGTGCCTCTGTACACAGGCAGCCTCCTGAGGCACTGCACCAAAACTTAGCTGCAAAATAGGCATAAAAACCTCTGGTTGTTTTAATTTATAGTGATGGAAATAGCTGTAGCTGTGTGCTAATTACACAGCAGGCACAAATTGGCCTCTGTTTCCAAAGGTCTGAATGAACTGCAGGTACCTACATGAAATTAGTAGATTAGTCCTTTCAAGAGGTACATTTGCCTGCTCTCATAACACTTCTATCTTTTGCTCTCATAGACTTTTCTCCTCACCTCCCAGTACAAGTACAAGTTCCCAGTCAGCCAAACTTTTCTTTTATTGTTACTTTAGATCATGGAGTTCATCGGATCCCTTCTATGCCAACGACAGGAGCATCTTGACTCTCTCCACAATGGACTCAGCCACTTGCTGACAGGGACATTTTTGAATGCCTTGTGGAAGCCATGTGGTGCTCACACACCTGTAGCAGGTGCTGAGGCGAGCTCAGTGTCCGGCGTGCCCTAGGAAAGCCCAGAGGACTCCTGAGTCCAGGCAGGGCTTGTCTGGCCTGGCAAAATCTGCACAGCAATTGCTTCCAGGATTTTTTCTAATTATATCTACAAATTGCTAAATAAGTTTTTGGTTTTTTGGGGTTTTTTTAAGGAATGCTTTTACCTCTGACAATTTGATCCTTTTTGTTGCTGTATGAGCAAGATTGGAATCCTACATTTAATACTGGAGATGTCCCTGTAGGGCAATGACAGAAATCTTTCTCCTCCCAAACTTGAGTGGTCAAATTTCAATCTCCACAATTAAACTTTTAAAAGTTATGTTTTTAATGATGACCCTTCCTTTGAAACACACATTCATTTTGAGCTGTGTTGCAGATGCTGTCTTAGCAGTTTGCAAATCAATTTTGTTACTTCTTTGGACAGTTACTGTATTCTATAAGCAATCAGTTTAGTAATGTTGAGAGTTCAATGCAATTCAAATATTTATGCTGGTGTATGAGTGGCTAATATTAGCCATTGCTTTGAAAAACACTGCTACCTGTGACAAATCAGTAATTTGGAATAATAAGGAATACGACAGCTCACTATTCTCCTAAAGTACAATTCAGAAACCGGTCATCTTTTTTTATGCCCTGTATGTTTTGTTAATAGTTTTGGATCCTGACATGAAAAAACTTCTTAAGAATTGGTGGATTGAGCAGAAGTCTCACTAGCATAAATTTTTGAATTGTTAATCCATTTAAAGTTGGGGAATTTTTGCATGTTTTGTTCTTTTTCATGTATTTATATTCGGTCACGTTGTACTTTGAAGATATAATTAATGCTTAATTATCTTCATCTATCGGGAGGATCCGAGACCTTGATGGCAATGTTTTGATACCTAAGTATGCCAATAAAAACAAATTGCACAGTTGGAGCTCTGGGTGGTGCATCCTGCAGGTGCCTCCCCTGTCCCAGTACAGACCTGTCTGCGTGGTGGGGGCTGGGGAGCAGCAGCATTTCACTGTTCCCTCAGCCAGGGCAGCTGAACCCACTGCTTGTCCTGGGATGTGGGAGATGGAGGTGCTGCAAGGGTGCCTCAGCATGGAGCTGTTCATGGCTGGGGACTGGGAAAAGTGCTGCTGCTCCAGGACAACCCCTTTTGTCAACTCTGCCAGTCACATCCCATCAATAACTGGAATACGTGTCCTGTCGGACAGTTAAAAGTGTAAAGATCCATCTTAAAATTAGCTCTGGGTAAAAACTCTAAACTGGGCTGCTGCAAACCTGGCTGACTGTAACTGGGCTGCTGCCAGGGGAGTGTAACCTTCTTGTCATCCCAAGTTCAATGAGTAAAGCAACAGGTTCCACTTTCCTGGGATCACATCCTTCAAATGTTCCTTACTTCTAAACAGCTCTGCTGTTCATTTTCCTGCCCATGATTAACTGGGATTATTTCAGCTCTCCTTTTGGAGCTTTGTTTTTGCATTAGTGCCTGGCAGCTTCTCTCAAACCTGAAGGCTGCAGGTACTGGGGAGTTTACAAGATCTCAGTGCTCAAGGCAACGTCTGTGTAGGAAAGAAATTGTCATTGCAACTTTGTTGTTAAATTTCTAGTGACTTGAACGTGCAACACACAAGGGATTTTCCCTGTTATAGGTGAAGATCAGTTCAGAAATTAAAAAGCTTTAAAAATAAATTATGAGACAAGAAGAAGGAACAAAATACTTTCCTTTGAAATAAGTGTTTAATTTAACATTCATAGTACATTTCTGTATCATGTCTTCAGATGCCTGAGTGCAGTGAAGCTTGAGGTTGAAATTGTCAGTGTGCACTAGATCCCCCCAGCAAGTGCCATGGGGATGAAGAAACACTAAAATTGAGCCTTGTCTTCTCATGCAGCAGGTATGAACATGTGACTAATCCCACTGCATGGGGCTGAAAACCTGGATCCAGCTGGAGAGGCAATACCCTGATTGCCATCCATCCAGTCCCCTCCAGATCTGCATTAGTAGCAAAATACACTTAATTTTCACCAACTCCTGTAACTTCCTTTATATTTCATATCTATCTTGAACCTGGGTTTAAAATAGTAATTTTCTTCCTTGTAGTTTCTCTTCCTAGGAGTCTTCATGCTGCCATGGATACCTAGCAAATACAGAATTATTTTACTACTCTAATCAGATATCTGCTGTTTAGCTGTGTTTTACAGTGCTTGTTTGTCCGTGTGAGGCACAGCATTGTCCTGTCAGTGTGTGTGACCGTGTGCCCTCATCCATCGTGTGTTTCTGTGTCCTACCCTGAGGGCCGGGCAGGTTCCTTGTGGGGCTTTGCCACAGCCCCGCTCCAAGCATTTCCACTGGCCCAGCTCTGTAGGTGATGGATTTTGGTTTTTATCACACCAGGGCGTTGAGTAGGTTTGCACTAAAGCAGCACAGTTGTGTAATTGAAGAATAATTTGCGCTCATTATGTGTTTCTTTAAAACCTTCCATCTCCTCTCCTCCCTTTCCCCGTACTTTCCCTTTTCCCAGTGTTTGTAAGGTTACCGAAGAAACTTGCATTTAAACAATTCAGGAAGGACTTAAGAATCCATCCCTCGGCCAAGGTATATTTTTCTATTTGCAGTAAATTTAAGTCAGTAATGTCTCATTGAGTAAGTGCATAGATGTGGTTTGCTTAAGGACAGATTTTTTTTCTGGTGTGACAAATATTTTGTGTGGAAGTCACTGGGGTTCTGTGTTGATATCACAAATCTTTTAAAAATGCTCCTATTCAGGGAAGAAAGACTTGGTGTATTTCTTTGATGGCTGAAGTGTAGGAGCCAGTTCCTTCATGAGGGAAACTGAAAAATCCAGCTAAAATTCAGTGTAATGCTGGCATTCACCTCCCAGTGCAGATGTGAATGGGTGGGGGAGGCTTTGTCATGGGGAGGAGAAGTTTTGTTATTTACCTTTTAGCCTTGAAATCCATAAGAGCCTGTAGTAGATGTTTGTAGTTCAAAGAGTGGTGTACACTCACTTTACTATGCAGTGTCCCTGAGGAAGCACCTTCTCCACAGCAGCTCCCCAATGGGATCGTGTTCTCTGCAGGTCAGTTCTGCCTCTGGGAAAAACAGGGTTTGGTTTTGTTACTTAGGAAAACAATTTTAATTGCCAAACTAATGCTTTTAAGAGGATGCAGTGGAAAAAAACCTGAGACGTTCTGAATTGGCTGAAAAACTAAAGTGTAAATATTCTGCTTTAAAATACTCTGTATTTTTTAAGATTACAGCAGGGAAGGGGGAACAGAAGCATCAAAGGCAGGAATGCCGAAAACTTTGATTTTTCATTTTCAGAATGATTTGGGAAAAGCTTTTGCAACTTAGAATGCATGTTAAGCACATGTAATTTCTTATAGGAGTAAAATACCATTTTCTAGTGCTGGAAATGTCTCAAAGTTGCAGCCTAAATTATTTTTCATAAGTTCTATCTGCTATTGCAGATAGATACTATCTAAATATATACTTAGGTACTTCTAAATATCTGTAATTTTGGTGAAATTCAGTCTTCCAAAGTGCTCAAGCAAAATGTGCTTTTGAACCACTTATTTTGAGGTTATTTTTTGTGTGTGTGTGTAGAATCCCTAATATCTCACCATTGTCACTGCCCTCACCACTGTTGTTTCACACAGATGTCACTGCTTAAAGGAGCCGTTCCTAGAGCTGGGCTGACCTTTCACCAGGGCCTCATTTTAGCTTTTATCCTGTTCCTAAATTATTTCCCAGCCAGATTCCCTCCTTTGCAGCTCTGGACTGGGATTTTTTCTGCAAATGTTTTTATTGTTGGTTGTTTCACAAGTTCCTCGCTCCTGTTGTTGGTTCCTGGTGGCTCGGTTTGGTTTCTGCTCTGGGAACGCCTCGCTTCGGAGCGGGGATGTGCCAGGCCTCTGCTTTCCATGGGTTTCTCTCTCCCTTCAGCTCAGGGCTGCTCCTAAGGCGTCAGGACTGGCTCAGAGCCGTGGGTGCTGCTCCTTGGGGACGCTGCTGTCACCACCGGCTCGGGCTGAGCCTGCCCGTGTCCCCCGGAGGGGTGAAGAGCTCAGCGGGACACGCGGGGACAGAACCGTGCGGGGACAGAGCCGCGCAGAGCGAGGCTTGGCTGGAAGAGACCGTGCCGGGCACCTCCATGGCCTGGGGGTTCTCATCTCCTCAGTGGTTTTCAAGGAAATTACTTCAAACTGCAGCAAGTTCTTACCCTTTTTACATTTTGACAACAGGGTAAAAGATGATCTGTGGAGCATGTAGTTGAAAGTGGTTAAAACTGAGGCGCCCTCTGCTCCAGGAGGATCTTAATTTCTATCTCAAAGAATATATTTTTGCAATTCCTGGTTGCAGTCCCCATGACAGATTGCAGGTTTTCTGCATAGAAAAATAACAAATCATCTAGACTCCTGTTTTTTCACTGAAGAGGGATTGAGCTTGCTTCTTTGAAGAAAACAACTGGAATGGTTTCATCTCTGCAAGAAGTACTGTTTAAAAGCTGTTGATCCTTAATTTTAGGCAGATTAGGGGCGTTGCCCACTGGAAATGAGCAATAAGTAATACAAAGAATTTTGGACCTCTGACACTGTGGCTGCCTCGTGTTATTTTTGCTCCTCTGT
Source organism: Taeniopygia guttata (assembly GCF_048771995.1). Classification (NCBI taxonomy): domain Eukaryota; kingdom Metazoa; phylum Chordata; class Aves; order Passeriformes; family Estrildidae; genus Taeniopygia; species Taeniopygia guttata. Next base: position 18,309,374 of record NC_133034.1, on the reverse strand, counting down.
CAGTGAGGCTGTGTGCTTGCTCCTTGTACAGCTTGGTCAGTAGTTGTTTTGAAAATGGTTTATGAAAATTATATTTATTAAATAAAATTTTCACTTCTAGCTGAGTCATTGTTTTAATTATGTAAGTGGTAGAGGAAAAGATGGCAGAGCAAAGCCAGGATTGCTGTACCCTGGCCCAGGAATAGCCAGGAGCAGGGCTGGAGAAATCACCAGCAAGAAAAAGGTAACAAATCTGGGCCTGTCTCCACAATTTTTACAGCCCCCTCCTCTCTCACCCTCCCAGGCTCCTCACCCTAATTTGATTTATTCCTCAGACTCCTGCCACTTTTCCTTTGAACACTGAAAAATGCTTGAAATGGTATATTCCACAAACACAGAGTTGAGTTTAGAAAAGAAACAGCTGCAGTTTCATGCAAAACATTCAAATTGCATTTAGGCAGCTTTTGCTGACTGAGAAGTTCCATAAGGTGGGTGTTGAGTTCCCTACCAGTTTAAATGGTCAGACTTGGGCCTGAGGTACAGGTGTCTATTTAGGAGCAAAACTCTTGGTGTTTATTTTCTGCAGACACTTCTACTTTAGTACATGCTGGTATTAAAACCAGCTCCATACTTACAAAGCTAAAGCATGTTTTTGATAGATGAAATTATAATTACATCAAGTATTTCATGGTGTGGTCAACTGCTGGAGAGCTCAGAGGCCTGAAAGGCATCACTGGTTTTTGTTTAAAAGCCAACCCAGACAATTTACTGTCCTCAAATAAAATTTACAGAGACTTCTGGCAACGTTATTTAAATAAAAGTGTGAACAACAAAAGTTTATTAAATGCATTCTTTAAAAAAATTATATCTTTCTTAAATAAGGATGTCTCAGTACGGATTTCATAGTAAAACAGTTTTGAGGCAAGTCATAAGTTACTTATTAACAGGCTGATCAGTAAAAGTGGCTTTCCTGCTGTACCTGAGGCGTATCTGAGCCACTGCAGTGTGTGCTGTCTTCCTCCACATGCTGGAGCATGGCCCTGCCCAGGGCTGGGAGAATCAGCTCCAGGTGGGACTTGTAAACACTGGGAACAAGCAACAGGCAAGGTGGAGGAGCAGGTTTTAGACTTTTTTTTCCCCACCCAAAAGAAGACTTGACCTGAACTGTATTTTAGGCAGAACACACATATTCCTTGTTTTGTTTTGGTTTTTTTCCCCACTCCCTAAAAGCACATTTCAGAAATAAGTTTTACAAATAATACACTGAAACAATGCAATACAAACCTCAGTCATGGCAATTTCACTGGAGCTTTATTGCCTCTGTTGGTAATGAGAGGGATTGTAAGAAGTTACATTTTGAACTTACAGAGATATGTAAATGATGGGTTTTTACTAAATATAATCTCAATATTAAGTGTTTTATATCAGGGCACTTCTAATTTTGTACATACTTTAATGTATAAAAACAGTTTACAAACTTGATGTTTGCCTTCATTTTTCTTTCCTTGACATTTGGCAAAATTAATCCATTTGCGGGGATATCATCAAATTGAAAACATAAGCACTTACGAATTAAAGCAATCCAAGTAAGCAACTGGCTGCATTCTTAAAAAAAGAAAAAAAAAAAACAAACAAAAAACAACCCCACACATATATAAAGGAAAAAAAAAACACATGGCCACATTCGAGCACATTTCAGTACAAAATACTCCCTGTAACCAGGCATTTTGTCCTTAGAGCAACACCCTGTTAAATCAATGTTTCTTTAAACTTCAGTCATTTGGAAAAACTTTTAAGATGCCATGATAGCACAAATAACCCTTTTCTGCAACATAATTAGTCAAAGTTTTTATGTATTTCTTTATAATTACACAGTAATTATAAGCATGTAGTACCAAACTGATGACAACACTATTTTGTTGGAAAGATCTTGCATTCAAAAGGAAGAGTCTCTAAAACACCACGGCACTTTGCCACTGCCCAATCCCAGACTTTTTTGAGGGACAAGTCTGCATTGGGATGAAAAGCAAGTCAGTTCTCCTCTCCAAGCACAGCATACTTGAACGAATCAATCTGAAACAGTACCAAAACCCTCAAGACAGAAAACAGCACGCAGAGATAACCTTGTCAAGCTTTTTTTTTTTCCCACCCCACCCACCCCATAATTTCATGTCCCCATTTTTATTTACACAAAACTGAGAAACAAAATATTGAAAGCAGCAAAACACACAGTTTTTGGCATAGCCAATTCCAGTAGCTGGAGAAAGTCTGCAATGTTTTTGAGGAACTGTATTTTTGGAATAAATGCACAACTGGATTTGCCAAAAGGGCACTGCTGTAAGGGGAGCCAGCCTTAAGGTCAACTGCACAGAGTACAAATAAAAATTTTAGCTGTTTAATAGTCAATTTTTCTCTAAAATACTTTTACCATCTGCATAAAATCATGCTGCAGTCTAATGCAAGTACCAGTGACTAATCTCAAGAACAATTCTTGCCTTATCAGGGCACTATTTAGAGCATGGACTTAAATCCCCTCTTCTCACTTTTAAGTATGGTCTGTCTCCCCTCCTGGAGCTTGTTCTCCCCAGCTTCTTTTCCAGAGCAGGATTTATCACATCTCTTCACAAGTAACTCAGTGCGGAGGAAAAGACCATAAAAGCAGCTAAAGAGCTCTTGTATTATTAAAGAATTGCATCTGATAAAACCTGTTTGATCCAAATGAAGCAATTTAGTCAAATGCAGCAAGACAGAAGTAGTGATGGTAACAACATAATTTAAACAAACAAAGCCAGTGTAGTAGTTTCTATCTGATCTGTGCTTGTTTGGGAAAGCTTTACTCTTAATTTCTGTATTTGGCAACCAAAGTGATAAGGAAATTTAAGGAAAACTCAGCAAAATAATTTAAAAAAGGGTGCATCCATAATGGCAGTACCTCTGTGTTACGAAGATTTAACTTACCAGGATAATGGTTTCAAAACCCAGATTCACATCAACCTCACCAGCTTCTTGCACAACAGGGCCATTTGCTTCGTCACACCTCAGCCATAAAAGTCACATGTCTCAATTTAAAATACTGTACTGTGTAGCAAACAGTTAAGACACAAATTCAGTATATTCAAGTGTTTGATTTCCACAGAAATGAAAAACCTTTCTTTGACAGACAGATAAGCATTTCAAAACTGTAATGAAATCTGATTTCTTAGAGAGTAACCTAGAGAACGCTGGCTTCTCTGAGGACACAGCTCAGCCACTGCAGGCTCTGCCATGGCCCACGGGGTGCAAGTGCTCGAGTTGTGTCGTCCCCAAGCTGTCCCCAGAGCAGCTGAGCCACCAGCAAACCTCAGCCAGGCACCAGAGACACCCAGTCAACAGCCCTGGGGCTCCTTGGTCATTCCTGTCACTGCTGTGACCAGAGACTCAAACTCAGACGACACCTGCACTTTTCCAGAAAAGAAAAAACTCGGACCCAGTACACGTAATATATCACTCTTGCAGGAAGTGCTATCAGTACAGTCTTTGCAACTAGCCCCAAGTGTGTATTTAGGGATTCTTTTAAAAATTGTTTTGATGTTGATCTGTATAATTCAGATGCCATACAACAGTTGTCTGATGATGACCAGCGTTGTGCTTTATGTGAAATCAGAAACCTCAAAATAATTATAAAGCTTCTAGGACTTATGGGAGATGAAACTAGGGTGATCCACCAACAAAAAATAAATCCATGATGAAATCCACAGTGTTGGAATTTTAACGGGCAAGAGTGGTCCAGACTAGAAGAAAAGCCCAAACCACCAGTAGAAGAATGAAATATGATATGGTCCAAGATGTATCCTTAAAGTTTTGTCTCAACCCTCAGCCACATTGTGAGGATTGATCTTCAGTTCAGTCCAGCCAGCAGAAATTGACTGTGCAATTTTCCATTTCAGGTATTGTACAGACTATGTACACTCTAGAAGGGTCCTTTAGTGCTACACTGTCGTACTTTTTGTCCCAGCAATTTGAGGGCGTGCAAATTCCACAAAGTCATCAATAAGAACTGGCCATGCCCCTGAAAGAGGAAAACACCAGAATGTTAAACTTGGTTTAACAAGGCATTCTATCACAAGCTTCATATCCTGACAAGCTATTTGCTTTCCAGTATTAAAACTAGGCAGAGTTTGAAGCAAAAAAATATAATTTTATTTTCTTGCTTGAAATTTAAGAGCTGATTAAAGATTTCTGCTTCCTTTATAACCAGTTAATACACATCACTTTCAAGGGTCATCTTCCAGACAAAACCAAAAAACTGACCAAAATCCTAACTCAAAACTGAGAAGGGAATGAGGACTGTCCACAATTACTAAATAAAGTTGGAGAACTTTGCTGCCCTCTGCTCCGGAGGTATCCCAAGTTTCTTTTCCTCCCTCAGTGAACTGATGTTCTGCCAAGGGCTGAGGGTAATCAGCTGTTCTTGGCTGCACATGGACTAGAAGAGGAAAGATCAATACAAAAGTTTACAAGAAACACCTTTGGTAGGAAGTGAGTTCTGTTCAGCAGCCCCTGTGTGCTGCCAGCTTCACTTCTATGTCAAAACATGTCCAGGCTTCACATAAACTGAAGCAAACAGACTTAAAAACATTCTCAGCTACGAAATGCAGTAACCAGGGGACCCTACACGGAGCTGCACAAACCATGGATCAGTTACTTGGATGAAGATGCCAAGAATCTGTGGGTTTTACACAGACATATAGCAGGGTTTGTCTCAATAAGAAAGAATTTGGGGTTGTCTCAGTAAGAAAGAATTTGTGTCTGAGCTTAGAACAAAAAAAGAAAACTGATTCCATGAAAGCTTCAGCAATTCTTTTTTAAAACATCAGTAACAGAGATGATTAGAACATGCATTAAAGGAGCTCTAACTGGACTTCAGATCACCAGTAATACTCTAATGGAGCTGGTTTTGAAATTGTGCCAAAGCAGATACACAGCAATAAATGTAACATAAAACACAGTTAGAAGTTAATGAGAGAAAATGGCAATGTTTACCTTCCTCGTCATAGTTAGACATATCATCTGCTATCATTGTACTAAAGTCTAGAAGAAGGTTCCAGGTATCCTTAGGAATTGATCTTTTATGATGTTCCTGTTTGGAGAGGTGGAAAATATATATTTAAAAAAATAAATTAAAACCCTATTATACATTCATTTCTGCTGTCTCAAACACATCCATATCCTCAAAACACATTTCTATTGTACACACTATGAATATCTGGGATTTAGGTCAAGACAGTCTATTTCATCTACTCAATAACTTAAACATGTTTATCTTCCAAGTTATGAAAATACTGCAGCCCGGATAATGTAAAGGTTTAAACTTACCAACAAAAATTTGTTCCACAAGTCTAGAAATTTAAATCTTCCATTAAGTACTAAATTCCAGTAGGCAATGGCCATTTCTAAATCTGTAATATTAAAATAATTACTTTTAGAGATATATATATCAAATATATAATCTCCACAAGTACTGAACACCATGTATCCATAAATGTGAAAAGATTAAACTAAAGCAAATATACTCATGGATCCTTTACAAAAAGGCAACCATAAACACAAATATTTTATATTTTACAGAACTGAAAATTGCCCATATTAATATCTAACATATCCAAACCCCCCCGGACATTTCATATGCCTTTTGCTATCTAACAATATTTTAAAGTCAGCAAAATATTTTCAGTTAAGGATGCTATTGGCTTGAAAAGAAAATTTGTAGTATTTTGTACTGAGACTTTCTTTTTTTTTTTTTTAATGTACAAAATACAATTGAGGTAAAACCAGCTTTTAATTATTTCAGTTTTAGGGCAACATTATTACAAGCACTGCCTTTGTAAGGAGGCTTTTGTCAAGTGCTCATTTCTGTAGTCAAGATTTCCTTTTGAAAAAGAATCTTTAGGTAGTGTCCTTGAGCAGACAGAAAATAGCTGGTTTATTTGCTGCTGGTGTTGTTTTGGTTGGGTTGAGTTTTTGCTTTTGTTTGGGATTTTTTTGTTGGTGGTTTGGTGTCACTTTTGCCCATTTTGGTTTGGGATTTTTTTTTGCTTTTGTTTGTTGGGTGTTTTTTGTGGTGGGTTGGCTTTTTTTGTTCTTTCAAAGCCGCCTGCTAAATTCCTGCTTGTTTGGAATGAGTGAAGCCTGAGCTGACACATTGGAGAGCAACCCCCCTGCCTGTCAGAGCTGCTGGAGGGCAGCAGCTCCCAAAAAACCTGGCTGGTCTGGATGAAGGCTGCCTAGCTTGAGTGGCCTCTTTTTAACAAAAACTCTTCTATATTTGACAGTCTAGCAAATTTCTTCTATAAACAATCTCCTTGTGGAAGCAGGTGGAGAAGGCAGAGGATCAACTGCACACCTTAGGCAAAGAAAAAAACCCACACCAATAACCCAAGAACTCCACTCCCTTCCTTCCCCAGGATGTCCAAATATTTAAAAGAGCCCAGAGAGGTAGATCTTGGAGGTGAAACCAACAGCAAATAAAACAAAGTATGAAATCTGCATTGCTGAAGGGAAAATAGAAGCTGATGAGGAGTTTCTGAATTGTTTAGCATCTGATATTAAAAGTTCTCAAACAGCAGAGTCACATTATAGTATCTCCTGACCAAAGTACAGAATAAAATTTGTGAAGGATTTTCTGCTGTAAAGCTGCAAAGAGGTTTGATTTCAGACAAATCAGATTTGATTTCAGAGACAAATTAGACAAAAGTCACTACTCCTCAGTAAATAAAGCTGTATCTAAAAATGGCCACTCATTCAAGACTGTAGAAGTTCAAAATCTCTCTTTAACAGGAAATTCAGGTACAAAACCATGCATTTTAGCTTTCAACGAAAACTACCGTCTTACTAAAAATTAACAGATACAAGCTTCAGAGGAAGCTGACCAGTTCCTCAAGGAAAAAATTAAAAACTAAGTTTTATTTACTTGTGCTGCAATAATGGTGTGCATGCAAAATGCAAGGTGATCAAATCACTGCATTATACAGAGGTTCGTAAACAATCACTGTAAACAAACTCTGCATTCTGACATTTTTATACAATTTGGAGGTAATTCTTGTGGGTAAGCAAAGACTGTTAAAAGCTAAATCTCAGGATGCTGCAACCTCAAACTCACTCTATGAGTCAAAACATGTAAAGCATGATGACATAATCCCTTGGGACAAACTACATTTGAAAAAATAAATTATATTAGGTAACAAAACTGGAAGGTAAAGATATAATTTTAGGTTTCTGTAAGTGTGAAAATGCTCAGTGAATTCTCCTGGCTCAAATATAGGAGTCTCAAAATACATCCTCCATTTTTAATTTTATCCAGAGAGATGCAAGAGAAGCAAACAATGTTTGAGATGAACACCAGCTACAGGGTATTCTCCAATGAGATGCAAACATCACAAGAACTTTTCAGACACCCTCCTACTTACACAGTAGTAAGGAGTTATGCAGAGGAAATATATTTCCAGAACTGTGCCTGAACTACTGCACAATGTTTGCATGATTAGAGGCCAATATACATTAAAATCAATTTGGCAAGTTCCTACAAGCAGTTATTTAGACACACCAGAATTAATTGCCTAACTAGCAGCACTTACTTTGCAGCTCTGTACTTCTCCCAGTATTGTTTTGCTCCAGGGTTTCCAGAATTATTCTGCCCTGTTCTAAATTCATGCCTAGAACTGTGTATTTATGAGCACCAAAATGGCTGGTAAGCATCCAGACTTTAGGCTCAGACTTCCAGACCCAGACATTAAAACAAAAACAATTAAAAAACCTATCTTACACTATGTATATGCTATATGGATCTCAGAAAACTGTATTTGTCTGCCACTGCTACAGCTTAACATGCATGAAGAAGCTTTATGATGAATGCGAAATAAAGCAAGTGAATGAGTTTTCCTGGGAAATTAATCCCACAATTCATTTGCTGCCCACATTTGCCTTGTTGTAGCAGCCTAAAAAAATTATGGTGATTTTCTACAAGAAATACAAATCAGCCTATCCATTTATTTGCATGATTCAGAAATTACTACAAGCATGCACAAGTATTTTCAGATGGTTTAGAAGCACTTTTAGCTCCTTTGGATACAATGAAATTCACAATCCACTGAAAACAACAAATAAGATATAGCCAGATGTCAAAGAAGGACATAGAGCTTTTGCTTATTTACTTATTTTTCAATACTCATTTTAAGCTAAAAGTTGGTCTGTACAGAAAAGCCAGTAAAGCTAAAGCAGAAAGCTCATCTTTACACAGCCTGGGAATGCAAAGCTGTCCAGTGGCAGCCAGTTTAGAGCATTTTCATTACTGAGAAAAACAAATTCATAAGCTGCCAAGGAAGAACCTACCAGCCTTTCCATATTTTATTACTTCTCAAAACCAGAAAAATTAACTTAAGGAGTTACAGGATCATGAAAAGCTAGTTATGGCTAATAGCCAAATCACACTGTAGAGAAATTAATGTACATCCTAAGTGTTTAACATCACATCTTGAAAAAAATATTTATTCCCTCATTTTTGTTGTTTTGAATAGACAGAGCTACAATTTGTTGCTTTAATTCCATCCAAACTGTGGTGTTCTGAAATTATTTTTAATAAGTTATTCTTCTACTACACCTGTTACACCAACCAGAGCCACACTCAGCGTGTGAACTCTGAAATAATGACAAAAAAGCCTTCACAGAGAGAAGGGGGGAAAAACTCTGTAGGTAGGCACCAGCAGGCATCAGGCCCAGAATACAGGAATCATTTCTACCATTCCAATTCCATCCTGCCAGGACATTTGCAAGCATTTCTGGTGTTACAAGGGACTGTACAAATGTGCTTACACAGAAAATGGTTTTAACAGCTTCAATTTATCCTAAAAGTAAAAATTCAATTAATCTGTTCAGTGCTGCAAATTCTAAGTGGTGCAATTATGTCTTTAATATAAGAGCACAAACCATTGTGCTTACTGAGAACTTCACTCACTGTGAGTGAACAAATAAACCTGCTCTCATAAATTCTGTAGCTTTTATTAATAATCAATTTGAGTACCTTAATGTCTTTCAAAACACAGAGATGCATTTTATCCCAAGGGTGATTATCTTTCAGATTCATTGGATCACAATAATACATTCATTTACTGCTTTAATTAGTCATTTCCAATATTTATGAACAAATGCTTATGAATTAGAATACATACCTAAACCTTTCTGTCCTGGGTTCTTTGCAAAGTTGAAAGTAAATTGATAAAAATCCTTAAATCTTCCTGGCTCTTTTAATTCTTGTTCCATTTTGGGAATCTGGGCCTTCAATTTTTCTATGCTGTCACATCTGCATTTTAAAAAGAATATTTGTTTGTGTATTTATGTATTATTCATTTTGCCATAAAAACATGAGTTAAACAAAAATCTATAACCTGTTTGTAGAACACAATATGATTATCAAAACAGAATTCAGGAAGCCTTTAATGAGTCTGCACTTCTACAAGAATTTCATTTCTTTGTTATTTCTTTGCATGGCATTTGCACATATACCTGACATATCAGGTTCTAGAATCCACAAAATTTTTAGGGAAATGTGATAAAGACCTCTGCACGCTCACAAGGCAGAGAAACTCAGGTCTGCCCAACATGCCTGCTCTACCTGCCAGAGCAGCTCTGTGCCAGCCACCACACAACCCTCACACAACCATGGCTGGGCTGTGCTCTTCCAAGGCAGACAAGCGATGCTGGACTCTGAAATATCTCAGAGAGGACACCAAGACTGAGAAATCCCCAAACCAGGGCACTGGATCACACTGGCACCATCTAACACTCAGTGAGCACTCACCCCAGCTCGGTCATTCCATCCATGAATTCCAGCTTGGAAAATTCACACTGTGTAGCAGCCCGGAATTTCCATGCGATGATGAGTACAGTGATGCTGGCTGGGTCAAGAGCTAGGTCATCACAGAACTGCTGTATGCCATCTATACCAATCTTATTTTCATCTTGAGGATCTTTGGCACATAAAAGTAAGTATCAAGAGAAACAGATATTTGAAAAAGCTAATTTGTTCAACAAGTATATTTAAGACAAGGAAACATTTTCAAGAAGCCTTTTTTGGGATCTGCCCTTGTAAGAGAGTATTTTACAAACAAAGTTACATCAGTGTTCCAATGGTAAAGCTTTAACAATTGAGGCAGTTATTGCAATAAAGCCTCCCAAACAATGAAGATCATATTTTCATTGAGAGACAAAAGCACCACAAACATTTGTTTTCTGCCTAATAATATGCAGGATCTTCTGACTCATTCCCTACAGAGCACAGTGGTTCTCTCCTCCAGCACACTCAATTATTGGCCTCTTTGGTCAGACTGATGAGCTGTGTTCCAGTAGAAGCCACTCTGCAGTGTTCACTTCCAAGCTGTACCAACACCCAAATCTGCCCATCCATGGCTATCCCAAGAGCAGATTTAGGCATTTCCTGGCCCACAGGTTTCCAGCATGCAGAGGTTGGACACAGTAACCAGGGGGAAGTTGTGCTGCTCCATTAGTGATTCCAAGTCAGCCAGACCCACTCCTCTTTCCACAAAGGAATCAACATCTGGTCTGGAAGTGAGATGCTCACATTTCAACTGTGCTAACAAAGATCTATTAACACAAGCCAAGACAGACTTCACAAAAATGGTATTTGGATTATACATATAAAACATATGAAAATTGACAGAAAACAGAGCACTCCTTTTTAGATTAAGTGCTAAAACACAGGATTTGTTCTGCTCTGCTGAGTCTACTTTATGTGGTAGGACATCAGTTGAACACTGGCTATATAACAGATAGAGAGACTTTGTTTTCTTTTACACTCTGTAATTACCTGATAATAAGGGCAAGCTGAACAAAAACTAAGGTAGAACCCATCCCTAGTATGCAGCCTTGTCCTTTGTCAGTATCAAGTCCTGTGTGATGTGCCTTCCCCAGGAGACTTACCTAAAATCCTTGTTAACCATCACAATCACTCGCTGCACACACAATTCCAGCTCAGACCCTACTGTCCTATAAATGTAGATACATTCAGAGCACATAAAGTAACTGCATGTAATCCTTGTGAAGTAGAAACGTACCTATATTTCCCTTCTAATTTCTATAATTAGCACAGAAAAACAAAGCTGAAAGAGTCAGTTAAGCACAAGAGCACAGCATCACCATTACATTGTAAATAAGAATATACAAGTATGAAATAAGCCTTAAAATTCAGGGTACTCACCTTTGTATCTGTTATATAGTTGTTCTAACTTCTTTCTGTCCAGTGATCCTTTAACACTCTCTCGTATATAAAGTTCAGGATTTTGGAAAAAGTTGTCTGTTGCAACATCTAACTTCCAGTCATTTTGAGACAGACAACTGACTGCTGTCTTTTCACTAGACTGTGTGAAGACCATAAACTGACGCACTTTATCCTTCTGTGATGATTTCAACTTGTTCTAGTGAAAACAGACAATACTGTAACTAGAAATGTCTACTGGACAAAAGATCCGCAAGTGAATAAATACCAGTCTCTTAATGTTTTTTAAACCAATATCTTTATAATTTTCCCAAGCAATCAGGATACCAAAATATCAGATCAAGTTCCTCCAGAGGTGGGGCAGAGCAGACCACTGAACAGTTTAGCACCACTGAGCAGCAGGCTGGTGTCCTTCTGGTCCCAGCTACTGCAGGACCAGGGCCACCCCTGGAATGAGATCTCCTGAGGTGCCTCGTGATGGCAGCAAGGGACTGGGCAGAGCCATCCATTCCAGGGAGCTACACACTGAAATACCTTAAAGACTTATTTCTCTTTAAAGAGATTTTTCACTTTGAAGGTTCTCAGCTCCACCTACATAAATTGCAAAACATTCCTGAGAGGAGGTATTGTCTCCATTTCACAGGTGCAGCAACCGAAGCTAAGGAAAAAAAAGGCAGAGGTGCCTGAGGCAGGCGGGGAGTGAGCAGCCAAGGTGAGAGCTCTGGAATTCCAGGCCTCCTGCCCAGGCCCAGCCATCCCGCCCTGCTCCAGCCCAGAACTGAACACACACTTGCTGCTTATCAGCAGAGAGGGATTCCCAAAGATATTTCGGATATTTCTGAGGAGAAGCACACTCACGATTTCAAGGGTATGAGTTATACAAAATTAACTGCTCTTCAGGAGAAAGCAACCACAGCTCCTGTGCTACACTCAAATTCAGTTCCACAGTTCACTCAATACAGTCAAAGCAAACACTCCCAATGTTACAACTTGGTAAATTAAAGTTATGACAAAATTTTAAATCAGGATTGGATTTCTTACATGGCACAAATATTTCATTTTTAGTTTACTTCGTATTCGTAGCAAAATTTGTACATTCTGTTCATCATTGTAACTAATTTCAACAGCTCCTCAGCGAATATGGAGAAAAAGGGCAAAAAAAAATCCCAAGAGATGATAAAATTCAGCCAAAGAATGAATGATTTAGGAGCAGTATATGCTCAAGCGCTGAATTCCAAAGGATAATTAGTGTTCAATCACATCATCACTAGAAAAAAGAACTAATGCTTCAGAACACAAATTCATCTGTCCTAAAAGTCAGGATCAGTTTTCTGTGGCTTGATGACGATGAGTGCGAACACTTCTATTTGTAAGAACAGTTAAGTTACCAGCTACACAGTTTAAAAAAAATTACAAAAACATCACATTTGGTTTAAACTGATACCCACATAATATACTAAATAGAACAATACCCTTAGTTTAAGTATCCTCTAATAAAAATAATCCTCCCCAAACCAAAACCACCCTGTATCTACAACACTTAACTGAAGCCAAACGTTTAGCTCAAACTGCAGACTTCAAACAGAGTGATATTAGTTAGGCTGTAGCATTTTTAAAGCTATTATGTGCTGCTGCTTTATTTCAGTCTCGTGACCAAGTTTGTCACTGTGGACCCCTGGCTAGAAAGACATTTCTGCAATGGAGATTGTCAGGCGTGGTGCAGGTAAAGGCCAAGGCACCAGAGCAGCTCCTGTGCACCCCATCTGTCGATGCTTGTCAGCACCTTGCACTACTGAGCTCACACTTCCACAAAAACCACTTACACTGACAAAGCCACGTGGAACTACTTCCAGAAATGACTAATGGATTTTCAGTTGCAGCTTTTTAAAATGTATTGTAAACTCAGATATATGAAAATATACCACTGAAAGAAATCCCAAATGAAAATGAAACAATCCCAAATTTAATTTTCTCTATCAATTACCAGCTTCCTCTAATCAGTTCCACACAACCAGACTGCTGCATCACCACAGACTTAGCTGCACTATAGGGCAGCCATACTTAATTATCTTTGCTTTTCTTCTTTTTCTTTACAAAGCTGCTGCCTTTAATCTTTAGTATTTTCGATTTTTTTAAACATGTACACATAAGTATGCATAGCCCATTTAATAGTGAGTACTCTGTAAAACCTCAGGAGCCTTTGTTCTCCCCTGCTCCTGCAAGGGTGAACCCCAAAAGCAGTGACATCCCACAAAAGGTCAAGGAAAAGGTTTAAATAGGTTTTGCCATGGATGCCCAGCACCACAGAAGGTGGTATGTTCTGCAGCTTGTCACATAAAAGAAGAATACAATTTCTTAGAACAAAAACTTGCAGCTTAAATGCCTTTTATGATAGAATTTAAATTCTACATAGGTACATTAGATTCTCCCATGCTTGGGGCTCCCATGTGATAACAACAACATAAAGCTTTTTAAAAGAAGATTGAAATTGCAAAGAATCAAGCAGCTAATTGCAACACTCAGTAAGGTATAAGATGCAATAAACCACACTGTTCAACCATAATATTTTTCTTTAATACTCATATTTTTCCTGGTCAAATATAAGTTTATTTTTAGGGAAGAAGTGCCAAAATCCTTTCTTTTTATTTGATGAATGTTTCTGCAGAGCCTTGCCAATATGGACAGGACACTCCACATCCTAAGTGACTGGGCACTCTTTGCAGGCCTACTACAGGACAGCAAGAGATGGAATTACTGCTGAGTTTTTATTATCCTATTATAGCTCTTCTTCCAGCACATTAAAAACCCACACTTCAAGCAGGAACAGGTTCCAAACCTTCTGCACTTTTAAGGGCTATTTCTAGACACTGAGCACTAATACTCTATTATTGTTTTAAGTGCAATACAGAGCAGCACATAACCTTTAATCCTACAGTCATCAGGCAACAAACACCTGACATTCAAATTGTGCTCACTGTAATGCAACACAATCCACTTAAAACATCTCAACTTTAACACAGGTTAAAAAGGAACATATAATTTTATTTTACAGATATGTGCCTTGCCTATATATATATACAAATGAAAACCAATGGAAAGCAAATGAAACAGATTTGTACTCTTGTTTCTTGAATCAAAAGGAAAAGGAAAAATTCAGTTCTGCAAGCCTTTGATCAAGTTTGTGTGGTATCCAAGCTACCTTTCATAATACCTTTCATTCACAAGACAGGTAACCTTACTTTAGAAACACAGAATAACTCGTCCAAATTAAAAGCTACATTGTGTAGATTCATAAAACTACACTCATTCTAATTAAAATCAGTTTTGATTTTAAAATGAAGACTTGCTTCTTACCATGAAGTACCAAATTTGAATATTCTAATTCAATATATTTCCCTTGATCAGATACTTCAGTGAAACATTACAAATAGAAAATAAAATACCTGGACTTATTTCCCCAAGTATTTTTTTCTCCTAGTCTCGGGCACAAAAAATGCTAGAACCTCTCTACCAACTCTGACTACAGCACTGTTTTTCCTTATCTTCTGCAGTGTTTTTAGTCACCCCAGATTCAAAGATAAGTTCTGCACACTGGTCATCAACATTCTGCAGACAGCTCATAGCCAAATGAGGGCTCCACTCTCTTGGATAACGTTCATGGGAAGCAGCATCAACCTTTGTCCCACACTGCCTGGACTGGAGAGCTGAGGATCCCTCCTGGAGCCTGTTCTTGGACTTGGCTCAAAGGTCCCATGTGGCCCCAGTGAGACAAGCAGGGCATGATGAGTTTTGCTGCCCAAACTTCCTTGTGGCCTCCAAGGAAGGCATTCACACAGCACACCTCAGTGAGTGACTGCTTTGCACCTTTCCATTCCCAGCCACTGATACAGACCGTCCCATTCCTGCGAGTTTCACCGCTCAGTAAAGGAATTTGAACGATTTTATCTGTGCTTTTGTTTCAGGCAGGACTCAAAGAAAAGCCTGTTAAGTTCTCATGCATGTGACAGGTAAAAGCCTTTTCTAAAATAGTATCAACCTCCACAAAGTCGTGGCCTTTAGAGACTGCATTGAGCCTCCAGCAAGAGCTGTGGCTGTGGGAAGCATCCCTGCTCTTCCCAAGGACCCAGCTCAATCCCAGAGGCTCGGCCATGCAGCCCCCTCACCTGGCTGCCACTTCTGTCCCTTGATGTGCCACGAATGGCCAGGGGAGTTCTGCTCCCCACTCATCCCATCTTGGGCTGTATCCATGAAAAGAACCATTGAAAGAAACCAAAGACACCTAAAAATGTCTGCTTTACTGCTTGTATTCAACAAAGGCATGGCTAAAGATTAAAAGGCAGAATCACGAGTATTTTTGTTTTGTAAGAAAAACATTATTACAACAAAAATCTACAAATACACACAACTGCATCTTAACCCACCAACAGTGATGGCACACAGGTATACTACCAGAAAAATCTAAGGTAAAGGTAAAAACAATGAAAGTAAATAGCCACAGTTTCTGGTAATGTAAACAATCACGTCCTTCAACTACATTTTATTTTCCACAGCAGTTTCTCTAAGAGAGAGCACACAAAGTAAGACAGTCAGGACATTTGTAAGCTCCTGTTTCAAACTCATGTGAAATCCATTTGGCTGCACTGGAACAGAACAAAACCACTTAAAAAGACTGTTGAAATATAAAATCCAAGGGAAAAATCACAACATAAAATTAAAGTTGCTTTCCATCCTCTGTGATGTTCTTTTAGTGGATAAAATAATTTCAGTATTCACATGCAGGCAGCTACCAGAATATTGCCGTAGATATAATAGTAATTAATGCTAACCCGAGAGGTGAAGGAAACACAAAAATCAGGGCTTTTCTGAAAAAAAAAAAAAAAAAAAAAAAAAAGGGCAACATAAAGCAGGCAGTTGTTTAGCATTCTTAACTCTGGTCTGGGGCACAAGCTCTATTCATACTGTATATTTGCACTGGCACCATAAAACATGAGTAAAATATCAAGAGCTACATAATAAATTTCACACCTTGTTCTCAGAGTAGTTCATATTCTTGAATATTTTTTCATGGCTCTAGTTAAAAGTGATTTAAAGTATTAGTTCAAAGGGATCTCTGGTAAGCTAGGAGAGGAAATAAAATCATGCACCATCTTGTCGAGCACTCTGACTACTCCGTCGGAAGCGCAATGCCAAGAATCTAAAGTTTTACCATGGGACAACCAAACCTCAAATATTTAGTATCAACAAACTGCTTCAGACATGCATATGCACCACTGATTACACGTATAAACAGCTGGCCTTGCAGAACAGCTCATTGACTTAAACACCACATAACAATGGCATGAAGTACACTAACATTGCAGGAGACAGCGTCAGACATGAAATTCTTGTAATATTAAATTCTACAACTTCCTGTCAGCTGAGGTTTGCAGTAAGAAATTATGTATTTATCAGCACAGAAGTATTTTTCAGAGAACACAAACTTGACAAAATAATAGGTAATATAAATGGAGACAAGGCTAGCACATGGCCAAGGATAAAGATGTAGATAATCACACGCTTGCCTCAATTACCACACGCAGTTCTAAATTCATTAAATCATTCAGAATTTTACAGGCAGTGAAGATGGCTCAGAGTACAATGGACCAGCTTACTGCTCTGCCTTGATTCATGGGCCAGCATTGTCCTCAGGACGAGATGAAGCAGTAGCACTCTAACAGGGAAGGTGAAGGACAGCACTTCTACAGGTGCTGCTCAGCCAGCTCAAATGAAGAGTGGGTAAGAAAGGCTGCCTGCTCTCAGCAGTCCAAGGAATGCTGGCAGGGCGGTGTCCCTTCCAGATCTAGGACAAAGATGGTTCAAGGGCAGGAAAGCCCTGTCCTGAAGGCACAAGGCCATATGGACAGTGGTGAGATGAAGGCAGAGCCTGCAGTGCTCTGTCTGGCAGTGCTGCATGGACAGGTAGGAGCCAGGCCCCAGCTGCAGGAGCTGTGCCATGGCATTTGCTGTGCTGGTCAAGCTGCCTGGCCACAGCCACTGGGAGGACGAGCCAGAGCAGTTGTGTACATGGGCAGAAAAATGGGTTATCAAATCTCATGTTTCTGGATGGGCATCCTCAGATCTCTGTCAAGTCTCCCTACCTTTCCCTTAACCAAACAGAGGATTTTGACATACCACATATAAGGTACAGAATCCTACACTTGGGCACTGGAAACCATCCATACCTGTATTTACTACTTCTAAAAGCTGCAGCCTGTCATTTAGTCCCACTTCAGTGTCTATGTCATCCTTTCACCTGGGTGCTGGAGACAACAAGCACAACCTGGGACACAGTTGCTTGCACAGGGCCATGACTGGAGTATTCACATACTCCTTCTCATCTGATAAATACCAATCTACCTGTACAGAGCTGCTACACAGAATCTGTCTGCTGGTTCTTCAGTTAAGTGTTTCCAGGAAGACCAAGCAGACACAGCTCTGCTGTTTCTCAAAAAAAGAAATTCTCTGAATAATGGGCCTCACTAGTTCTGTTATAATGCTACTTTCCACAGTATGGTTCAATTTAAATTTCTAATCTCATAGCCAGCCAATAATATATGTACATTCAAGACAATAACTGTCTCATCAACCGTGTATCTATTTTGCCTACCTACACTGGATATACTGTGAGACAACTCTAGGTGATTTTTATGGGAAAAAAGTCTTCATAAAAAGTTGTGCAACATAACTGTGTATGCATGATTTGAGACAGTCCCAGACCTGCACAATTACAATAAGAGACCTTTGCCGTCTGAACTTTATTCACACTTCAGTCTTAAGCACTCATAAAAAAACACAAAGATCTGCATCAAACTATTCAATTAAAAATTATACTAGTTACATACTGACAAGTTTATTAGAGGTCTGCACACCACTAATTTAAATGCTGGCTAACCAAATTTTTATGCCAACGTGACTCCATCAATTAAAGGTGACGTTGTAATTTTTTTTAATATGTTTTTAACTCTGCTTGTCAGAATAGTATTAACAGCAAGTATAAAATATCTTTATGCCAATAAGCATATACCAGTGTATCTTATGACTCCCTCCTACACCATTCCTAAGACTATACCACTGCTACAGAAAAGTACTGCTTTAAATTGTACAGGTGTAGTAGCTAAAGCTGTTACAACATTTGAATATGGAGAAAGCCTGGAAGTACTACTATAAACTGTTCCCTCTGGTGCATAAAGACACTGTGCAAGAAACCAATGAGGGCCCCCTTAACTAAATTAAAGGAATATATTTTTCTTTTGTTTAGGCAAACAAAACCAGCAGATGTTCTTTTAAACACTGCAGTTTCCCCTTACAAGAAGCAAGGGAGAAAGTCGATTTGGAAGCCCACAGCAAATCCTCAGCTATAAGAACAGTATTACAGAGAAAATACAAGATAAACCTTTACAAGACCTTTACTAGGATGACCTCTGCAAGGCCCTCCTTTACAACACTTCTATGAAAAGAACCAACCAAGGCCCTAGAACAATTATCCAGAAATTCTCCAACACCATCCCAGCTCAAGAAGCATCAACACCCCCAAGTTTCCCTGTGAACTGACAGCACTTAATGGGCCCCGAGACGCCTGAAATCCTGCGGGAAAACTCCGAGCAGCACCTGGTCCTGGCAGCCCCTTGCACCCCTCAGCGCTGCAGCAGGCACGGAGCGGACAGAGCTGCCCGAACACCGCCGCTGTCCCGCAGCGGTGCCCGAACCCTCACACCAGGTGCCAGCGAGCCCCTCCCGCCTGTGGGGCCCGCGGGGCCCGCGGCTCGGAGCCTGCCCGGGATCCCGCGCCCCCGCTTAGGCCCCTGCCCGGAGCAGCCCCTGCCGCCCACCCGCGGCCCCGGCCCGGGCCCCACACGCCGGCCCCGGCAGGAGGACGAGCGGCCCCCGGGCCGGCACATCGTGCCCGGCTGCGGAGCCCCCGACACGGCCGTTCGGCCGCTCCCGGGCACCCAGCGCGCCACGAGCAGGCCGCGCTGCCCCTGCCCGGCCCCGAGGCGCCGCGCTGGGCCCAGCGGGGCCCCGGGCGGCCGCTCACCATGGTGGGGGCTGCGCGGGCCTCTCCCCTCCCGGCTCGGGCGGACACTGAGGGCAGCGGCGGCGGCGGCGCTTCCTCCGGCGGCGGCGGCGGCTCCGGCTCCTCACGGGCCCTTCCGCCGCCTTCCCCCGCTCATGCGCAGTGCGGGGAGCCGGAGCCCTCACGGGGGGCAGCGGCGGCGGCCTCGCTCGGCGCTGGGGTCGCAGCGGGCACCAGGGGAGCCTCGGCCCGAGCAGGGAGGGGAAAATCCCCCCCAGCCTCCTGGAGGCTTTTACGGGGTGGGTTCGGAGGAGACGCGGCGGGGGCAGATGGGGGAGCGGGGTCCCAGCGGCTCCTCACCCCGGGAACCGCTGTTTTGTCGGGAAAAATCCCTATGTGTTCCTGTTTCGTCAATATGAAAAGGTCAAACACTTTCCGAGCGCCCCGTGTGAGCGCCCGGGCCGTGTGGCCGCCGTTCCCGGGGGCCTGGACACGGAAAGGGCGAGGTGGGAAAATCCCCCGGGCTTTCCAGGATGGATTGGCAGAAGAGGCAGAATCGTTTGCTGAGCAGCCACGGAGAGCGGTAGAAGGTGAAGTCTCGGGGCAGCAGCTTTACAGAGGAGTACCTCCACACCTGTAAGATTTCCCTGATTCCCCTGCTCTAGGCTGGGATCCCCTCTGCGGAGCTGTGGACAGATGTAGCTCTTCCTGCATTAGCACAGCTGTACTAGCAGAAGGTGCTGCAATAGTTAAATCACGGTTCGTACCACTATCCCAGGCAGTTGTTTTTTCCCAGGAAAGCTTACTCTACCTACTGCAGGTTTTTGGCAGCCGAGGGAGTTTGGGGAAGCAAAATACTTGCTGATAAAACCCACAGTGGTGGCATACTGCTGTTGTGAAGGACAAAGGTTTGAGATCTGATCTTGTTCTCTCATCTCCTGCTGAGCTTGGAGCTATTAAAGTAAGCTTCTGTATTTATTATGACTGGTATGATTGCACACACCACAGAGAAATTAAAGACTTCAAAAAGCCATTCCTCATTATGGATGTTCACAGTTTATGTATGTGTTTTTATAGAAAAGGGTCTGAATAGTTTATTGCTTACTTTCCTGAAAATCAGAGCAAAGCTCAGACGGGAATGTGAGGAGTTGAGTTGTATTTGGTGAGGAAAATCAAGCCTGTCCTGTGAAGTGTCCAATTTTGCTGGTGTATGAAACAGTAAAATTAAGAGCTTGATATCAAGTATATGGGAATACAGCTGAATTCAGCTATCCTTGGAGACAGCAGTTGCCTGGATACCTTGAATCCTACCAAAGAGCATAATTTTGAAATTGGGGATGGATGCAAATTGGCCAGTGAACAGCCACGAACACTGAACAGCAGCCCAATCCTTGTAACCACAGCAGGGGAGGCAAAGCCAAACCTGGAAATCTCTTTGATTGAGTTAGCTAATTGCCATCACTGTAACATGCTGTGACAGCCCTCCTGCCAGCTGAAGACACAGTTCAGACCTGGAGAATTATTGTGACATGTAACAGTAATCTGAGAGATGAGCTGTGCATGCAGAAGACTTCTCAGGAGAGAAAGGATTTTTCAGGTGACTTGTTTTTTTCTAAAACCTGCAGATCTTGCAGGTTTCTTGTAATGCAGGGTCTCTTAGTGGGTTTTTTGAGTGTATGGTGGCACACTGTATTTGTTTTTTGACTGGCTTTTGACTTGATCCCCCTAAGTTACTAAATTGCTCTACATAATGAATTCCTGTTGTATAGGGTAAGTAAAATAATACTTACCTGCTTCTGAGTAGGGCAGATAACAAGGTAATCCAGCAATACAATAATGAAATACATCAAAAAATGTAAGATGCATATTGCTGCTATTCACAGCATGCATGCTACTCCTTGTGGGTTTTTTTTCCAATTCAGGATCACTCCTCAGGTGAAACTGTACCTGAGAAAAGGAGTGACTTCCTGCTGCCATTTAGGTTGTAAGTCTAGTGTTACTGATTTTAGTGGGAGCTGCAATGTTCTGTATTGATTTCCAGAGTGCTTCCATATGGCTGAATTTCTGAATCTGAGGTTACCTTATGCAGGACTCTTGGCCAGCATGGTCTGACTAGATGAGTGATTCTCCAAACACAGCTCACTGCAGTGGGCAGGCACACACCTCAGGACACAGCCAGATTGCCCCAATTCCACCCATATCCACATGCTTGAGCCTGCCTACAGATGGAGATGGGTACTTGCATCATGTGTGTGCTGTCTGAATCTCACCATTTCTGAGCAAAACCCAGCTGCTTTATAAAGCAGGAGGCAGCATGAGGCCACCAAAAAGCCTAAGTAACCTCAACTGGGCTTGTTACATGTTGCCTTTTGTACAGCTCCCTGCAGGATGGAGCCCCAGGTCAGAGCAGGGAGACCCAGCTCTGCTGCTCCTGAACGTGACACATGCCCTCAGCGACACAGAGAAGGAAATTTCATTGTGCAATGTGCATGCAGCATAATCACCGTGACCAGGGTAACGTGATGACTTGTTCAGTTTATTTTAAGGCTGACACACTTGCCTTGTTTTGTTGTGTGAGCCAATGATGTTTTATCTTATGTGAACCCCAGGAAAATGAGGCAGTGATTTTATTTTTTTTAAAACCAACTGTGTCAAGTGCATAACTGAATATAACGCTGAACTGGTTTATACTGACCTGAGCTCTCCTCTTGAGCAGACAAATAAGTCTCATGTTCGGTCAAAGCAGAATCCATTTAGTGTAATCCCCTGGCTGAGAACTTAGAGCACTTTCTGAGGAAGAAGCCCAGAGCTTTATGAAGGATAACAATAACCTGGGGCAGCCTGGGCTGGACGTGTCTTTCTAACCACATCTTTTTAGCAGCTACTTTGTGCTCTAGAAAATGAAACCACCAAATCATCATATACTGGGTGATTACAGCTATGGCCCTTTGCCTGCAAACTGACCCCATGGTTAAGAGAGAACAAAGGCCCATGAACTATCCTGCACAAGGAGATTTAATGCCACTCTGTAGGCATCCAGAGGTGCAGACCCAATGGTCTGCTCCTGTTGTGCTGTTCAGCTGATACAGTTGGAATGTCTCTGTCATTATGGTTTTTTCCTGCACTGAAAAGCACAGCAGAAGTAAACAGTGTAAGTCCTCCTGTAGGTGTCTGAGCAATTTAACCTGCAGTGACACAGCACCAATATGAGAAGATTGTTGTTGGTAGGTTGCAGGGAAGGGTGTTCACCTTCTATTAAGTTTTTCATCCTTCCTGCATTACACAAGAGGTTAACAAGTTACTACACCCAGTCCAAGGCACTGTTAGGAGCAGTTTCTGATGTGACAGCATCTCTGGGAGGGAGCAGGACAGCTTTATGTGACAAAGCAAAATCAGGTCAGAGAGCCTAAGAAAATCTGAAAATTTCTCATGTATTCCACCCTACTCTAGCAGGCCTGAATAAACTGAGACTTCCTAGGACACCTAAAAGGCAACAAACTGCTAGGCTTCTATATTTTTTTTTAACTATTAAGTACTGAGATACATTACTTAAAATGCCTTGCTTTTAGTATATGTGAGTTAGCAAATGGGAGGCAAATAAGAATTGACAAAGCTAGGTGATTTTTATATGGACATTTTTTTAGTTCAGAACTTCTATAATACAAGGTACAATGTTTGTAACCAGAATTCTTTAAAACTTTCCCAAGCTGTAATCCCCACAGTGCCATCACAGCTTCATGATTAAAACCTACACCTTTGAACTGTAAGTAGCTCTCCATTCTCACTACAAAGAATTACAGGTGATTTTAAGAATCTAGAAGACTGAGACATAATTATTTCCCTATCCCAGTGATTTTCTGTATGTGCCATCTGTACTTGTTCAATGAAACAAAAGTCAGCCATCCCAGTGCAAAGCATATACGTTGATATTAATACACAAAACAATAATTTCAGTTACTTGTAGAGCCTTTTGCCTTGAAGGTAGGCACACTGCAGCTGTACAAAGCAAGAGTAGTAAGATGGCTTTTGCCTCCTGTCACATGTTACACACATTTGGCCTTTTCCACTCCTCCTTGTTGTAACAGCATTCTTTGGCTCATGTCTACACCATCTGGCCAATAATATTGTCCTGATTATAACCTCCATGGACATGACTGGCTGCCTGTATCAACACACTGGGGCAGGTCTCAAGGAAATAGTGCATTAACCACATCTGTATGTAACAGGGCTGGGTTTAAATGGGTTTATTCTCATATTTTACCTAATTTTACAACTCTGTAGAGCAGCAGCTGTGCCTGATGTTTCTGGGATGCTTATCCCAGGACACTGAAAAGGTATGGAGTCTTTGGTGGCAGAGTGGTCGTTGAGTGTTCCTGTGTGTGAGTGAGCAGAAGGGGACAGCCCAGAAGATGTCACCTCCCTTTTCAGAGAGGCCAAAGAGGGATGCAGCTCTCAGCAGCAGCTTTTTTCACCACTCTGGAGCTTTGCTGTGGCACAACTGTTCAAAGGAAATCAGGCTGTCATGTTTTAACCCCAGCATGCAGCTGCTCACATCCTCTGGGATGGGGAACAAAGGAAAATGGGATCTAACCCTTTACAGCTTGATGGCATTAGGATGCACTGTGCACAGGAATCTGCTAGAGCCTTTCACTCCTGTGGGTCTGTTGTGCCAGGCCATCTGATCCCCACAGTCCCATAAACCTGACTGTCCCTCTCCTCCACCTGGCTGGAGGCAGGGCTCCTCTAGAACTGGTCTTAGGGTTCTCCGCTTCTTGTAAAAATGGATTCAGATTTTTTTCCATAGGATCAGAAATGAGATCAGCTCTTCCTCACAGTGTGGGGAACTGCCCAGTGGAGACTGGAACAGCAGTTTTTCTGGAAGAATCCCCATTTGTGATTGTTTTTAATTTGTTTCAGAAGCAGCAATTCTATCACATCATAGGCCAGTGTAATAAAGTACAACAGAATTTACCTTAGCCCAGCCCCCAGAGGTGAGAAACAGCACAAAGGTAGTTTAGACACCAAGGACATCATCGCGACACAAACCTGAGTACAAGCACAACAGCTCTGAGAACAAACAACTGACTATTAAATTAATATAATGAATGCTTGTGACAAATCTGTTTTACACACTCTGGTCTGATCTGTTGTTATCTCCACCCTTTGTGCCCCACATTGGGCACCACAAAGATCTGTCACAGTTTAACTCCATCCATCAATTAGGTACCATGCAACTGCTCATTCACCACCCTCACTTCCTGCTGGGATGGGGAGGCAGGATGGGAAAAAAAGGGCAAAACCCACGGGTTGAAGTAAGAACAATTTAATAGTAGAAATAAAATAAAAAATAATATAAGTGTAATGAAAAGACGACAAAGGAACTGAGAAATAAAACCCAGTAGAGACAGGTGATTCACACTACAGTTGCTCAGTGCACCCTGGACTGATGCCCAGAATGTCCCCAAGCAGCAATCAGTGTCCCCTGGCCAGCTTGCCCCCATCTGTGCTTGCCACAGTGTTCTGTGGTTTGGAATGTCCCTTGGGCCAGCTGGGGTCAGCTGTCCCAGCCCTGCTCACTCCCAGCCCCTTGTACACCTGTCTGCTGGCAGAGCATGGGACACTGGAAAGCCTTTAACTTAGAGCAAGCAGTACTCAGCAACAACTAAAACAGCAGCTTGTTACCAACATTGTTCTCTCACTGACTCCAAAACACAGCCCTGGACCAGCTACTAGGAAGAAAGTTAACTCCCAGCTAAAATCAGGACACAGATTAAAGTTAAATCCAACAACCATTATCATTTTAAAACCCAGCAGGACTCCAGATGTGTTTTATTAATTAATGCTATAATAAAAAACATGGTGTATTCAACCAGAATATCCATGTTTGTTTTATTATGAATTCATTGTATAATCAACAGGTTTTAAGCTAACATCAAGTGTCTCAAAATTGCTTTTAGAATCCAGGCTCTTCCAAGAAATTCAGTTGGATCACATAAAAATAAATACCAAAGTTTCAGTTATCAGTTTCTGCAATATTGATTTTTTAACACAGCATTCAGTAGTGCATATTATTTTCCAAATGGAATTCTTATGCAGAAGGATATGCCCCAGTATTATAGAGGTACTAAGTGACACTTACCTGCGAGGAATTTGTGTGTAAAAATCTCAACTTGGAACATAACTGTACAAGAAGTTGAAGTATCTTGTGTATGTTGAGAATATACTTTGTGTAAAAGCTGGTAGTTCTGAACTTAATCAATTGCCATTGATTGTTCAGTAAACATATTCTAATCAGCACAGCTGAGCTTTTTACAAACAGAACACAGACAATTCCTGATCTGCTTGAAAAGGATTATCAGCAGCAATGAATATACCTGTGAGAGTGCACTGGTACCTCTTTCAAGGCACATAACAAGAAGTTACTTTAATTAAAGAGCTGTGTGCCCAGATTAACTTTTTTTTTCCCCTACTATTGGCTAAATTTTAAAGGTCCTGTCGAAAACCACTTGAGTAGTCATTGTTTTAGTCAGCATGAAGACTTGAAGCTAAGATTTCCTGGTAACTAGCTGGTACAATCATTGCAAAGGATACAAGACACACTGGAAACTTTGTAACTCTATGATATTGATATTTGATGTATAAAAGGCTAAAAAAACCTTTACAAGTAGAATTAGTCTACATCTGAAATTACAAATTTCCCAACAAGCAGAGAAAATTATTTCTAACTTAGTGTGTCCACAGATTTTGCAGTGTTTTGATTGCCATCAACCTCATTAAATAGGAGGAAATAGGCAAATATCTAACAAGTGACTTGTCTGAAGTCACAGTGAGTCAGTGGCTGAAATAAGAACACAGTCCTGCTCTCCTGGTTCCCACTCTGGCATGGATTGAGGCTCCACAGCACAGAGCTTCCGTGGGTATCAGCCACAGGAACTGGCAGCAGCTGAGTGCAGGAGAGCCCGAGATGCCCACAGGGGGAACTGAAGTTTGCACAGGGCTCTCGCTGCAGTCTGGCACCGCTCACTGCTGGGCAGGATGAGCCATTCCTGATCCAAGTGACCAGTGCTCAGTGTCACTCCCTGACCATCTCAGAGGAGCCCAAGTCTGGAACACCAACAGCTGTGTTCTTTTCTGCAGACCATCAACAGCCTGAACTAAGTAGCTCATGACACAGCCCCCTCTCTGGCAGCAAGAAAAAATCATTACACTAGAATCAGTTCAGATTCATTGTTCCAGCAATATCTGTGACTGTTGTTTCAGAACTACAGCACTATCTGAAAAGGTACATTGATAATAAATTAGCCGTTTTAACCCAAATGCTATACTGCATTTAAAAAAATTAAAATTTTTTTTCTTAGTCTGCCATTAGGTGTTTTAGAGACAAGTGACAGCTACGTTACTAGGGCTCTTACCAATTTACATTTATAACACAAAAATTTATTTGTAATAAACTGAAGATTCGTGAATATTTTGTTAACTAAGATACCAGTATAGGAACAACCTACCTTTAACAATTCTTTGAGCATTTCCAAGTTCAATTAAATCACACTGCAGTAAAGCATTTCAAGTATGCAAACTGCGAAGTGACTTCTGCAAGAGATTTTTCTTAAACAAAACCATCACTATCTGAAAAATCTATCTCAGTAGAAACCTATAGAGATAAAAACCTAACAGCTAATTTTTGAGAAGTGAGGGAAAATGAACACTGGTGAGATTATTTGTCTCCCCTGGCTCTGGAGGGAGGACATTTTGTCAGCTCCCAGGGAATGTGTTTTGCTGCACTGGCTGTGTGCAGCCAAGCTGTGCAGACTGAGCGGGCAGAGAACCTCCTGATGGGAGTTTGAATGTTTTAGTACAGATTCAGTGCAGCAAAGTCAGTCTAGAAACAGCCATGTCACAGAGAGAGAAAAAAATAAATGCCAAGCTGCTGAGTCTCTTCAGGGCTGAGCTCATGTGAGGATTCAATTCTGGATAAAACAAGTGCCTAACCTTACCTGCAGTGAAACCCATAACGAGTGTCTGGATTACTGCCTCCTAAATGTCATCTGCAGATTGTGCTCATCATCATCAGATGATACAGAAACAGCTGCTTAAACCCTCTAATCCAATCCGTGAACAGAAGCAACCAGGGAAAGAACAAAATGGAGAAAAATCAAAACAAACATTCCATGTTACGCTTGATTTTTATTTGGCAGTAAATAAAAATAATAGCAGCAATATTCTACAAGATGATCACTGGAATTTAATTATTCGCTAGGTGACCATACGATTAGAAGGAAAATTGTAAAGTATTAAAATATGATTTTAATACACCGATCATCAGAGTCATTGCTTTTTCACCACTTTTTTTTCTGCATTGCAGACAAGGCTGCACAATTATAAAAGCAGACCAGAGAGTTCCCCATGATACTGTATATTGATTCAGAAATGAGATTTCAGGTAAGGGTCTATTTGCACAGATTTAACTACAGGCTTGGGATCACTGCAGCATCTGATTGTTCCTTTCTGCAGTAGAAAACAAATTATTTAATTAAATTAGCATATCAAAACTTCACATGGTAACAGAACTTCACATTAACTGAAAAATGAAAAGACTTTCAAAGTTTTCAACAATTAAAACATTTTTTTTCTTTGCCTTGTTTCTCTAAGGTGCTGGTTAAATAAGTTAATTTTATGGCAAATTATCAGTATGCTTAGTCTGAGAATACTTTTTCTTTGCATATCCAAAAACCTACCAATTTTCCATTCTGAAACCCTGCAGATACAAAAAAAATCTATTATAAGTAACATTTCATGTTGTTATAAAGACTGTGGTGTACTTCATTCCAGACAAGAAGAAATACATGAGAACATGAACAATATGGTAACAGTAATTAAGATTTTGAAGTCAGTATTGTGTTTTGGCACACTATGTATTAAATAAGCTTATATTTCTATGTTACTGCTTCATGTTTAAAGTTCAAATGGTATTTTTGGAAAGCAGTTACATTTTAACTTTGATTAGTGTAGCAAATGTATTTGAGAAATGCTTTGCATCACATATTTTGAGGTATATTAAAGAATAATTTTTGAAATGTAAATTTTCACAACTCATCGAGGTAAACAGGAAAAACAGATGCACCAGAAATGATTGAGAGGGATTCTGGGCTAGGAATATTCCTAAATTCCCTCTTAAGGCAAAAACATAAGATACAAACAGGAATTTTGCCAGAAAATAGAAAAACCGTCTTTTAGATTTCCTTCAAATCAATCCTCACATATTTAAGGGAAAAAAGGCAGCTGTGAATAAGAAAAACCCAACCTGTCTGTACATAATAGTGCTTATTAACCTCTCTGAACCTTTCAGAGTTTCACATCTTCTTCCAGTCCTTTCCTCATGCAAACCACTGGACAACAATCACATAGGTCCACAAGTTATATATACAATTACAGTATAATGATACCCAAATTTCAGTGAAGTCAGCATAATTTACAGTCAAACTATATAGGAAATGCAGGGGAAACCAATCCCCCATTCATACAAAACATTCATATTTTGCTGAAAATATGAAGAAATCTTCTTCCGTGAGAAAATCAGCAAAGTGGAAAAAATAAAATGCACCTTCCTTGAATTTCATTTTGACTCTGCCTCTTCATCCATGAATTCAACGAGTGGAGCATGCCTGTTGGCCTGGGCACCTTCTTGGAAATGGACCTTTTTAATGACTCCTGCCTTGGGAGCCCTTATGGTGTGCTGCACAGAAACACAGCCAGAGTGAACAGCAGACAACTCAAGGGGTTTCCCCCGCTCCCTCTCCCTCCAGCAAATGCCAGCATTACTGCTGGGTCCAATTAGGACTGAACACACTTAATTCCTTCCTCCGACATGTTTTATTTTAAACCTTCTTTTAAACATTTCTAGTCCATTTTCAAGTTTTATTTTCTCAGGAATATTTGATAAGTATACTGAGGAGAAAAATGCTATATAATACATTTATATGAATTATCATAATCATATGAATGATCATCAGTATGAACAGCTGACTTATTTTACTTCACTAATACTTTCTGTTGAATAAATACCAAACAGAAATAACACAGTATGAATCCAAAATGTTAATCAGACAGCAGATTTGTTCCCTTAGATAAATTTTCTGATTTACTAAAGATATTTCTTTTTTCTGGCCAGGAGGGGTCTTTAGTGAGCAGATATTTGGCAAAATGCAGATGAAACACAAATACAGCTACTAATGACAGCAAAAGAACAGCATGCTTACACACCAACCCCCAAGTGTCTGCTTGTCATTGTACCAGGTTAGTTTGATATTGTAGCTTTGCCTCTTGATAGTTTTCTACATAAGATTAGTCTAACATCAAAACATTTAAGATCAGATATTAAATCCTTACATCTAAGGACACTCTAAATAATAACTTCCTTTTTTAATTTTACATTTTATATTTCAATAGCACTTAAAAAAACTCAGATAATGTCAGTCTGGATATCAGCTGGAGAGGCACAAACATTTAGCATCCAACTGCAAAGAAGTTTGGGTGTAGGTTTCTTTTTAATGCATAGTTTTATTTAATATAATTTTAGTGTCATTAAAAAAAGAAGGAAGAGGAAGGCAGATTTTCTCAACAGTGTTAGTTCTGCTGCCACAAACTGAGGTTTATTTTAAACTAATAGTCAAACTAAACCAGTTTAGGCTACAGAAACTGTAATTCAAGCAATCAGAGCCACAGTCAAGCACTGTGACAAGGTAAAATGGCCAAAATGCCCATCCTCTGAATGCTGTAGGGGTAACTACACAGAATCTTTACTGCACTCCTCATAAAGCTTTATGCAAATTGTATTATTATCATTAAATCTCTGCTTGAAGTAACTGCAGACATCCATGTGCCTGGATCACAACCAGGAGCCAAGAGACACAGCAAGACAGTTTTGTGCTAGAAAAATCAAAGGAGAGGGGGGACAGAAGGCCTGACACCACCACTCAAATGCATGTTAAAACAGCTGCAGAATACCATGGATTATATAATCATCATTTGTTAGTGAAATAACAGCAAATTTAATCCTCTGAAATCTAGTCAGATACAACACTGATGTTACAGCAGATGAAGTGGTACTGACATCTGCAAGTTGCACTCTACACTGAACTTCAATAATGCAACCGAAAATTATTACATTTTGAGCAGATTTTTATTTTATCAATAATTAAAACCTTTATATGTCACTTACCTCCATTTTCATAGCTATCATAACCATTAGAGGGTCTCCAATCTGAACCTTATCCCCTGCCTTCACAAAGACCTGCAATTCAGGAGGAAATTGGGGGAAAAAATCATTTATGCCTGTACCATATAAAATCAGCTGGATCTTGACTAACACCATGCACAGAGGGAGTGAGGTTTTGCAGAACCTCCTCATATTAATCTTAATTTTTGTTGGTGTAGGACTTCTCTAGATAGGGAACAGTTCCAGATAGATCTCCTCAAGGGAAGGCAGAGCCTACAGAAAGAGGGTCAGTACCAGATGACAGGATGACCAGAAGCCATTTACCTATCAAAGAAGAAGCACTAGAAGAGATGATGTATACTCTACCCTTTCTGGGCTTCATAATTTCTGTTTTGAGAAAAGTGCAGAACCTCTTCCTGGAGCCAGTCCCTAAAGTCTTTAAAACAACATCCAGAAAGAAGATGGCAGGAGCCACCTCATTTTTCAACAATTCCTCTGACTTGGAGTGTTCATTCAGGATGTCAGAGATCCCCATTCAATGTACTCCACCCTTCGTGCCTTTTTATTAGTGGCTGAATCTTTCAACCACCAAACTCTCTAGAAAATCTCCTTCTGTTGAAACTTTGTCACTGTACAGAGAATGCAGAAGACTTGCTGAGATAAAGAAAATTAAATCAATTCACAGCTCAAAAAAAGAGGAATTTCTGAGTATTTCTCCTTTTGCAGTGCATCTCACTCTTTTGTTAAATGAAATGAATCAAACAGTCCATAACACTTCAGGGAGCATTGACTTGGGAAGTAATTAAGATGAAGAAAAAATTAGTTAAGCAGTAGCATTAGTTCAGATCTTCCAGAGCTCTAGAGAAAGAATGGAAGCCTTAAAAAGCCATGGGTGGCTGCTGAAAACTCAGAGTAAACAAAGCTTTTCCAATCAGAAGTCACACAGCACTGACATTTCTGGCCCCAGTTCTTTCCTGACAGTACAGAAGCACTATTTCTGGCAGAGAAAATTTGAATGTATTGGAGAATTCAGGTCCCACCCATGTTGTTATAATTACCTTTTCTACTGTGCCTGTCATGGGTGCCACAGCTCCACTTTGCTCTGCCCCTGAACTCACTGCAGACAAGTATTTGGGCACAGGGAGGCCAATCTGAGCACTGCCTTCCTACAAAAAGAAAATCCAGCACAGGTGAGGTAACAACATGAAGTAACAGCACTAGTAGATGGGCTGACAGAGGGAAAGAACAGGAAAAAAACCTCTGTTATCAAAATCCCTCAAGTCCTCTCAGAGTTGCTTCCCAGAGTCTCTCAAAGACTCATTATCCCCCATATCCTTCCCATGCCCTGAAGCCCTGTGATTTCTGCTCTATCACTCACCCCAGACTCCACCCTGATACCACAGGACAACTGAGCTTTGCCATTCCAGCATGGGTAATTTTGTCCTCAACACTGGAGCAACGAAGTTTTTGCTGCATTCTGCTGAAAGCCTTAAGGGGCTCAGAGCTAGAGGTTAATTACTGAAACTAATAAATAATTATTTATTTATTTAGATTACATTGAGTTACTTTAAAGCCTTGCAATGTTTTAATTGTAAATAAAAAAATACCAATCTAACACTGCAAGTTAGAGTACCTCTTTCAAATGTCATTTGCATATATGGAAGACATATAATGCCATGGTAACTCATAATTGCATATTTTAATATTAGCTGAAGTTATCCTTCCTCAGACCATTACTGATTTATTTCTTGTCATATAATTTAAAAATTGTAACTGAAATTAAAACACCAGATACAAGACCTTTCAAATATTTGTCAGTTTGAAGTACTTGCTACTGTCCTGTGACAAACTTAAATACCTGACAAATTTAGTATTTTGTGTTCCCTTCTCCTAAACCATCATGTCCAAACCTCACTCATTAATTGTATTTTAACTTTCTAAAAGTAATTATTTTTCTCACTCACCACAAGCAATGAATTTCTAATTAGAACAATAATCTGACAAGTATCAAAACTTGATAGGTCAAAGTAAGAAACTGAAATTGTTGTTCTCTTTCACATTCTATTGCAATTTATATTGTTCATTTATATGGATAAAATTCCAAAATTTTAAATTTGTGATAATAAAGAAAGGAACGTTACCGGGAAGAACAGATAAATGGTGTTGTCCAAAATGACCAACTTGGATTTAGACACTGTTCCATTTACTGAAGACCTCAAGTAAAGTGAATCACCTTCTTTCAATATCTCTCCAGAAATCAGGAACTCTTTATCTTGAATCTGAAAGTTACATGCTTTTATAAGGACAAAGGTTAACCCTTCATGAGCAATAAATCAGAAGATTCTATTTGCACCCTCATAACCTGTGATTCTGCATAGCAAACCCTGGATGTTCAAAAACAACTTGTTTTTAAACCTTATGTATCCTTTCTTTCTCAGTTAAAAGACTGTTCTGTATTTAATAAAAACAGCTCAGCAAATTAGCTGATATATTCACTCAGGACAATTTTTATCTTAAACACAAATATACTATTTCTCAAGAAAAACAAAAAACCTCCCCAAAACATTCAGTTTAGTAATGCTATTAAAATCCAATATTTTTAATTTGTCCTAGCATCTTGAATTTCTTCAGACTGAGGAATTCATAGTATTCAGCTGACATATTCCACAATGTTTTACAAAAGAGGTGACTTCCTCTGTCTTGGAAGCTTGAAGGACAACTACAACATATTGAGTAAACCTACAAAGGAACAGAGCAGTAATGGAAACAGTGCCAATGAGACACTAATACTGCAAAAGAAAGACCAAATATAAAGGTCATTTATTTATGAGTACCATTCATCCCATCCCACCCTTTCCTTTAGTGGAAGCTGCACCTGTACTACAACTGCACCACAAAGACTGTAAGAACACAAAGGTAAATACATTACATTTTACTTATATGTTTACTTCCATGTCTGACATCACTGAGCACAGAATTAGAGACTTGCTGGTCTTTCAGGATGGTACAAGTAGAAATAAAAGTCAAGTCTTCATTTACATAGTTGCAAATTACTCTTCCACAGAAAACATGCACTGAAGGGATGCTGTTGATCTCTCACTGATCCCTGAGCAGAGAACTGTTTGCTTGAGCACTGAGTGCCTGCCAGTTCTAGGCCCAGCCACCTGCTCTGGTGGCTTTGCCTCAGGACAGGTTCTGTAACACTTCAGTGGCACTGTCCTCCTCATAATTAGCCCCTAGTTATGTCTTCACATCTCTTATCTCCAGCTGCTCTCTATTTCCATGTCAATGCCCATTCTTCCTTCTATCCTAGGAGTCTACATTCTCCCCAGTTACACTTCCCTCCACAGCTGGTCCCTACATCCCTTCTAGCCTCTTATCATTGCCGATGTGACTTCTGAGGTAAGGCTCAGGTGTAAAAGCTGTCAGACATTACACAGATAATCAATCCACTCAAAATTACCCAGGTATTACAGGAGGGATGTGGGTTATCTCAATCTTCATATCAGTAGAAGTAAAGGTTTGAGTTATCATGACATACCCTTGAAAGCACAATAATTTTATCCCTATTTTTCTAGTACACCCATCTCTATACAGTCTAAGCAGTTAATAAATACTTATTCTCTTAATTACCCTATTCTGACTATTAAAACTAGAGACTGCATTCTTGAGTATTCATCTATTCTGGGTGCCAAATCTGAGAGAATAAGACATTCAAACTACAGGAGATGCCAGAAGGAATATTGAACACCCAGCCAAACACAACCCCATTAAGGCAACAACTGGAGACTCTCAAATCTGCACACACAAAATTATCTACAACTAAGGCATCCTGAGCTGTTTACTAAAGGAGCTCTATAGCATTGACAAAGAAGCCAATTCTTGGGAGCATCATTCAATTATCTAACCAGAAGATTCCTCAGCTCATTTGGTAATCACTCTCCAATTTCCATCTTCAAAATAAAATGTTATCTTGCAGATAATGCTCTAGAAAGCTTTTATTTATCCCACAGGAGATCCATTCTCATGCATAGAATAGAGCAGGAGTCCTGTGAAAAAAAAGTCTTTTTAAATGCAGATTTAAATCTAACTTCCCATATTTTAAACAGACAAATTTAATAAGGAAAATAAATAATAAGACCTTTAAATACTGAAAATACAAACACTTTTCTTAGCCTTGTCAGAAATATTTTAATAGCTCTTCCATGCCAATCCAGCACCTACTACAGATAATTTCAGGAAAAAGTAACAGTATATAACAATGGATACAAGCAAGCTAAAACCAGAATCCTGCACCTGTAATCACCAAGCAACTTTAGTAACAATTAACACTAACAGAAATCTACAAGAAATGGATTATTTTATCTAATGAGGTATCTGAAAAAATTGTACTTGTACCTGCATTTTGTATGACCCATCTTGATTGTAACTTACAGCTACATCCACAACTGTTCAATAAAACAAAATATGCATGTGTGAGTAGATTTAATTGGAGTATCTAGAGAATGATAACTGTATCTATAAACTGTATCAAGGCTTTCTTGATAAAAATGAGGCCTACCAACACTAAGATAAGAACAAGTATTTTCAGATTAGCTTACTACACACTGCAGCATTCCTATTGAATTCCAGACAATTTTTCTTTCAAAAGACAAACACCTGAAACTGTCTATCTAAAATCTATATTATCTGGGCAGAAGAGTTTGTGAGGGGAAAAAATACTCCTTTCACACCAAAAAGAAGTTTAAAAAAAGTAAATGGCACTCTGCTCTTTTTAAAATCCCAATCTCATTCATTTAAATTATGAACATTAATCAGCAGCCATTTCAATTTGGTTTACATGTCCTCAGGATCCAACAGTGTGGATTAAACATGCAATTCTGTGAATTCCCATCTTACACTGCATAAAACTCATACTGCTTCTATGCAGTTTCTTAGCCTGAATTTTCAACCATCAGTATAAATAACTTCATCCATCAAGTACCTCCCTTCCCTCCACACACTTTTTTATTAACTTACTGTTTTCCCCATCCAGCAGAGACAGTTCTCTAGTGTAACATATATTTATTCTTCTACCACTGCTGGATGCAAATGGTGAGAATTTATCTAAAACACAAGATACACAGATA
This sequence comes from Taeniopygia guttata, assembly GCF_048771995.1. Classification (NCBI taxonomy): domain Eukaryota; kingdom Metazoa; phylum Chordata; class Aves; order Passeriformes; family Estrildidae; genus Taeniopygia; species Taeniopygia guttata. Next base: position 18,273,732 of record NC_133034.1, on the reverse strand, counting down.
TGTTATTTTTCATTGTACTTCAGCAAAACACAACACTTAGAACTTAGGCCTTAAAATAACTGTCCTACTGTAAACTGCCTTCATATTTATGTATTTATATTGCACAGAAAAGACTGGGGAACTACTGTAGTCACAGAGAGTGACAATTCCTTGATCCCCAACACTGAATAAATTGTTGCTGTGACCTACAGAAAACATGACACTAAGAAGGGCACTGACTGTTTTCCATTAACACATCCTTAAACATCAGAATTCAACTACACCACAGCAGGTCCTGATGAACCTCTAGGTGAAGGTTCCATTAAACCCCACTGCCTCTCCCATTCAGAGCAGAGGTAATTTTGTCTGAAGACCTTGGCCAGCTGTAGGAATAACAGAGGCAGAAGGCCACTGCTTGTGGTTATCGAGAGCAAAGAGCTCACAGTGCCACTGACCATGAATCCCAAGATCTTTCAGACAGCGCCTGTCTGAAGGGCTTTGGGAAGTGCTCTGGACATGACAGTGGTGACACATTCCATATCTGACCCTTAACAAAAGATATAGTTTGCCCTGTGTGTAAATATCTGGGAGATGCCAGAAAATCGAACCCTGAATAGGCACAAAGTAGGGCAAAGAAAGAACATCCAAATTAAGTAACTGCACATGAACTCATAAAATAAAACAATCCAGAACAATGATCCTTACCATCTGACCGATCTCTGAAAGCATCTGTTAGCATCTTCTCTTTCAGGATGAGCCCTAGAGCTGCCTGACACATAACTTCATGTGGAGTTGCCTTTTTGGCTGGAAATAGTTCATCATGGTGTTGAGGAATGAAATTAGTATGCACATTTCCAGCCTCAAACTGTGGGTGTCCTGACAGGCTCAGTAAGAAATCAATATTAGTGCTTAATCCTACAATCTGTAAAGAAACAGAAGCATATTCCAAACTGAGTTATGAATACACAGCTTTCTGCTCACAAATTTTGTCAACAAAACGTAATTCATTCAACTGGTCTGTTTTATTATCAATTAAACCACTGACTGTGAAAAGTCCAAAAAAAAAAAAAAAAAACAAACTCAAAAACTGCTTTCTTAAAAGCACTCTGTTTTCTAAATGTTGCCTTTGTCCACTGTCAAGTTGCGCAAAGCTTCCCAGAAACAGTCATAGGAGGTAATTTCAGAAAACCCTACTTTTGGAAAACTGTTCTCTGAGTATTTAAAAGAACTTTCCTAGCTTGACAAGTGCTTCTTATTAAAAATTAGTTACAATAGTTTCAGTATTCCATATTTGATCTTTTAATAGTAAAAAGTAGGTATAAGTTTGCCAGATAGTATCGATTTCCTGTAGTGCAAAATACCCAATGAAATAACACAATTATATTAGAGATTCAGTGAAACTGGTAACTATGTTATGCTGTCAACATTTACTGACAGAACTGCTATGAATATTCTGGAAAAAGCAAGAGAATTCTTTTCTCTCTTTTTCTTGCAGTAAATTTCTTTTTTAGCTAAAACAATAAGAGGCCAAACACATATACTACCTCAGTCAATGAACGTGACGTTTATGTTAAATTAGTTCTGCACAAGTCATATTCAGTTTCACCTCAAGCCAAACCTTCTGAATTCCACTTTTGAAAACAGTTATAATACCTGTAGTTTTCATAGGGGAAAAACGGAATGTTTCTTAAAAAGAACTGACAGTGTATTTCTTTACCACATGTATAGTCTAAAAACTTAGTTCTTTTTATAAATTAAAAATTACAAGCAAACATTGTCTACACAAATTCCACTTACGAAAAGCCTTTAAGTCTGAGAAAGCTCACACAACAATTGAAAATGTTAGTCTTACCCTTCTAGAAAATCTAAGGTGCATATTCAAACTGAAGATACCACAAACTTGAAAACCTATGTGTAAAACTGGGCTTCACACTTATTTTTACTCACTCCATCAATAAAATCAGTATGCAAATCAGGAAAAAATACAACTTCTGCAAACAACTAATGAATTATTTGAAATGGCAGTAGCAAGGCAGGCTCCCTTTTGGAATCCACTTTTGTTTTACTGCAGTATCTTCTGCATACTTTGATGGCTCAAGCTGTGCTACCACACTGGTTCCTCCCACTTACATTGTACTGGTGCAAACTGTAGCGCAGCTTTCTGAGAGCTGCCTGTCGGTCCTCAGCCCAAACAACCAGCTTTGCAATCATGGGGTCATAATGCACAGAAACCTCATCACCTGAAACGTGGCAATCAAACAAAAATGCTGTAACATGCAACCAAGAATTTATGAAAGTTGGTAATGCAAAGTACTGGACACCACATGGCATCCAGCTCAGGCACAATTCATGGCCACATTTCTCTCAAGATTAAAGCTGTTTAAGGACATAATTATGTGATCTGGCATTTCAATTTTAAGGACAATTTCAGCACAGACTTTTTATAAATTTTTGTAGAGGTAACATTACTCAAATTCAATCTTCTTTATTGCAATCAGAATGCAAGATTGCTAAACAGTGAGGAGAATATCACCACCATGATCCAGTGAACATTAATTTGGGTACAGGTAAAGAAGAGGTAAGTAAAATATTCAGTGATTGACCAAAAGTACATGGAAAATCATAAGGAAGATTAATTCTGTAGGGATTTATCTTTATAATCACACTCTTTTAGACAAACTTACTTAGGCCTAAGAGGGAAATGCTTACAAAGACAAGTTCTTGATGTTAGTTTTTTCCTCTTCCATCACTGCCTTCAGTTTTACCTTGCCTGACTCCAGTCTCTATCCTGGTGAAACGATCTGCTGGGGGGGTGGATAAGTGCAACAGCGGCCCAGCTCCTGGCATAAAGTTATTATTAGGGTCTTCAGCATATATTCTAGCTTCAAATGCATGGCCCTGGAGCAGGATCTCTTCCTGCATTAGAGGAATCTTCTCTCCTGCTGCAACCTGAAAACAATAGGTTTTTTTTTAATGCAGGATCAATATTCTGGAATGCTGATATATGAAATATTAACTATATTCTTCTGAGCATGAACAACCAGGAAGCACATTTTAAAAAGCACAAGGAGAAAAACTGTGCCAAGGCCACTGAACCTGTCCACCTTCTCTCTTTCTTCCAGTGTTGTTTGATCCCTGCTCTCAGGATTAAATTATCAATTTCCATGTTCAGATAAGGAAGACAAATGTTCCTTCTTTTTGCATCAGCACTGCCATTTTAATTTTCTTTCTGATTACACCAAATACTTCCCCACCCTTAATCTCACACTACTTAAGCTGCTGTCCTCACTTTTGGATTTATGCAAACAGAATTGGAGTTTTTTCAAGTTCACCTAATACCCAAAACTTCCTGTGATCATTCAAACATGTGAATCACCTCTGCAAATTGGGTGTGTGAGGAAATCCACTGCTCCGGTCCACCCCACTGTACATCTATTTTAGAATGTGGCTGTACTGCTATAACACTCAGACATAGGTTTGTGTGAAGATTTTTTTCCTCCTACAGCCTCATGCAAGAACGATTTTTGGGCCACAGATTTCAATTAGAGTTTTAGAAACTTTTAAGCATAGCAAGGGAAAGATCAGGACCCCACTCCCTCCCACTTCCCACATTGTCTGTAATGCCTCCAAATGCACTTTAAAAATGTTTTCTCTCTACACACCTGGGAGAGGCCTGGTTGAAATTCAGAGCATCTACACAATGCTCTTCATCCAATAGAGCAATGTGAGATGCTCCTGTGGAGCAAAGGAAACTCTACCCTGACAGCTGAGCAGGAGATGAAGATCTGGAAACCCATCTGGCCTCTCACAGGCAGTGTCACTCAGCACTCAGGAGGAGCTCTAAATGTAAAAATCAATTAACACTCACCCTGAGCTGCCATTCCACCAAGTCTGTTCCAGTGATCATCTCTGTAACTGGGTGCTCTACTTGCAGCCTGGTATTCATCTCCATGAAGTAAAAATTATGTTGGGAGTCCATAATAAATTCGACTGTCCCTGAAGTATTTAACAAAAGGACACTTCACCTAACAGCATCTTAGGTGTCCATTTATGGAAAAGACATTCAAGACACTTAACTATGCCAAGACTATAATTTCTAAATCAGACATACTGAGTTTCATTAAATGCTAAACAAATAATCTAAAAGGGTCACAAAATTGAGATCTGAAGACAGAAGGGTTGTTTCCTTGTGTATTTACATAACCTTTAGTAGCCACTCTCTACAGTAAGAGCTGCATTTCATTAGCACTTTAAAAAGTGCATCAAGACTCTTTGAAAGTATTCTGAATATTCATAGGGCATGTAATTTTTTAAAAATAAATATCCAAAGAAAGCAGTGAGAAAATAAAATTACAAATAATTTCAGGAGGTTATTTTCCATCTGGGAAATGGTGTGGACTTTAAAGTGAGTTGTGATTTTCTTTTAAAGACTACTGTTTGCATATAAAGCATTACCCTTTGTATGCTAAAATTATTTTCCTCTTGCTCAGCTCAAACTTACTAATTCATAATGTTCACTTTCCAACAGCTGAGTTGATCAAATTATCTGCCCTGAAATTTTTTTCTTTCTATCCTTCAGCTGCCAATAGTCTTGAGCTCAGGTATCCTAATTTAAATCTGTAATTACATCAGAATTAACTACATGATTACTTGCTTAAACCTCAAAAATTTGAGGGATGTGTGTCATACCCAAAAACAACCAGATGCCATTTGCTTGAGACTTAAAGTCTCATTAAGTAAAAAGCTGCACCTCCCCAGACTTACCTGCTCCCACGTAATTCACTGCTTTAGCTGCTCTGACAGCAGCTTCTCCAAGTCTCCTTCGAACCTCTGGACTAATTCCTGGCTGTAAATAACAATAATAATATTACAAACTATTGCTGATATTAAACCTGGTATGCATGAATATTTAACAGTATTTAACAACTGTAGTGAAACCCTGATCTGTGTTATACTTGAAATCTATGTAATTTTTCTTTGAGAATCATTTTCCTAAAGAATGAAGGTTTTTTTTTTTTCCAATTAGAACATCTTCTGCAGCAAAACTAAAACAGGCCTGAGAATTACAAATAAGTTATTACCCACTACATACTCTCAATAGGGGATAGCAATTACTATAAAAACATGACAGTTCATAAGAAATATTAACAATTTTCTGCTCACCCCTGGTGCCTCTTCAATGATTTTCTGATGCCTCCTTTGTACACTGCAGTCTCTTTCAAACAAATACACTGCATTGCCATGCTGGTCACCAAATACCTGGACTTCAACATGCCTGTTCCATAAAAATAAATGCTTTAATGTATTTTAATGCTCCAAACAGACTTCAAACTTCTACATATCAGTAGGATTTCTCACAAGTTTAAGTGTCTGCTCTTAAACAAATGCCAAAAATGTATAAGTGAAGCTGCTATTATGCAAGATTTTACTGTTTTAGACTTACTCAATCTTCTAAATGAAAGAGGATTCCTAATACTAACTGCAGATTCCACTGCAGTGAAATCTCATAGATTGTAGGACAAGCAAGACCCGTATCTGAAGGCTGAATAACTCTTTCTTAATTATTATAATAAAAGGAAAACCACTTCACTATTAATTTGATAATTAATATTTCCCTCATAATTTACTGTGTAGCAATTCACAAGAGACAATAGCAGTCCTGGCTCAGGAATAACATCGTTCACTTCCAAACATCATTTCAGAGGATAACTGTTAGGTGGCAGAAGTTTATTCTATGCATGAAACTAATAAAAACATACCACCATTCTGACAATCCCCTGATCCTGGCACAAGAAATTCCCCAGCAATGAGTTTTTTCTCATGTCCACCTGACAGCATAAGTAGACCCTCAATTTCTTTGGAATAAATGCTTTCCCTATAGTGATGCTTCAAGGAAGAACAGATGTAAAGTACAAGAGTGTCAAACAGACCTCTGTGAGATGTTCTGTACAAAAAATAAATTGGTTCAGTTTCACAGGCCAAACATGAGCTAAAGACTTTCACTTCTGTTTGAAATATCAAAGTAGAGGAAGATTAAATAACTGGTTTAGGACACCTGAGGGCAGCAGAAACCACCACAGCTTGACTAAGGTCTTTAGTTTAAATATCATAGAGTGATTTTTTTTTCCGAGATGTAAATCAATTTTAGAAATCTCACTGTCACGTCTCCCAGGCAGTAGCATTTTAATTCCTGTCATTCAAAACAAAGCCACTACAGAAAATTCAATAAATTATAAACAATTTTGACCAAATTAACAACTGTCACAATGCAAATCAAAGATACGAAACCAATTTTAATCCTACAACTAAGCTAGTTATGTTTGTTTAACTAAACTAAGCTATTTAAGTTTATTTAAGTAGAATAAATACTACAGTGTTTATATTGAAACATCTATCTCTTACCTTGGATTATCTACAAATTTCTCAATCAGCATTGCATCATCATTGAAAGACTTCTTTGCTTCTCTCCTCGCTGATTCTAGTTGGTCCAGAAACTCCTTTTCTGAATAAGCAATCCTCATGCCCTAAAATACAGGAAAAAAGCTTATCTAAATATCTAAAAATACAGCACACAATGAAAAACCTTGTTGCACACACAGAATGAGAAATTACCTTAAAACTATCAGTTTTCCTTTCTTTCATAAACTTTACCAGAATTATGTAACAGCTTCCAGTAAGAAAATTCTATGAAGTCCCACTGAAAATTGCCATAAGATTTCTAAAAAATAGGTATTATCATTCCATTGATAAGAGTGAGCACAAAATTCAATTTTATCCTCAAATATTAAAGAAATTTTCCAAGGTTGGCAGAGAAAAACTTATTTTTTACAAAATAAATCTAGCTATTTTGGAAATAACGAAAATTTTCTACATGTATTTTTACTGACATTTATTTCAGAACAAAATCTGATTTAGACCGGGAGTTCACCACTCATTAAGAAGTATCTAGACACAAAATAGTATTTCTAATTATTGCTCATGCAACAGTTAAAACTCTTAGCAAAAGAAGTCACAGAAGCTATCAAAGAGCAACAATTTAAAGTTATCTCATTTTGCAAAAATCCATAGCACAACTTTTCTGCTTATGTGAATTACTGGAGATTTACTGAGATTAACAAAACTCTTCCAGTTTATTCCAGCTACTTATCTTCTGCATATCAAAGAGAAATGAGATTTCATAGTGCTAGATTGGCTATTAATAAATTTTAACACAAAATACTTTTCCAGTTTTTGTTTTCTTTTAGAAAATTGAGTTTTTACAGATCCTGAGCCGTGGTAAGTTTACAGCACATGATGAACAGATGAGTTCCTTACCTTCCCTCCACCCCCACGGACAGCTTTAATCATTACTGGGTATCCAATTCTCCTGGCATGTTCCTTTAGACACTCATCAGACTGATCTTCTCCATGATAACCTTCAACAACAGGAACGCCAGCAGCAGACATTATCGCTTTGGAAGTGCTTTGACAGAACAGTTTTATATTTAGAACGATAAAAATATTTTTTTCTTACTTTAAGCTCCAACCTGTCTAATGTTCCCAATGTTAATTCTATTCATGAAAACAGTTCCACAATAGACCTCAACAGGACTACTTGCATAGGTGGGGTACACAGCATTGGACTGTAATTCAGCACATGCTTCAAACATTTTTGTTTCTCCTTTCAGGATTACACTTTAGTTTGACTGTTTTTTCCACATTATAGATGCCAAAATCTAACATTTTCAAATTAAAACTGCATCATACAATATTTAAAGTTGTACAAAGGCAAAACTTTTCATTACACAGGCTACATTCACACCACACATAAAACACTCAAGCATAACAACTCTAATTTCCAAAATGCATGCAAAGCTCGTTAAATTACAGAGGCAATTTACTCTCACATTATGAGGTGATAAAGTTAATTCTCTCTAACTACTATTATATGGTTTCTCTGTCAGTAATAACTTCATTTCCATATTCCTAATTTATACTTCATACCTTAAATGTCTTTCTTTGATCTAATTAACTAATAAGATCCTCCATGATGAACTAAACTTAGAATTTTACATGAGCCACAATAACCCTGATGATTTGGTGCTTCTTTTCCACTGCTTTTTTGACGTATCCAAACTGATTGCTGAACCTTTACCTACATTACACTGAAATGCTTCAATTCTGGAAAAGTAGAATCATTACTTATTTAATTACTAAAATCCCAATAACTGAACAACCTTGACTGTTTATATTTCTAAACAAATCTATAAACCTGGAGTTTATTCCTTTGAGGAAAACTGTAAAAATACAATGCAAATTGACAGAATAAAACGTTTACAGAGCAACTGGTCAGCTTTGCCAAGCTATAAACTGCATAACCAAGTAACAAATCAGAAATAGATACCTTTTAATACCCATATCTCTGATAGCAGATGAAGGAGGACCTATGAAGATGATTCCCTGCTGCTTACACAGGTCTGCAAACTCTGTGTTTTCCGAGAGGAAACCATAACCCGGATGAACAGCCTAAAACAGAAAAAAGTTACCAGCTTGTTTTTTGTATCACTTTAGCTTAGAAAACTCAGAAATTTCATAGATCGTTAAGGAAAAGCAAGATGAGCAAAAGTAAAGAACTAAAGACAGAAGTAACAGAAAATGTAAGGCCCTGATCCCCTTACCTGTGCTGCTGAGACCTTGGCCACCTGCAGTATTTTCTCCATGGCCAAGTAACTCTGCTGTGAGGGTGGTGGACCAATGCAATATGCTTCATCTGCCTGTTTTACAAAAAACATATACAACAGAGACTGTTTACTAGCAAATTTAAATGGATTTCTGAGTTAATTATATCACTTATCAGACTGCAGTTTAAATCACTGCCTGTCCTCATGGAGAGGCTAAACTAGGCGAAACAAATTCTGACTTTTTCTTCAAAATCACAGTCCATTCTCTAACCCCTGGCTGTCCAGAGTCAGAGGACCAAACTTGAATGCACCTCCTGTAAAGCTGTCAGGTGTTGAGACAGAGACCAGGCAAACTTTTCATCCATTCAAGGAAAACTTGGCAGGTCTACAGAAGCGAAAATCAACTTTGCATCTGCACCCAAATCTGCTTTCCCATGGAACTTATCAATGAAAAATACTGTTACAAATGAATATCAGCCAAATTTAATTAATATACTTCACCATTGCAACATGTAAGGAATTCCTGTCTGCTTCACTATAAACTGCCACAGACTTCACCCCCATTTTCTTGGCTGTTCGCATCACCCTGCAGGCGATTTCTCCTCGGTTTGCAATAAGGATCTTCCCTATGCTGTGACCTCCTGTTTGAAGGGAAGAAGCACAGTAAGCAACCAAGCCACAAAAACACCCCTGCAAACAAAGCAACTTTAAATTTCTAGTTTCTTTTACATTATTTATAAAGTTTATGCATTTCTGCAATAATGAAAAAAAGCATGCTTCACACAAAAGCATTTCCAAGCTGCTCTTTGAATTTTTAACTCAGAATCCTTATGCAGAAGTATGCTTAAGCCATTTTTTTCTCTTTTTTAGAATTCAAGAAATATATCCTAACCCTAAAAAAGCCCACTTCTACATAACAGCTGATGCTCATAGCTGTGCTGTGTATCTTCTGGACTAACTAGGAAACCAAAGCTGTGCCGTGTCCCTCACAACAGAAGCAATTCACGTATGAAGAGCACTGTTCCCCCTTGATACACAGAGACAAAGAAATAGCAAGATATCAACTTCTATTGTTTTGGTATTTTTAATCAGTGACTTACAAACTTCTACAAAGCAGGCACAAGTTGATAGAAGTATAAGGCCAGCACTGACAGAGACTTCTCAGTGAGAACTAAATAGCTTAAAACTAAACAATAAAATGAAACTAGATCTCTGAATTCTCAAACATAACTTTTTAGATAATATGACCACAGAGTGAGTTTAAATAATCTTGCTAAACCCCTTTACTCTCCTTCATATATTGTTTAAATACAATTATGCCTATAAAACAATTCTCACAGATTTTGCAACATTTGTATCAGAAAAGGACTCAGAGGAAAACATCACAAAAATTTAAAAGTTTTCATTAATTTCCAAATACTTAAATATTATAGATAAAATTATATAAAATGTTGTTAAAACATTAAATATTATTTCTGTTATGTTAGCTACAGGTTCCTGTTTTCAGAAACTGTGAAGATACTGAATATTTATTAAAAAACCCTGCAGTCTTTCAGCAACTAATACTCTAAAACTATCCACTGTGCATAACAATTTAAGCTAGTAGCTAAAGAAGTGAAATTTCATACCTATTGTTGAGGCCCATTTCACAAATATTCGTACTTGGTTCCATTGCCTGTGCAATTATAAAGGGACAGAAGTGTTACAAGTGCATATGAGGAATTGGCAACTGAGCTAATGTTATTTTCAGGTGAGAGGAGGAGAGCACTGAAACTTCTGATACATCTATTGCCACAGAACATATTCAGGTGTAACAAGGGAAGTTGCTCTCCCTAAGTACTTTCACTTGGACACAATAAAAATTATCCCCATGCTTTTTCAGTAGCATTCAAACAGAAATAATCAAGGAGTGTTCTTATAATAAACAAGCAAAAACCCTCTTTTTGGTGCACAAAACAGCCAAAAACTCGCATTTATTTATTACAGAGAGGCCAACTCATGAATATTTGGGAAGCAAGACGTGAGCAACCGTAAAATAAAAAAGCTTTAAAAGGCAACACGAGCTGCTTTTGTAGAGCAAAGGTGCAAGAGAAAAGAATGTGGAAGAGCAAGGGCGAGCTATGGAGAATTTTAGAAATGGAAAGTTAAACGTCAGATGATTAATGCTAACTAAATGAGATAACGGCAGTGAAGTCACTGGATAGAGCTATGAAAGCAAACTCCTGGAACTGTTTTAATTAGCATGTAAAACAAAGTCGGAATTTTGGATCAGCTCCAGCATTCTTTAAGCGTTATCGGACAAAAAGACACGGGACGTCCTCCACACCACAGAACCAGAGCTCGGCTGTAGCAATGGGAGGAGGAACTGGTGCATGTCCCGAACATTGAACGCAGCTGCCCTGGTCACCCTCCCAGCGCACAGGCTGCGGACCGGCCCCGGGGCCGGGGCAGCTCCGTGGCACCCGCGGCAGCTGCCACAACGATTCCCTGAGGCCCTGGGGGGTTTCTGTGCTCTTCCTTCCCTCAGAGCAGCCCAGCCTTCCCGCGTGTCCCCGCGGAGCCCCCTCCCCTGCTGCTCCGTGCTCGCTGTGGGCAGCTCCCCCAGCACGGCTCCTCAGGCCGCGCCCGGCCCGCCCCCACGGCTGCCCCCGGCCCGGCCGCCCCTGCCCGCGCTCGGCGCCGCTCGGGCTCCCCGGGGCCGCTCGGGCTCCCCGGGGCCGCTCGGGCTCCCCGGGGCCGCTCGGGCTCCCCGGGGCCGCTCGGGCTCCCCCGGCCCGCACTCACAGCCGGCGCAGCGCCCCGAGGCTGCCGCGGCCCCGCTCGGCCGCCGCCAGCGCCATGTTGGGCAGCGCGGGCGGGAGCGGGGAAAGCCCTCACGGGAGGCAGCGCGTCACGGGGAGGGGAGCGGGCACGGCCAGGCCGCTCGGCAGAGCGGGGTAAGGGGGAAATGGCTGGCGGAGGCGGGGCTGGGTGGCACCGAGGAACGGCGCTGAGAGGGCAGAGGGAATAAATTTCATTTAAAGGTGAAACGGTGCGTGTTGCGGAAGGGTTGTCGGCCCTATGGGTGCACGGATTCAGCTGAGCGAGCTCCTTTAGGAATGATATCCGGGGTTGTAATAGGAGAGCGACACGCAAAAGTGAGGGTTGTTGGGAAAGGCGTGGACATCCTCGGGTAACACAACATCCCTGGAGCGGAGCCGGCATCAAAACCGCCTCGTGCAGCGCAGGGCGGTCACAGAGCGGGACATCGTCAGCATCCATTCCGCTCCCTCAGGCTTTGGAGCTTTGCAAGTCACAAAGCCATAGAAGATTTTTACACCTTCCAGTAGCCCAGGTTGCTGCCAACCCCATCCAGCCTGGCCTTGGATACTTCCAGGGATGGGCATCCACAGCTGCCCTGTGCCAGGACCTCACCACCCTCACAGGGAAGAATTTCTTCCCAGCATCTATCAGTTTAAGGCCCAGCCCAGCCCAGCCCATGTGGGGCCTTGCTAAACCTGCCCAGCCCCAGCACAGTCAAAATAAGTATTTCCAGTTATTTACAAAAAGCAAAGCCTCCATGCTTTTTCACAATAGGAATACACAATCTATCAATTGCAATAGTGGCAGTGTTTAATGTCTTAAGTTTTCTCCATTAACAGTTTCTTACAAGAAGAGCATCTTCACTATGTAGGCAATCTCTGGTTTTTCCACTCCTGCTATTTTTATTCTGCCATGGTGACCCCTCACACCAGTGACTGGAAGGTTCAAGTGGGTTAAATAGACACCAGATCAGTTTGGGAAAATCATCCCTTGGACCTGACTGCAAGAGGGATCAGCACTTTCTCTAAGGATGAGATTTTAAAAACTAAATTATTAAGTGAAGCTTCCACTTTTCCGTAATCCATACACTCCAATCTTCAACATAAGATGCTGACAGTGTAGATCTTACTTTTGTGCTTCATAATCCAGATTTTTAAAAGGTCGTGTTTAATTTGTCTCTAAACACAAGATGGCAGCATTTTATGTAGTTTAACTGTTGCATATTGGGGAGAGCTACAGATATTTTATAGTACATAAATCAGAGGTGGTGAAGGAGGCTTTTAGCAGTAGAACTAATGGAAGTGGCAAACTCATTTACATTGCAAATCTGCTCTTGGTGGAGGCACCCTGCCAGCAGGGTTTTTAGGGCTTGCAAAGTTAAGAGGGATCACCAGACTATATAGGCAGATGTTTGAAAGCACAGTGTAATAAAGCATAAATGTGGAAATAATAATTTCCTCAGTGACACCACTAATATGTTTGATGTGCTCATCCATAGTCAGAAGCACTCAGGTGAACCTACCAATGTAGTGGATAGGTTGGGTTGGCAACATTTTTAAGAAAAAATGTATTGTGGAAGCTGGGCATATTTTGAATGATGCTTTGATTAATAATTTGAATCATTTTCTCGTAACAGTTTTTCCCATGAGCAGATTGTGAAAAATGTAATATGAAATATTAATTCATTTTCCTTCACCTGATAATAAAAAAGCCATTGCTTGGTAAAATGAGGTTAAACATTGTCGGGACTCATGATTCATAGTCTTCAAACATTTTTGTGATATAGGAAACCCTCAGTAAAACTGAGGTTCAAAACCAAGACCTGTGTCTCTAATAAACACAGATATCCTGACTCAGATTGAGCCCCTTCCTTTCTCCCAACAGCCATTTATTTTGTTTCTGCATGTTGGAAATACACTTGCTCCTATCTAAAATTGTGAAGAAAGAGCTAAGTAAGAATCTAAGTCAGTTAGTTTATAATTTAATAAACTACTTGGGATCTACCAATTCCATAGGCAGTAAGACTCACAGAAAAAGAGAAACATATGTTTTGTGACATTTTGTGGCTAGCTAGGAAAGCCCAGATGCTGATGAAAGCCCAGCAGTGTTATGTTGCTGTGGTAGATAAACTTCAGACCCACATTCCCCTGCTTTGTTGCCACGCAATGGCCACAGCCCTGAATGTGAGGAAAAAAGCGTAGTGTGCAAGTCTTGTCACCTTAGTCACAAAGGGTTAACTCCACAGGAATCTTTCTCTTCTCAGGCTTGTTACTTTGCTCAAATTGATGCTTAAAAAATACACCTCCTTTTTCCTTCTAAATAATCTGATGCAAAGGTTTTTTCAGTGAATTCCAAACCTCTGTGCCTCTGGGACAGTCCAGGGTGTGACTCACAGATGGGGACTTTTTGCCTTTAAGTAAAATAGTTGACTTTTCCTCCAAATGCCACTAAACCTTGTCAAGAAAGAATTTTGAAACACCAGCAGCCTTTGAGGGCCTACTTCACATAGACAAGTGTGTATTTACCAGCCCAGCTTTTAAAACATAAAGAAGTAAAGAATCTTGCCACTAAATAGGTGCAAGCTGGCAAATTTAACATCTTACCAGGCCAAGCAAGTGCCAAAGGGCAGAACAAACTGCCCCTGCTCTCCAGGCAGCCCTGCTTTTCTTCTGAACGACAAATCAAGGGGCTTGCAAAGTTTTCACCTTGTGACATTAAATTATCCATCATCTAGGGATATGCCCTGACACCAGAAATGAAGTTAAGCATAATTCTGGTATTTTATCCCTGAGGGAAGTTACAGCCTCACTGCTGCCCTCATTGGCACTTCTCATACAGCCAAGTTCCTCAATCAGCTGCTGGCAGCAGAGAGATTATTTTTTCTCCCCCACCTTTACCACATCTTCTGCTTTCCTACAGTCCATCTAACAACCTTTGCTTCATGAAGAGCACAACTTGTGAGACTCACTCAGACATTTTATAGATAAAATCATTGCACGCTCTAATGATTAAATATAGCCTTTATTGTATGGAAACACCAATAATAGAAAAATAAAGAGTATATCTTACTTCTCATAGCAAGTTATTTTTAGCAGCCATACATTATAGCAAGATAGAAGTGATCAGCCAAGCCATGCTCAGATACTCAAGATGCCAAACCAATCTCCCTTCCTCTTTCAACTGAATTAACAGATGTTTCTTAATTTGGGCTTGTCCATTTTGCTTCTCAGCTGTCAGAGAACAGAAAGGACTGAAAGAAATTAAACCCTGCTTTTTAAACTCCTCAGTTGCTTGTCTAAGCATGACATGATGGTGTTTCTGGGATACCCCCATTCTGTGTAGGGTGTGCAGAGAGCACAGGGGATGGTCTGACATGGGAGCTGCAGCAGAGCACCAGGGAGCCAACAGGATGTGGGGATGTGCTCACCTCCTGGTCCCTGTGATGGCCCCACAGACCCCGACCAGCACACGCTTGTGCAGGAGTTAAGCTTTGCTTCCTGGTGGATTCATCACATCATCAATGCATCACATCACCCTGATCAGCCCCTTCTGGTTCAGGGCTGGGTTGTTCTGAGCCTGCAGTTGGGGGAAGAAGTGAGCTGGGGTTGCTTACTCACTCTGGGACCCAGCTGCAGCCTTGTGTCCTCCCACAGCCGACAAAACTGCCCTGCTGCCCCAGGTATGGCCATTATAGCCCACCTAGTGTGCAAGCAGTTTACCAAATATCCTCCTTTTGTATGGTGTTCTTTTAGGGACTTTTTGATCAAGATACTTCCCCAAACAAGATGTTTAAAACACCAAGCCTGGCAACACCAAGAGGAGTTACCCCTATAGTCTTCCCAGTAGGAGGGAGACCTCAAAGCCACTCCATTAGATAAAAAAGTGCCAGCTAAATATATTCCTATATTCTAGCAGAAAATAATCACAAGCATCAGCTTTTAGAGCTGCACATGGCAGCTGAGGGAGCAGCTGGGCTGTCTGATTCTAATTCAGCATTAAATCTGGAGAGGCAACACTCCCTGCTATGCTGACACATCCCTGCTGCAGGCTGGTTGGGTTTTGGGATCAGGGATGGAGGTGACAGGATGCAGGCTGGGCCACAGCTGGGAGAAAGGTTGCACTTCAAGGCTGGAATCTCCTGATGCAGTGAGGATTTCTCCAATGGATGCTCTACTGCTGTAAAGCACTAACTCCATTGGATTAATTTTGCTGCATGTTGGCAGCATTTCCTGGGAACATCCAATCGTTTCATTGGTTTGCACCATGTGCACTTCACCGGTGCCAGTTACAGCAAGCCCAGAGTATCATTCATGTACAAATGGCAGAATGCAGCTTCATAAAAATAGCAAACAAAAAATAGCAAGAAAAAGCATAAGAACAAATAAGATAAATCTGAATCCAAATATTGTTCAATACCAACACGTTGATTCACTATAGAAAGGGAAAAAAAAACTATGAGGGAAAACATTATTCATGCATCACTAGTGAAAATGCCAGGTGTCGCAATATTAACCACAGAAATAGCAGTCATTAATAACTCTTTTCTGTCCTCATGCTGATATCAGACTTTTTTAAAAGACTGAATATTAACATAAAGCAATTTTTCAGAACAGAACAAGCAAATGCTATATCCATGTCAGTAGAAGTAACACAGATCACACAACCCAACAAATCCAAAGAACATGTAAAATGGGACTCGGCTTTGACAAGGGAAAGATGTCTATTGATCCCTGAGCAGAACAGCTTAGGGCCAGACCTTGTGCTGAGCTTTTTAGGCAGCTTTTGTTAAAATGTCCACATGTAACAGACTGGGATAGTGACATCCCTACTGCAGGCACAGGCTCATTTTCAAATGGAAGCTCTTCATCCATTTACCTTTCCTCCCAGACATGTCATTTTTTTTAAAAAGGTGAATGCTTTAATTGAGTATAAAAATCTGCTTTCTAAACAACAGATTCGTAGTACTAAGTAACCCTGAGAATTAGAGGGATCTTATTAGGTCCAAGGTCTGAGTGCAGTGGCTGATTGTCTGCTAAGGGGAGGTGGAGGAATGGAAAATGAGCTCAATAAAGCTCACTAAGCATTATGAACAGTACTGGAGCCCTTTGCAAAAGAATAAATGAAATACTTACATTTTAATTTGAGTATTCAGCTGAATACAGTCCAAGTCATGGTGTCTGTATTCAAAGCTTGAAAGTTTGGTGTCTTATTTCTTGTGCTCTTTTACCTTATAAATGTATTCAGCTGTTCCTGTGCTCACAGCTGGTTCTGATGTTTCTCCAAGTGTAAAAGTGCTTCAAAATTATCTTTATCTTTCTTATTTATTGATTCATTCAGACTCAAAGGAGCATTTCTAGAGAATGTTAATTACTTCCACAGCTACATATTATACTGATTATAAGTATGGTCATGTTTCCTGCTTCACACAGACCAACATCTCTAATTATTTCATAGAATGGAAGGATTTCTTTTCTTTCTTCATTTAAATAAGTAAACTTGCAATAGTGAAATACTAGTAAAATATCATAACTATTTTTAAAATTCTTAAGGAAATATCTAACATGATATAACCATCAATTTTATCCAGTGAAAATCCAGTGAGGTTTCATCACCATTAATAACTGTGCAGGATTTGGGCCATTATTCATAGAAATTAAATTAACTCCCAGCATTTCCTTTTTGTTTAGATACAGATTAAACTGTCAAGGCATTTTTGCCTATGGCTTCAGTCTTTCTTTTGTTTAATGAGTGCCATTCCACAGTCCTTTCCCAGGCCAAACTTTTATTAGTAAAATTTAAGCCATTAGTCTAACTCCTTGGAGGAAGTGTGCTCTTACTGAATATAATTTTCTCTTTTGCAAATGCTTTTGTACATAATTTCTTATCATTTTGATGTCATTTGCTTCAGTGAGCAGATTGTGTGGCATGGGCACGTGTGTATGTGTGTGTATGTGCACATTTCTGCACATGTAAATCTTTTCTGACAAGGAACTTTTCTTTGTTACAACAAAGAACACGAGCTGGACTTAAATCTCAAAAGCAATTACTATTCTCATGCCTTCATCATTCGTTTAGCAGGAAATAGACTACAGAGTGTATCAGTGTGCTTTGCAGCAACTCCAAATTATTTCCACGTGAAAATCCAGCTCAGCTGTGAGCACACTGGAGAACACTCCCTTTTGGGCAGAGTTTGTCCAAGGCCTGTGCAAGCTTTTCTATCCCACTGAAACATTGACCATACAGCATCAGTGGATTTCCATTTCTCATGCACCTCATGCAGGTGCCCCAGTGGTGGTCATTTAATCCCAGGCATTTCCAGTGAGTGGCATTATCCTGGATTAAGAGACCTCCCTGTTGCTCCAGCTGAGGACATTTCCTGGGCTCAGTGTGGTCACTGGGACAGGTCCATGTCTGAACAGCACGTGGGGGATTCCTGAGCTCTCATAAGACCAGGAACATTTTAAGCTCCAGGGTAAGAGTCACAATGACCCCTCTGTCTGCAACGGGCTTAGTGGGAGAACACCAGGAGCTTAGGAAGTGTAACTTTGAGTAGGACTGGTGAGAACTGGCTTGTGAGTGGAGTCACACTGACAATTCCCCTGAGATTTTGGCACACACCATGCTCTGAAAAAAGCTTTCCGTGAGCTCTCACTTAGCAGGGTTGTTTGTAGCTGTGGGCCTCTGGTTTATTCACCTGAAGGTCAGACTTACATATTTTGATAAATCTAACACCATCATTAACAAACCTGATGGATTTTCTGGGGGATGGTGATACTGCTTGCTTTAAGCTATTTTTAGGAATCAGGTTTAGGTGATCTGAATGACCTCCTTTGTTGACAACAGAGAGAATTTAGGTCCCTCATTTTGGACTATATCTAAATTAGATGCTAAGAATAGCCTAAAGCAGAAGGTGAGTTCTCTTCTTCCCACCTCAAAAAAACTTTCAGAAACATTCATTAGCTGTAAACACATGGTTTCATGTCACTTAAAAATGTGGCTTCAGGGCAGGGAGATTGCCAGGAAGAAGCAAAAACTCCTGTGACTTCTCTGCTTGCTGCACACACTTGGGAGCACAAGGGCACCTCAGATGTGTTCATATCCTCTATGTGGTTTCCTCCTGGAGATCAGGAAGGTGGCAAACACAATGACAAACAATCCCAGGATAGTCAGACACACTGCAATAGGAGCTGCTTTGCCGTTTCTATCAGGAAAACATTCTTCTTCTGAAAGGAAAAGGAGATCAAAGAATGTTACAGCAGAACACCATTCTCCTAACCTGTACATCTGTATTCCAGTAAAGTTGGCAAATACAATCCAGAAGTTCTCAAAACCTTGCTTTCTTTTGTTTTTTCTTTCTTTTTCCTGAGCTGTACTTACTACACTTTTTATCTGTGGTGATCTTTATCTCAAGAAAAACATCCTTGCCCCTTCTAGAATAGCTCTGTGCTTCCCTGCAGAGTGGCTCTTCTCCCTCACATCTGCAGGGATTGTTTCACCACTCAGCATACACACAGCAGGGGCTTTCTTCCCAAAAGCAGATGGGGAGCATCACAATACAAAGTGCCATCCTGAAAATAAAGAGCAAGACATCCTGCATGGTCAAAAACTGCTCCTATGTGACATCTGATTGCTTCTTCCAAGTGAAGAAGATCGGGCCAGAGACAGAAGCCCATAGCTCAGCACATCACTAGTGCAGTAGGGATCCTTGTTACATCAGTGTTTTCTAAGGAAAATCAAATTCTAATTGTTCTCTCTATTTATTCAGAGTATTTGTGGATAATGCTGGCTCAGATTCAGAGATTAGGAAGGCAGAAGCCTTGGATATAGTCCAGGGAATTGCTTTAGCAGTACCTTTGCAATTTTGTTGTATATATGATGATATCAGACACAAATCATATCTTTGAAGGACCATCTAAAGATACCACTCCAAACATACCTCTTAGCTATAGAGAGGGCAAATTCTGGCTTCCTTAGCCAGTTTCTACCCAAATCAATATTCAAATCATCCTTTGATTAAACAGAAACTTATTACTTTAAAGTGAACTTCTAGACTGAAGTAAATTGGCAGCTTTCCCTATGGAGAAACTGCACTACATGGGCCACTGACAGAAATGGAAAATTTACCCAGGAACAATGGCAGGATCAGCCTCATATTCAAAATACAAGTGTAGTCCTGGGAGTGAAGGCAGTGTCTGGGAATGACCACTAATGTGTTATCCCAGAATTGGATCAGGCCTACATCTCCCACCAGATCTACAGGAATGATCTTCCTCAAGCTCCAGGGACAGACAGACCTCTGTCATGCTGCTGTGAGTGGCACCTGCAGAGCAAACTGTTCTCTAAGCAGGGCAGCGTGGTCAGCCAAATCCAGTTTACAGCCAGGATAAGAGGAAGATCCCACACCCTGTGCCCCCTCTCTCCCTGGGACTGTTCTGAGGCAGGATTCAACAGCACCTGGACATAAAAACTCAAACTCTTACTCCATCACTCTGCTGGCACAGGTTGTAGCTTGGCTTGGACATTTCCCCCATGCTAATTTTATACTGTCAGTGGACAATGCACCCAGGGAACATGTGGAGTCTATGACATCATGTCACAGCCCCAGAGCCTCCACATGGCTCTTCCCAAAGGCTGATCCTCTTCTGCTCTAATCCAGATGGTGATGCAATGCCACAAAGCCAGCAGCATGAGCATTCTATTAGAGGCCGCCTTTTAAAAGTTCTGTCTGGTTAATGTAACCTGCTGTTAAATGAGCTGAAAAGTATTTGCATCCAAGTGTTGTACAATCCAGAGATGTTTGAATTGGCCATTTTGCTTTGATGAAACATTTGGAATGAAGGAATGAACTCTATGAACTCTAGAAATCGTTTCTGATGTAATGAAGTACAGAAGGCTCTTTTACAGATTTCCAGACTCAAACAGATCAAGCTACTGATATAACACTGCTGTAATCTGTACAAAATTGTAAGGAACTTGAAACCAGTGACCATTAATGTTTTCTTTTTCTTCCCCATTTAAAGATAAGCAAATCAGGAGCAACAGAAGTGAAACTATTAGTCTTGAGAGACCCAAGGGGAGGAGGCTTGTGATGTGTTTAGTCATTCCTTCACTGGGGATTTTCTCTTTCAGAATCTGCACATGCAGCCAATACACAACAGTTTCATGACTATTTTATAGCCACAGGGGAATTATTTCAGAGGTGGGAGCTGCTTTCTTAGCTCTCTGATTAAGAGCAAAACTAATGTAAATTTGTATATGGTACTGACTAGCAGAGATTAATCTGACTTGGAGAGAGAGAGAGGGAGGAACAGAGAGCATCTTTCTCAGCTTAGTCTCTCCTAGAGGTGAGACCATACCTAATCCCATAAGTAATATCATCCATTGTACACATTTGAATGGGAATGCAGGGACCAGATGGGATCCCATGAGTTCTTCCAGCTCATTGTTATTCCATGAAAAAACTCTCCACAGAATGAGAGCATAGATGGGATTCTCAGTGTGGAGAAGGACCATGTCTTTAAAAAGCCCCAAATGTTATTACACATTATATTAATTTTAAAATGGAAAAGGTAACCAAAATGGTGACCTAACAGAAGAAGAATTGGTCAAATAGAGCCAATATGAGTCAAAAGACAGATATAAAGTAAAAATAAGAATACAGGGGCAATATTTTGTAAACATACAGAAAGACAAATAGGAGAAAAGAGAATGTTTTATTGCTGCATTTGAAAGGCTGGAGAGCTGGTCAGCCCCTCTCTGCACCTGAGTTCTTCTATGGAAATGCCCTGAGAGGAAGCCTCAAAAATGAGAAAATGGACAACTTAAAAGAGCCCACAAGGTCCCACTGAGTCTCCCTCTCTGGTCTTTGTCTTTTACTGAGATACCTGATTGCCTCTTTGGGGCACTTCTCCAAGACAAACTGAATAGATGAGCATCATGTTTAATTCTGAAGCTGGGAGTGAGCCAGTTGTGCTTCTCCTCAGGAGCACATTTTATCGTGTCTAGACACAGCTGCTCTGAAAAGTTCTTCCTGCATTCACAAGTATCCCTTATTAGCTGGCAGGTTTGCTGCTGAAGCTGAGTGAGTATCAGGAGCCTTTCAGAATAGCTAAAATCTGCCTATATTGAGAACAGTGACCTGGAAATGAACTTTGCATGTTGGGGTTTGGGCAGTGCACTGGTGCTGAATACACCTCTGCTTGTTCCAGGAGAAAATGGATGAAAAAAAACCTGCGGCTGTAGAGCTGAACATTTTTAATGAGAAGGTGAAATAGAAGGTACTGAATGTAGGGGGAAAAGAATTTTTCCATCCTCCACAGGTATTAGCACTGTGTTGGAAATTACTCAGGAAAGGTTGAGAAAACAGCAGTGTGATGTGTATGGGTGCAATTGAGCAGATTACATCCATGAGGTCACCAGAGTGCTGTAGATCTGGGAAGGGTTGAAAAGTGTCCTTCTACTCACCTTTTCCAAACTGATTACCCACAATTTCAAACGCCTGCAGCTGCATATGAACAAAGAGGATCTGGAAGTTCTTCTCCAATAAAAAGATTTGCCTGCTGGCACACTTAAAGGAGTTCCCCAGCGTTGTTGTGAACAGCTTCTCATTTAGTGCTGCATAGTAAAGCATACCTGGAGGCCAGAGAGAGACAGATGAGAATCCACATTGACTCCATCGGAACCAACATCTTCCTGAGGTAAAATGGTCCCAGAGGTGACTAAAGCATGGACATTTTCTCTATAAACTATCACTTATTCTTCTGACATGTTTAAATGAGTGCTTTAACTATCAATGGACAACTCAGCTGAGCTTAGGTCTGAAAAAGTGGTTAAAATTTCAGATGCTCCTTCAAATCACATTTTAACAAATTGAGTCTGCAAGAGGGGGTTAGAATTCTCACAGGTGCAGGCAAGGTTTGAAGTAATCTCTATTCTGAAAGAGTGGGGCAGGGAAAGCTTTTGAGATCAGAAAGAAAATGTAATAAGAGTGATGTAACTGCAGCCAGACCCCTTCTCTTCCATTTTTATGCCATAAGATTTAGGTGAATGACACATTGAAAGCTTGATAAAACACATATTTGCAAAATCCAGTGTTTTAAAGATCTGAAAGCTTATCCCACGCCCAGAACAGTTTGATACGACATTAAGACAGAGTAAAATCACTGACCTTCAAAAGATAACTGTATTCTGCTCTCAATTTTAGTGACAGAGTAACTTGAAGCTTGCTGCAAAAGAAGATGTATCTTTATTCATAATACATGCTTATACTTGCAGGGGAAAGAAACACAGCTTACTTCAGCAAAATGGTCATAAAGAATTTCCCAAAGAATCACTTTGTAAAGCATCACCTTTGAGACCCAAGAACCAACTTTCTTGGATGTATTTTTTCTTTTCTGAATCTCAGCTGCATCTCCAGTTCTGTTCAGTTCAATGAAATGGGACCATGCAGGTGTCATTTTACACAAACTGCTCAAGCTGGGTACTCATGAGATACTTGTGATAAGCAATAGTAGGAAGATTGCTGACATGGAAAGTACCTGGCACAACAGCACAGAACAAAATTTCCAGCCAGGTGTTCTGCCCGCATGTGCCATGAAGCCCTGGTGCGCCTGGACACTGCTCTCCCCCGTAGTGTCACAGGACAGGACCCAGCCCTGGGAGCTTCTCCCTGGTAGCAATGTTGGAGTTGCTACCCAGCTTAATTCCTGCTGTGAGCACACAGGGATTCCTGAGTGCAGCTGGTGGATAAATGGTAGTAGATATGAATGTCTCCTGGGCACTTGTAGGATGGAGTGGAAAAATTGAAGGAAGAAATACATCAGAGAAGAGGTTCTCAGCATCATTCCAACTTAAAGACATAAATATGACCATTTTTGGGTGGCAGTGCTTTGTTCTGTTTGGCCATGGTTAAAAACTTTGCCTGGGGAAAACACCTGCTCCTACTTCACATCTTGTGGGTTGGTTACACAACTTCCTTTTTTCAAGCCCTTCACAGAGGCTGCTGGAGTAGCAGCGCTGAACCATCCCCTCTCCTGTGCCACCCCAGCCCTGGGCTGGAGCCAGCTCCTCTCCCCCCAGGCACAGCCACAAGTGCCACTGCTGGAGCATTCCTGCTTCAAAGCACTGAGTGAGGTTGGGGAGACCAAACACAAAAAGCCAGCAGCAAACTGTTTTCTTATTGACTTGAATTTCAAAGCAGTCCAAGCTGAGCCCTGCTATGCACTTGAGGCTTATCTTTAAGTGGAGGGTGCATTGTCTAATGCCATGCCAAAAACCACCTTTTTCAGGGCAAGGCAGGTCAAGCACCTCCTAAAGGTTCACATCACTCTCCTTAGCACTGCTACAACCTGGGGACTTTCGTGGGTACTTGATTCCCCAGCCTTTCTCTAAGGATTCTTGTAACACCAAAAATGCTCCTCTTGTTGCAGGAAGCACCCATTTAAAACAAACACTCAAGAGTCTGAACTGATCCTTTGTTTTGAAAGAGCTACTTCGTTTTTTACCTTACTTTTCCTCTGCAGCTCATGAAAAACTTTTAGCCATAAGCTAAAATAAAGATGACTACTAATAGAAATATTTTCTCTGTTCAAGAATTAATGAAACATGTGGGGTATAATTTGCTGTTCCCTCTTGGACTTTCTATGAAAATGACTGATTAACCATTTGTACTTTTCTTAATTGTCTTTAATTTGAGCTTGGAACTAGGCTGCAAGACTGACATTTATCTTGATTAATTGAAGGACACAGATCAGCAGTGCTGGCCAGATACAGCTCTCAGCTGCTGTGAAGCTCCAGGACATGGCCTTGATGTTCATTACACCTGCCAGAGTTTGATGGGATCCAACCCAGGCCGTGTTCTGCCCATTCCTCCATGCCCATTAATGACTTCATACACAGTGTTAGTTCTATTTTACCGCTGTTGGCATCATCACCCAGCCCTTACAGCTTTCAGGTAAATGGTGCTGCATCCCAAAATGTCCAAATGCCTGATTTAGCAAGAGGATGGCTGCACTCTGGGATTTTCTCCTATGCTTATAAAAGCTGCAGCACTCTTGGTAACTTGTGTTAAAGCCACACCTACATGTGATGTGATCTCAATGGAGAACATGGAATTAATAGCTACAATGTCAAAAACAAAGCTCAGTTTCCCACTGTGTAAGCAGGATCTCTCGTCTTGCCCAAGTTTTTGCGTGTGTTTATACATCTCCCTGGTGTGGTGCATTTTAAGGCCATTTATCTACAATTTTGTTGTTTCAGTTCATATCTTTGGAATTTTCCACTCAGAAATTAGATGAAATTTGACTCCTTTAGCTGTGGATGGCTCCTGGGCACTTAAAACTGCACAGGCTGTCCTTTGAATTTGACAACCCCAGCTGGCTTTTAGGGGACACAAATGGCTGAGAGCAACTTGACAATGAAAGCCAGAGCTCCCAGCACACCTTGTTCCTGCACTGGGACTCCAGTCCCAAACCCTTTCCCTCTGCACCACTCCGATGCAAGCAGCAGACCTGACCTCCCCTCCCATGAGACTTTTACCTATATAAAAAAGGGACACACATTTTGCTTGGCTATTCCTAGGCTTTGTGTTGCTTGATGGGCAGCTTTAACACTGCTCTCTGGCACTTTTCTGTCAGAGGATGGCAGAGTAGTGTGCTTACCCTTCACTTCCAAACTGAAAGTTCAAACAGAGCTGATTTAACACCGAAGTTAGTTGTACTGCAAGCATGACATTGCACCAGGCAGCCTCCAGAGGTATTTCCCAATCTGAGTTAATTAAACCATGGTTCTATGGTTCTAGCCCTTTGGGAAGAACAGGAGTAACCATGCCTTATATACAGATGGAAAACAAGGCCAGAGATAGATAAAATGCCTTTTCCCACAGCTCAAGCTAGATCAAAGGCAGCCTAAGTTCTTTCTTTCCAGTCCTAAACACTCCTTCCCTCTAAAGGCAACAATTACCTTTACAAAGGTGATGTTTACAAATCCTCCACTAAAAGTTAAGGTCAGCTCAGACTGCACCATCCCACAGCTTCCAGATATCTTTGTCGCATTGGGGTTGACTGTCACATATTCCATCTGCGCCTGTAGAGAAAAGAGACATTGCAGGGCTGCTGATGAATGAAAGCAAACATGCAGAGATTTAATAACTTTAAAACATGCAGAGATTTGCCCTTTTTTTTACCTCCAGACAGGCTCTGTGTGGCTGAATGAACAGGCTAGTGGTGGTGGCAGACAAACTGCTGCCTGTCAGGGTTGCTGCTCACTTATAAACCATCACTGGTGGTTGTCTGACACATCACTGAGCTGTTTCAGTGCATTAAGCTGGCAGAAAATACTTGGTTTCTGTTCATTCAGTGAACTGATATGATTCAGGTAGGGTCAGGTGAGTACGAGTGGTAATGTACAAAGAGGGAGTACCTTGTATTATTATCAACATCTCACTATGGTCTGGTGAGGTTGGGAATCGTGCTCCCTTCCTGGCTTCTGCCAGGACAGGGGATGAAAATTACCTTGACCAACATTAGTCACTCTGATGGCTTGAGCATAAGACCCCCAGAGCCTGAGGATGTAGGTCCATATGGTGTATTAATGGAGGCAACAAAACCTTAAGCCTGAGGGACACAATTGCCATTTCAGGTTGTATGGCATCTTTTGCTGAATCATTCTCAGTGGATCACTTCTAGGGGAGAGGAGCAGCTCTTCAGGATCTGATAGTTCCCATGATCCTAAAATGTCCATACATGAGCATCAGGACAACCCACCTCTAAATCCAAGTCTGTGACCTGGCAATTTCTTGCTTTCATTGCAACTCACCATGTCAAGCTCTTATCTGAAGTCAGTTCAGATTTTAAGTAACCTCCCATTCTGGGAAGCACAAATAATTTTAACTAACCTCCTATTCTGGGAAGCACCCTGCAGGCTGATCCCCTGCCCCAGCTTTGCTCCCACACAAATATCACTGAAGTAAAAAAACACCTTTACATCCCCTTGGCATCATCACCACACAGGCCAAAGTACAGCAGATTGGGATGCTGTGGCACATGAAGGGCCTTAGACTGGCAGCAAACCACTTATTTTGATCATAATTCTGAAAATGGCTTGGAAAGAGGAATAATAAACTCCAGCTAATTAATGAAGTCACTACAAAGCTCAGCTTCCACCTCACCTGTTGTGTGCTTCGGGCCATCAGCTGCAGACCCATGACGGCTTTGACGCAGGTCCTGTTCCCATCGGAAACGGTGTAGGTGCCTGTGGGGATGGCAGAGGGCTGCGGGGTGGGAGAGGGTCTCGCTGTGCTGGCAGGGGACGTGGGGGCTGTTTGTGTCCCTGCATGGGCGGTTGTTGCGTTGGTCACGGCCGTGGCTGTTGGGCCACCTGTGGCTGTTGTTTGGTTCCGTGACCGAGTGCTGGGCCCGGCCCTCTGCTCGCTGGTGGCTGCCGGGGCGGTGGTGGCACCTGTCCCCTGCGTACTCGCTGTCTTGTGCGTCAGGGACGTGTTGGTGGCCACCGCTGCAGTTCCTGTGGTCACGTGTGGTCCCTCGCCATGCCTGGTGGAGGACACAGGGGGACTGGTTGTGTTCTTCGCCGCAGCTGTCAGCGAGGGCGTCGTGGCCTGGCCGGCCGTGCCGGGGCTGTCTGCGGGGACTGTGGACATGGTGCCTGCTCCTGCCTGGGCTGCTGTGAGCTCACCTGCAGCCGATGTTGCCTGGAGCTGCTCCATTGTCTGCTCAGTTGTTCTGTGGCTCATAGGTGTTTTTTGAGGAGGGCCTGTGCTGGTAAAGGGAGCTGTGGTGCTTTGATGGGGTGAAGAACGATAAAGGGAAAGTGGCTGAGCAGAAGTAGCCATTTGGTGGAAGGATGTGGTTTCTGGAGACAGTTCAACCCCCAGGGCCACTTCAGCAAAGCAGGAGGAAAACGCTGCAAGGAAACTAAAGTCAGTAGTCTAGAAACCTTTACATTTCACTTTTATGTTGATAACCACAACTGCACTGCCTTTGTTATCAAGTGCGTGATACAATTTCACTCTTCATTTGGCTCCGGTCGTGACAGGAGAGTGAAGGCAGACACCCTGTAGGACTATCCACAGCTAGGCACCGCTCCCCCAAGCTGCACACCTCTGAGTATTCCCATCCCAGGGGAGCACACTGGCTCCCAGCTCTCCACACACTGAGGAACCAGACCTTGCACAATCCCCAGGCAGCACAAGAATTCTCTGCAGGAGGTAATTCATCAGGATTTGCTGGAAGCAAATTGCCAAGGTCTAAGGAAGATGAAGTGGGTGTAGCAGCCAAAGGGGTTGTTGGTTTCTTACCAGCTAAGTGCAGGGAAAGGGGATGTGTCTGTGTGGGTGAAGGAAGTGAGGCAGTGCAATGGTCTTACGGTGATTCACAGGTCTGGGAAACCAATCTGTGGACAGGGAAATTCCAGGTATTTATTCTGTTGTAGCTATGTCAGCTTGAAACCTGGAGTTCTTCCTCCTGGAAGAACCCAAAGAAAGGCCATCCCTCTAAGTGATGGGCTTTCAGAAATGAGAAAAAAAAAACCAGGGTGTAGCATCCAGGAGCATTTTGGACCACATCAGGAAATAGTTTCAGCACCAATGCTTCCACCTAACATTTACAGAAATGTGTCCCTTGCAGAAGTGGAAAAAAAAAAAATCTGGCTCCTAAATGTAAATACAGAAGTGAGCAAAAAGTGGGAAAGTACAATGTAGAATATTTGAATGTCACAGCTCTTCTTCTTGAGTCTTTGTGAGTGTGCAACAAGACTCTGGAAAGACAAGGTCGAGTTAAAGAAATAAATCACTGATGTATGTGAATTCTTTGATGTACATAAAGGTATAGGTGTAGTTAAATGTTTTCCTGCCTAAATTAGGAGGAGGACAGAGATAAATTCTCCAGTTTGGAGACAGAAGGAACCACAAAGTCCAAGATAGCTCATATTCCCAGCAGTACAGCTCCACAGAGAATGCCTCAACATGTCTGAGTTCACTGTACACTGGTTCTTTCAAAGAAATTTCTCATGAATCAGTGTCAAAGTTGATGTCAGGCAGGCTGCTGAGATTAGGATTTTAGAATAGATTAATGCCAGAGGCACATTTAGAGTGCAAATGGCTGAAATCTCACAAGTTCTTCTCTTTATTCATTTATTTATTGTCACTCATCATGAACAGAGATCTTCAATAATAGCTGAATTCACAAAATCTAACCATTTTTGGATACATAAAAACTAAGTAAGAATAATGAAACTTACTGTGTTTTTAATCAAATTGAAGATAAAAATCAAAGAAACAACAGCAGAGGCACAGATCTTAACCCTTACCACAATTTTCCCTTAAAAATGGCTATGCTGGAGAAGAGCAGAAATGTAGATGTAAATACTCCATACTCCTAAAATTGCCTGGGTTTCAGTCTGAGCTGTGCAGAAAGTACCTGACTGCCACTTTAGGTGTTACCATCAAAAGGCAACTTGATACAGTTGATACAGTTGAAAAAGCTCAATTAATTAATTGATATTAATATGATATTTTAGTAATTTTCTCTCTTTTCCCTATGCTTTACTACAGCTGATGTAGAGCTGTTAATGAGATGACAGATCTCCTTCTGTGGGGCCAGGGGGAAACCAGAGCTGTTGCCATACATCAGTTATGGGTAGCTGCATCCAAGTGTATCAGCATGATAAAAACACGAAAGAAGAAGTTGCAATTTTCACTCTTTCTTCCCCTCTAAGACTGTGAAACAATCCATATTTAAATTTGCATGAGTCCTAAATTGTATGTACATCTTAGTTTTCAGTTCACAGATGGGTTATTGACCAGGTAACACAGATGTAGAAAGAAATATTATTGAAGTGACATTAGAATGCCACCCACAGCTTTTAAATAAAACTCCTCAAAAGGTTTTTTCAACCCAATTATTTTTTCATTATTCAGACAGACAGGATGACCTGAGAGGTAAAGCTAGAAATGTCTTTGGAATGGCCCATGGCTCTTGCTCACTGGGTGACTACCAGACTGCTTCTCCAGGCATTTTGGGGCTTCTGCCAGTGCATGATGGCCACATTGCTAAATCCATGGGCTTGGACTGTCATCCCAAAAGACACTTGGCCACATCAGCTCCCAGGGATGGGCAGGGATCACTCTCCAGCTGCACCCATTGGCACTGGCTGTGTTTGGGTGGCTGCTGGAGGTGGTTTGGTGGCCCTGCTGTATGAAGGGGCAGATGGAGCCATGGGGTCCCTGACCTACCCTCCAGCTGAGGCTGGGAAGGCTTCCATGGCTCCTTAGCATGGCCACACTCCTCTCTGGGAGCCTGGCACAGCTCATAAAGCAGCCGTGTGCACGACTCCCCCAGCACAGCCTTTTGTGGCTCTGCCAGCAGAACAAGCCACAGAAACATGAGGAGCTCTGCACCCCCAGTAGTTTCCTTTTTTTTTTTTTTCTCCCATAAAGCCAGCTCAAAACTTCATACAAGCAACATATTCTTGAGGGATGCAAGTGCCCTGGAGCAAGCAGCTGCAGTCCCCTTGTCTCATTTCAGCACCAAAATTGTGTGTTACAGATGCTGAGGGCTGTGTGAGAGCTCTGACAGCCTCCTTGCAATGCTCCAGAAAAAAAACTCCCAGAAAAGGACCAGCACAGTTCTCAGAAATTCACTGTTCCCAGTCTGGGCCTGGAGATCCCTTTTTCATGCTTTGGTGACAAGTTTTGGGCACAAGGAAGATCACTGCTCGGCTCCCAGGCCTTACAGTGGAAAGCTGAGTGCTCAGTGCCATGGCCTGGCTGTGACATTTCTCAGCCTGTGCTGGGGTGTGTGATAGCAACTCATCCCCTTTTTATCTAACCACACTCATCTGCCCAGCTGCCCAGCTGTTTTGTTCTGTACTAATTATGTTTCATTCCCTGTCTGCATGGAAAGACTTTGACTTTACGACATTATTAAAACATCACAAATAATTATTAAAGGAAAGATCAAAATTGGGTAAAGAACAGAGGAAACAAGTTCTTTCTGGTCAGAACTGATTGCTGACCACTGAATTATTAGTGCTGCTTCTCAGTCTGATCTTGCTCTCCCTTTCATCTCTAGGTTTTGGGGCTATTTCAGCAGATTTTGGTGATGAAGCAGGCTTGAGAAAGCAGAGGGATACAGCAGGAACTGCTCATGGTTGAGTCCCTGGGTACTTTCCCTGCCCATGGACGGGGAGGGGAACAGGGTTGTTGGTTGTGTGATCCCCATGTGCCGAATGCAAAACACTCTCAACAGCAAGCTCAAACCCTTGGCCACTACACAGATTAAATCACATTTTGTCCTCTTCACCAGGCAAATTTGGTGCTGGTGCAGGTGTTGAGCAGTGCCTTAACACACTGGGAGATGTCCTTCATGTGTATGGCTCCCCAGATTTTCACAGAGCAGCATTAAGGATCAAATGGTGGGGTTTGTCATTGACAGAAGCCCCAGCCTGGCTTCTCCAAGCCTCTGCCTCACTCTCATTTCCCCGATCCTGCTCTGCATCTTGCAGTGCAGATAAATTAATGACTCGAGCAATGCTTCCTTAGTTTTTTTCTTTCCTGATTGTCTCACTCAGGATTTTCATTTAGTTCTGCAGGTTTAGAAATAGTTTTTACTAATTAATTATTTTTAATTAAGTGAAGCCAAAAATGTCTGCTTCTAACATGGCTTTGAACAGACTCCTTCACACAGAGTTTATACCACCACAAGAGTTCAAAGCAAAATACAGAGGAAAACATCACAGAGTGTATACCACTACATAGTTTGATACACTAAGTATATACCAGCTGCAATTAACAGCAGGCACGGTTATTTCTTAGCAGTGTGACTTTACAGAAAGCACCCTTAGTGTTAGCAACAAAACTGTCCAAAGTTTTGAGTCTGTTGGGTGCTGTCCCGACTGCAAGGAAACCAAACTGACACAATGTCTTTTTTTTCAGGTAAAAATGATGCTGTTACTCACCACAGGCGAGGGTCAGCGAGATGAGCTGCCGTGCGCTCCTCCCCATGGCCAGCGCGGCTGCGGCTGTGAGAGGCGCAGCTTCTCCCGGAGCGGGTGCGGAGCAAACCGAGCTGTCCTGCGGGCTCAGAAGTTTCACTTGATGCAGGGAGTGCTCAGTCACATGGTGGGAAGGAGGTGGAGGGAGAGGGGGAGACCGGTCCCTTTCTTCTGTAAACTCACGCAGAAGGAAATAAATGATGGTTAGGAAAGAAAGTGAAAAGTCACTGCTGGGGTGACTGGGAGGAGACTTGGGGCTCTGCGAAAGTTTCGTGCATCTCCCTCCCTGTCTGAGAACAGTGCCCCAGCAGAGGGTTACAACCTGTAAATCAGTGCCTTCCCTGTGTTCTTTAGAAAATACTTTATTTAAGGCCAAACTCCATCTTTTATGTTAAGGCACAGAAGGGTGAGGTGTGACCATCTCCAAAGAGCACCTGCTAAAAGCAAGACAGGGCTGAGCAGAGCCCCAAATGGGCTCTTGCCCCCTGGGACCATCCTGGTGCTGCTCCCAGGCCTGCCCCCATCCGAGATGGATGGGCAGGGGTTCACTGTTAGTGCTGCATCCAAACACCCCTGTCACACAGGGCTCCTCTGTCACACAGAGCTCCTCTGTCACACAGAGGGCACCCCTGTCACACAAGAGGACACCCCTGTCACACAGAGGGCACCCCTGTCACACACAGGGCTCCTCTGTCACACAGAGGGCACCCCTGTCACACAGAGGGCACCCCTGTCACACAGGGCTCCTCTGTCACACAGAGGGCACCCCTGTCACACAGGGCTCCTCTGTCACACAGAGGGCACCCCTGTCACACAGGGCTCCTCTGTCACACAGAGGGCACCCCTGTCACACAGGGCTCCTCTGTCACACAGAGCTCCTCTGTCACACAGGGGGCTCCCCTGTCACACAGAGGACACCCCTGTCACACAGAGGGCTCCTGCACAGCTCCCCGGGCCGAGGCAGGAGCTGTGCAGGCAGTGCTGGCTGCAGGCCGGGATGTGCAGCAGGAGAGCATCACTCACTCCTGCTCTGGGCATCCCCTGCCCTGGGCATTTGCCAGGGGCCTGCCTGGGGCAGGGAACAAGGCAGCCCCCACACTGGCCTCTGGTGTGCTCCTGATTCTTCTTTTTCTCATACCAATATCAGCTGCAGGAATATGGTGATGCCATGGACTTGATAATTCAGGTGAGGTGAAGTTTGCCCCCAGAAATCTGGATACTGCATGAAATCAACTCCAGTTTATCTTGCTCTGTTTGCACTGTGTTTCTACATTCTCATTTTTACCTGCTTGTCTTTCTGCATGACCCACAGCTTGTATTTGGATCAATTAGCACTCCCTAATAAACACTGGTAGCCAAAGTTATGCAGATATCTCAGGAATAACTATTACAAAGTCATCTACGACTTCCTCTGAGCTGTCTGTGTGAAGCTTTGCACTCTCCTAAGAGTACCAGCGATTCAGAACATGACTAAGGGAGATGGGTAAAGGAAAAAAACTGCTACTCTGCTTTTTGACACATGTGTTGGACAAATTAAACTTATATTGGACAAATGTGTCAATTTTTTCAGCTCTGTTAATGTGCCTTAACTGATAGTTCATTTATTTCAAATAGAAAAAAAAAAATCTCATTTTACTTGTTGCTTCATATAGAGACATTAACCACAGGGTTTTGTACTAGTTATAATTTTTATAAATTTCAAACAAAGTGTGGTTCTACACGGGTCAGAATGGCCTAATTACAGGAAGTTCATTTGCACACTTTTTTTTTCTTGTAATAAATTCATACATTCTGTATTGACTGGAAAAAAGGACAGGTAATTCTGTTCTCTTTCCCTGTCTGATTATCTCTCATCAGTCACAATATACAAATACATCATTATCAACACCATGGAAATCATGTAAGAAAAACAAACTGTACCAATTCTCAGCAGGGGAGAGGAAATCTTAGCAGCTATTTCAGTCCAGCTGCAAGAAGAAATACACATTTTGGATCTTTATTATTATTATTATTATTTTTATATATTTCTAATCACATATATATATTTGAAGTCTTTGAGTATTTTTGGAAAGGAAGCTCATGGCCTTTCTCATACCCAATCCTGTTTGAAATATCAAGACTCTAAGAAAATCATAGATAATAAAATGGCTTCTCATCACACACACAACCAGAACATGACACACACAGAGCTTTGCTGTCGCTGGCGAGAAAAGCCAGAATTCAGGTGTGGTTTGGCTGTAGCTATTTGTGTTCAAGACAACGAGCACTGGTCTGGTTCTCCACCTGGTTGTGGTTACAGGGAGAGGAGAGGATCGGGCCTGATTCAATTTTAGCCTGGTTTGCTAAAAGCAAGACTTGTGTGTCATGCAACTGCCCGTCTCTGTTCGCCACTGGTGCCAGGGAAGGACTCTGCAGCCCACACACACCTGAGTGAGCACTTTTGAGGGTGTGAAGTTTCTGAAGTTTCACAGAAGAGCAGCAGAGCAGAGAGAGGAGAGCCCAGGCAAACCCTCAGCCTGGAAGGCAGGTGTGACCAGCCCAGGCCCAGCCAGGCACTGGGCCAGCAGCAAGGGCTGCAGCAGCACAGATTTACCTGGGGTCTGGTGTCTTCTACAGCCAAATCTTAGTCACAACCATTACTTTTAAATTACTTCTAAATGGTCACTATAGCGTCTCCAAACAACACTGAAATGAAATCCTTATTTGAAATCTATGATTTTTAGGTCCATCTACCTGAATATGATGGTGTCAAAGACCTACAGACAGAATAAGCATACCCTTACATACACATTAGTCTTGCTGGACTTTACCAAATCATCTTCTAGACTGTACATGGAGAGTCACCCCCTTAATTATCACTTTGCTTGACAGAAATATACTAATTAAAAGACTGTCCTGCATATTATTTAAAAAACTCAAAAAGTCATCAAATCCCATTTTGTCTCATCAGCAAAGCCAGAAGGTTTCTCCTTTGTCTTTCCATCCATCAGCAATATCACAAATCTTCAATTTGGCAGTTTCATACACTCAGGGTAACCCTTCCCTATCTCTCTCCCACACACAAAAGTTTACTATACTCTCTAATGTGCAATCAAAGCTCCCTAGCCCTTCCCTCTCCTATGCTTAGGGCAGGGGTAGACAGCAGCACTGCTCCTGTGCAAAAATTACTGAAAGTAATAGAGAAACCAGAATGAACTTATTTTAGAGAGGATAAAGTATTTGCACTATGAGAAAATGTCACTGCATATTTCCTTAGGGGACTGAAAGGAATCAATTCCTCCTGCAAGATGCTGATAACCACAGTAGACCAAGAGGATTCCTGTTCCTGAGAGCCTACATGTCACTTTTGAGGTAAATGACCAACTCAAACAGGCAAGCTCCTACCTCTGTAGAATAAAAATAGCTTCCAGAAAGGTCCTTTAGTCTTGAACAGAAAATGTCAAAATCATAGAGTTTAGATATGGAGGGTTAGAAGAGCCATGGGAATCAATCACTACAGTGCAACTTATAATCAAGCAATAAGTCTTCACAGGCAAAAAAAAGAAAAAAACTGACTAAGCCTTTACCTACTCCAAGGCTTTTTCTCAAACAGGACTACCTACCTGCTCCACAGCTATCCTGACTCACACACTAAGGTACTTGCCTCCACTGAGACACAAAGGAAAACACTGAGTCCCTTCGAAGGTGAGAGCAGAAACAATACACACACCTACTGCTTTGTTCAGAGGCTCAGTTAGTAAAGAGTGGGTTTTGGTTTGCTTCATCTCCATTTCTGGTGCTTTTAGTGCCCTTTGTTATTTACATAAAGCACCACTAGTCTGAGGGTTAAACAAAA
Source organism: Taeniopygia guttata (assembly GCF_048771995.1). NCBI lineage: Eukaryota > Metazoa > Chordata > Aves > Passeriformes > Estrildidae > Taeniopygia > Taeniopygia guttata. The sequence continues at coordinate 18,238,449 of NC_133034.1, read as the reverse complement.
CATCCCTAAGAGTGAAAGCCACTCACTCACTCTTGAGCTTCTTCTGAGCTCATTTTTACCAGACTGATCTTTGCCTGTTTGCAAGACTTAGTCAATATTTATCTTTACCAAAGTACTAGCAGCTTTTGTGGGACCTAAGACCCAATTACCATCAAAATGCCTTCATGCCTTAACAGCTGCTCTAAATGAGCTAATGGCTTCTATAGGAATCATAACATCTGTAATCACTTTATATTATACATTACATCCTTATGTGGCAGAGATTTGGTACAGTCCTTTCATCAAATGTCCTGGAAAGAAGTATTTAACAACACTTTATCCACTCATCGGAGCATCTAATGCTCGCTGCCTATTTGCAATGCTTAAGTATATTCCAAATGGGGGGTGAAATGTATCTACTCATAGCCCAGCACACAAGGAAAGCATGCAGTCTACTCAAACATGTGACAGTAAATGGCATTCAACTGAATTCTCAGCACCAAATGCAAAGGGTTGTGATCCAGCAACTAGAGACTGTAGAGGGGGCAGAGGAATGACTTAGACTGTAAAAAGAGTTCAAAGTGTTCTTTGTCACAGTAGCTGTTACACATCTTCACTTCCCTGCTTAGCCCTGCACCTCCCAGGCAGGAGCTGCCACCTGCACCATGCCAGGTGTGGAATGTGTGCAGGAGAACCTTCCCAGGCCACTGCAGGGGAGTCACGGCACGGCTGCACCGAGCCTCTCGGATGGTCCCAGCCCGAAGTCTCCTTTCCACAGCCACCTCAACTGGGGTGTTTTTGGTGTTGACTGACAGCAAAAAGGGCACATTTGTGATGATGTATCAGCTGGAATTAAGGAGGATAGGGAAGGCACAGCCAGAGGCAAGCAAATGGAAAAACCTCCAGGTGACCCCAGGGTGGAGCAAGGACTCGTAACCACCATGTGCCCCTCTGCAGTGATGTGGTGCTCAAGCAAAGTTGCCAAAAGGTGCGTGCATAGACACTCTTCAGCTCTGCTGTCGACCTAATTTAGGCCACATCTTCTGAAACAGTTTGATAATCAATGCAAGAAGCATTTTTCTCCTCTAATACTGAAGGTAGGTTTGATGTTTTCTGGATGTTTAATGCTCCTTTCAAGTTGTTTTTTTTTTTCCAGCTTGCCAGGTGGACAGCACAGTTCTCATCTGTTCATGTTGATAAAATTGTAGTGAATTATGAACCTCAGAGCTTGTGAGAAAGGCAACTTTGATCCAGTGTCCACCCAAGATAAAGACAGGTGGACAGGGTCCTGAGGAAGGCTGGTCCTGCTGTTCAGCTGCCAGCCCTCTGTTCTGCTGGGAAGCTTTTGGCCACCTCGCTTTCCTTCGTGTCTGACTCTACTGAGGCTGTGCTGCAGGAGTCGTTGTACGTGTCTGAAAAAGAGGACATGGGCATTGTCACTACAATATATCTGCAGGATTTTTCATCTACAGTCTCGAGGTTCTTTCTTAAAAGCCTGGAATAAAATAAAACATAAAATCACAATTCTACTGCTCTTCTAACTCCTTCACAAAAGATAAGGGAGGCTCTGCTGGTATGTAACTGTAATGTGTGCCTGGCTTTGTTTTTATTTTGAAGCTCTGGACATGCCAGTGAAATGAGGGCCATTGCTGGGCTGCTGAGGTGAAGGAGCAGCAATTACCAAACTCCCTTTACACCACAGCAAAGAATCCTGAGGTTGAAAAAGGATTTCCTCTACTTAAATAAACTGACCAAAAAAATCAAAAGAGATCAGTAACTCAGAATAAAGTGCTGGTAGCTCTCCATTGCAGATCCCCAGGGGATGGCTGTGCCAGGTTTTGCTTTCTTCTGCTACTAGCAGAAAAGCAGGACATATTTTGGTAAATTATATTTAAGGATGGACAAATATTAGTCTGAATTGTAAACCTTTGATCTGCAGAGTTGCTTAGATTCAGCTTTTCCAGTGCAACCTGTTTGGGTGTTAAGTCAGAAGCAAAGCTGTGACTGGATGGCTTTTAGTGCTGATTTGGCTGAAATCTTGCCAGAGCAGCCCTTCCTGCAGCTTTTGGAGCCAGCTGTGAAATATGATGAAGGCAGTAATGGTTCATGAAATTTTAATGTTTTCAAACCTAGGCCAGAAGCACAGCCCTGATGCTGGTCTCCATCCAAAGTCTATCCATGCCAGGATCAAAGCTGTCCTGCAGGCACACCCGGTGTATAAGACACTCAGGCTTGCTGTAAAGCAGCCAGCCTGAGTACTGATAGCTATAGAAGTTGGATGGGAGACTCAAGTTCTGCTCAGAAACGGGAAAACAATTAAGCCAGGCCAAGGAAAGCTGCTGTGCCTGACTAGCTATGACACCCAGGCACCAAATTTCAGGTTAGCTCAGCCATGTCACCAGAGACTGCAGCACAGACATGCACTCAGGTGAGTACTTCAATCCAGAAGTGCATTTTTTATCACTTTTCTTTTTTTCTATCACATTCTTTTTCAGTATGGAGAAAAAAACCCCACCAAACCAGTAATACATTTTCTCTATTACCTGCATTGCTGCTCTTAATTATGTTGTTACTGTCCCCCTCTGCTGGCTGCAATATGCTGGAGGGAACCCAGTCGCTTTTCTCAGAGACCAGTTTCTTCACTAACCTGAAACTCAGAGAACAGTCAGTCAATTTTCCTACATTGCCCTTTCCTGGGTTGTGTTCCTTAGAGGTGCATGTTGGGCTATTATTTCCTAAACTAAGGAAGGAGGCAGAGGACCCAGGGCAGTCCTACAGGTATCCCTACAGAATCACAGAATGACCAGGGTGGAAGAGACCTTCAAGACCATAAAGTCCAACCCAGCCCTAAAACCTCAACTAAACCATGCACTGAGTGCCACATCCAGTCTTTTTTTTTAACACATCCAGGGATGGTGACTCCACCACCTCCCTGAGCAGACCATTCCAGAACTTTTATCACTCTTTACGTAAAAAAACTGTTCCGTAATATCCAGCCTATATTTCCATACTTTCCAGGAGGTTCTGGCTGTTCTAGCTGTCCAGTTCTGTCTCTCTGCCATACTCACCATTGACCATTCTCTCCTTCCTGCACAAACTGCACTAAATCTCCATCCTCGAGAGTAAGAGAATCTGGGAAACAGCTCTCAAAACTGCCTTCGACCCGGAAGAGATTGCTCCCCTAAAATGAATGAAACAAGGCACCAGAAATACAATCACTATGGATGAAAGAACACTGTGCAAGAGATTTTAGTTAAATACTGAATTAGGCATTTCAAGCTGGCAGAGATTTCTTCTGTAGGCAATTGTTCTTTATCATGTCCAGGTTAAATATTATTCAAAATTTGGATAGACCTGTTCTCTGCATTTAGACTTTAGGCTTAACCCACAAGCCATTATGCTAGTATAAAAGTTGGGTTTGTGACAGCAGATGAAATTACCTCGAAAAGTATGAAATTATTTTTTTAAAGACTCAGAGTTTTCCCTCGCTTTTGTAGCAGGCAAAATGACAGCTTACAAGTATGGGTGACTTTTTATGATCCACATCCTGATCAACAAAAGTCTTATAATAATGTTCCAACACCCCAGATCAAATTTTCATTTTCTGTATTCCCACACATCCATGGATTTAAGGCTGGTATGAACCCAAACTTTGCAGGTTACACTGTGATCCTTAAAGACGAGGAAGTTGTGCTGGGAAAGATCAGTGTAATTTTAAAAAGCAATTACATTGTTAGGGTTGGTCTCTTCCTCCAAATCAGAAGAGTTGGAAAGTTCATCCATGCTGGAAGGGATGGCTTCAAAATCTTCAAATGTGTCTAGAGAAGGCATTTGTCTGCTGGGCCAACCTTTTCAAAAGACATAAGCCAGAAAGAGTTAGCTATCAGACATTAACCTCTTTGAGAACCAGTCTGTAAAATAAAGGTCACAGGTCCACTTCCTGCTCTTCCACTTACCAAATTGCTGGTACTTTTTTATAGCTTATTCAATGGCTTTGCCATAAAAATTATGTCACAGCCATTATTCTGTCTCTAAAAGCCTGCACCACTCTCTGTGCCTGCTGTGAGAGCAGCGTGTGTGGCTGCAGCATTCACACCCATGGATACTCCCAGTGCTCAGCATTGCCCAATCCCCTCAGCTCAGGAGGTACAAAAACCAAGGACCAGGAATCTTCCTGCAGAGCAAATGATAACTGACATGACTTTCAGAGGGCCACGATGATTCCGTTTCCAGCTTACCTCCACATGTTTAAGTAAGTACAAAGCCATGGAATTTTGGTTGACTTCTTATCTCCATCTCACCCTAAGGTGATAATACCACCTGAGCAATTACAAGACTATACCCTGGAGCAGGCTGCAAGTGCAGGGAAGGTTCAGAGCAGGGCACAAAGACAGCCAGGGGGGTGAGGAGAGATCTCATATTTGTGCTGTTACCTGTCTTACTGCATGATTTTCACCAGAACCACCCCAACCCAGTGGAATGGACTCAGTGAGAGATTTCCATCCCAAGCTCAACAGCCAGTCTCTCTTAACCTAGAAAGGCATGTCCATAGGCTGTGTCCTGAGGGAAACTGAGGCTGAGCCTTATAAGACCTGTCTGCCAGAGGCTCCCATGGTGCAAAAGTAGCTCTTTTGGTGCAGATGGCAACGATAATCTGCACTTTCCTGCACTTGATGCCTGTCCCATTTCTGGTGGGGATGGGTATGACTACAGTCCAGCTCAGAGGAAACAGACATTGCATCTTCCAAAAGATTCTGCAGCCCTGACAGCTACGAGCTGAATGGAGTCAGTCAATTTACCATTGCCTTCCTAATTGGTGTACCTGCTGAGCATTATGATTCACAGGGACTTGGCTGAGCAGATGCTGAACCAAGTTCTTTACATCCTGTGTGTCACTGCTCTCAACAAGGCAAAGCTCTGGCCACAAGGCATGGAGACAGATTCTCACAGAGTGGGATTATGCACATCCCAGCACTCTCAACCCACACCAAACCCTGGCCTGAGACAATACAAAACCCAAGCCAGACAGTTCAGGCAGTAAGGAGAAAAGTGACCTGATCTAGGAGAAATAGGTTTATCAATTGGTTTATTTAATCCTTCCCCATGCACATCCTCCCTCTATAAGCACTGGTTGGTGCAACACATGGTCATGCAGCTCTGCAGTCCCTTCTGCCACCCAGGGACTGTCTGCTCCAACAGCTGCAGCCCAGATACAAGGGACACAGGGACCTTCTTCCAGCACAGCTGCATCCCCAGCTATCGCCCCACAGGTATGGTCTGGTCATCTGTGCTTCCAAAGATGTAAACCAGCCTCTGAAGTGGCACTGTCCTGTACCAGTTTCTTCACATCAGCAATACTAGCAAAGGTCTAAACACACAAGAATACTCTGATTCTAATTAATTTCAAACTGCTACTGCAATTTTAGTTCAAATTCACAGGCTGGACTACAAACACCAAGAGAAAAATATATCCCTCTGCTCCATTAGACAAAGCTTCCACAGTCTTTTGCCACTGTCATTTAGAAACCTCACCAGCAAGAATTCCTTACAAATACGTGCATCAGCCTCCCTCTTCCATACAAATCCCTATTCTAATTTCAGAGACTAAGAAACAGCTTGTTTCTCATGCTTAATTCTTATAAAATAAGACAGATCAAATTCTGAGCTCTCTTGCTTTCAATTAAAATAATTATTTTCAGCCTGACCTCAGAAAACCAGAATCTGGGGCATTGTTTCTAAGCTAGTGATCCAAGCTTTTTCTTTCATTGTTTTGATGGGAAATAATATTCACCAAAAGAGAAAACTCTCCTTATAATAAAGAGAGTAAATATTATCATAAATTTAGTTTGCACTCTCAAATTGAGTTTACAAATATTTAATTTTGTTTACCTGTCTGTGAAGCAGATCTAGGTACGGATCTCGTGGTGGAACCAGCATTACATTTAGTCTGGGCCAAAATGGTGTTCTCAAAAGCATCTGTGACAGGAAGTACAATTTGTGTCTTCAAGGTGAAATAGTGACCAGACAACCAGTACAAAGTGAATTCCTGCATCACCTCTGCAACTGACAGTCTCTTTAACAAACAGGTGGACTGGGGTCCAACAGTTATAAAAGAGGAGACACATGACCAGCACAAATGAGTGAAAGGACAGCAGCATTCCACAGAAAAACTGTAAGTCTGAGAAGGACAGAGAACAGCGAAATGAATCAAACAGAAGCATTGATGTTAATTAAGGAAGACAGTTGCTGAGTGAATAGTGCAGTGTTATATTTCATTACAGCTTCCTTACCCATTTTTAACACATTTTCCTTGCAGCTTTTCAAATAATTTTGTAGGTGATAATTTATGGTTTTGTTTCTAATCCATACAGCAGCAAAAAGAGGACCAGGGAAACCAGAAATTAATGATTTCACTCTAGATGAATGCAACAGAATTTTGGGGGAGAACCCCTCGTGTTATTACCTCAGTCAGAGCCCTGGCAACAGCAGCAGTATCTTCTGGTAAAGGAGTAATAATGTTCATTGTTTCCTATTTAAAGATACTCAGTCTGGTGAGGGATGCTGTGCAGAAGTACCTTGTTTTTAACCTGTGAGGAGCAAGTCAGTTCTATGCTGCAGATAGTTCTTGCACCTTGAAATCCCCCGTGCCCCTGCAGCCACAGGGGATGCTGAGATCAGGGCATCTGTCAGTGAGGAAAGCAAGGCATAAACCCCACACTTTGGGAAACTGGTGCTGGGTAGTGTTTCTAAACATAGTGCCAGGGGTTACTGGTAGAAGGAAATATTCTGCAAACAGCAAAACTACTTCTGCTGTCTCTGCATTGTTTCTTCCAACCTCTCTGTTCCTCTTCTGCTGGGAGTGCCATGGGAGATAGCTCTGATACTTCACCAGTTCCATCACTGACCTGTTCACTGGCTCTTCCTACCAAGTTTTTGTGCAGAGCAACACCATGAAAGGAGTCCTCAGCCCACATCTGTCTCCTGCCTGTCCTGAAGCAGGTACTTGAGGAACCTGGCTCCTTGTGTCTCTCTAAGGCAAATGGTCAGGGGAAGGGGAGGGCTGACAATGGAAGCTGGTGATCTTCCAGTAGCTGAGGAACAGCATCCCAATTTAACTCTTTGGTATTGTTTATTAATCAGCAATTTATGAATCTGCTGCAACAAATTGGTAGAAATTCTGCTTGTCTGAAATGAAACACTGCACCCAAAATGGCTGTTAATGCACAGTCTAGCCTCCCCTGTAGCCTTCATGCACATGGCTCCTGCTTCTCTCATTAAGAGTAGACACCAACAAGGGAAGAGGGATGCAAGTGGCCAGACTGCAGGTGAAGGTGAAAAGTAACCCCTTGGCTCCCTGCTGCTGCTCCCTATAGAGGGAGGCAGAGCCAGGCAGAAAATCCAAATCCAGGTGACAGCCTAGAGCTTTACTTCCCAAAACAGAGAGAGAACAGGGGGTTTAATTTAGGCCCATGCCAAGGTGAATATGAGTGCAGGGGACAGGCAAGGGAGTAACAAGCTGTCTTGATCCCAGTTATGCAGATAAACTGACCCAACCCCTAATGAGCTCCTGTGTCACTCGCCAGCTGTGATGAGATGTGAATTCAGTGAATAATATCAAACGAGGTTTTCATGCAGGATGGAAATACTCCTACCTTCAAACCCCAGGGGAGTTGGGTCACTCTTTATTTCATGTCTCTTGACTTTAACTGCAGGAACAAGGGGACCTGTGTGGAGTTTATAGAGTCACAAGGCTGTAAATACTGTTAAAGGAGAAACTTGCTTTCCTACCACCTGAAAACACTAACTACCTAAGACTTTTCATTTCACTCAGAAGAATGACTAACCCCTGGGTTCTATGTGGTGAAGATACACACTTCAGTGAAGTGGATAGGGAACAGACCCCTTTTGTCAAAAGACATTGAGATATCACAGCAAAAGAATCTGCTTCCCTCCGGGTCTCGCAGATGTTCCCTCACTGCTGCCCAGGAGATGGCACTAAGGCAGCCGGACCCGCAGCGCCCGCCCTCAGCCGGGAGGCTGGCAGGGCACAGCCCACAGAGCCAACACTTCTGACCCACAGAAAGATTTTAGTAAAGCAGATGCTGTAATTAAAACACTTAGTTGAAAAGCACTGATTCTGTTTTCTAGCTTTAAAAATCATTGCAGAAGTAGCTTTCTCAGTATCCCAAGATATTGACAGCAGTCTTTTGGCAGACAGGATTCTAGGACAGGATTTTTTGATATGAAACTGTAACAAATTTTAAATTTCATTGCAATTCACACATGCTCTCTTTGATAAACCACACTAAATAGCAACCCTTTGTTGCACATTTTCTTTGTAGAGATGTGCTTCATTCTGTTCCCCAGCTTTGAAAATAATTATTAGGAAATAACTCAGTCTTCCCATAATTTAGCAACTGGTCATGTATTTCTGAGTTGTTGCTGAGGGCAAAAAGCTGTAATAACCTCTTCTCATGTGCTATGCCCATCACTTCCATGTGAGGATGTTCTAGTGCTGTGGTCTAAAGGTGCTGTCAAAGAAATGTTTGTAGGTAGTGAGACTGTCACATCCTTCCTCTGCCCATCAACCCCACCGTGCCCTCATTCCCTGACAGCCTCATTGCAGCCAAGGATGTGGCTCATATCCTTCACGGCTGCTGGGAAGGCAACAGATACTCGGCAACTTTCTTCCTGACAAGTATAGAGCAAAGATTTTTATACTAATTAATTCTGCCATTTTGCCTTCTGTTTTGATTTGTGAATTGCCCTGAAAAATCTTAACCTTGAAAACCAGTTCCTCCAGTCCATTCCAGGAACTGCCAAAAGGTGGTATATTCAGAATTCCATGTAAAACCATATGTTGTGTTGTCAAAATTATCCCTGACATGTAGGACATGTGCCCACAATGCAACTGATTTTCAACACAATCAACTTGCCTAAATTCATGGGTTGCTTTTGAAGTTAAATCTAGGCACTAGTACAGTAACTGGTATTTTGTAAGTGCCTTTTCTAAAGCTAAATAAACTATATAAATAAAACTTCCATAAGCTCCTACACAAACTGCACGGAGTTCAGTGCATTAGGCACCCAGGTCCCTTGCACATTGAAAAATTTCCCTGCAAACATTGTTTCTAATTGTAACAGTGATATTACTAAACATAATTAAAACTGGCATCTATTGCTTCTCTGGTTTTGACTTGATTTCAGGCTTTCTTGATATGTGCTATACAATGAAGAGATTTTCTCCTTCTTGAAAGCAGAAATCCTAAACAGCTTTAAGGAAACAGAAATAATTTCAATTGAACATCAGTGAATCCAAACCAGGGAGAACTTAGAAACTTAACCCCACATCAGCCAAAAAAATTAATCCAATTTCCATGGACGCCGGCAACACTTTTTGAAGCTTACAATGGAGAAACTGGGAAGAGTCACTCTGTGTGCTGGTAGCACAACTCAATACACATCCCAAATGTTCTGGCCTGTCTCCCTGCAGGTGCTACACTGGTGCTGACTCTTCTTCTACTGGAACCTCCTGCCTTTGTAAAAACTGAGCCCGGGGTGCTCACTCTGTGAGCAGCATTTGGCAGTGAATGCACCAGGCAGCAGGCAGGGGGAGGGCAGCTCAGCAAGCAGCAGGACAGTACCTTTGGTGACAGCAGAAGCATTAACTGTGGTGCTGATGGAGGAGGCTAGGGAAAAGCGACGGGTAACTTCTCTGTCCTTAGACTCTGGATCTGGGAGAACAGACAGATGCAATGCAGGGCAGGGTTAGAGGTTAATAAGCATTGGGGGTAAAAGATGTTCAAAGCAAAGCAGCAGCTGGAAAAGGGTAAATAAAAGAAATGCTGCTCCTCTAAAACAGAGAGAAAAAAAATACCCTCAACAAGGTGAAAAGCACAGAAAGTGTTATTATGAACATATTCTCAAAGCAATTCCAATTGCACCAATTTTAATACCTCAGAAAAGAGCCATGCCAATTATTATTTTAGCAACCAACTAGTGTCCAAGTACAGCTACAAAACACAGAGAAATGAGCATGATGGCTGGAATGGGGTGTGCACCTACGGATGAGGTTTGGATCATTTTAGACACTGAACTGCTTGTTCTGTGATGACTGACCTGAAATACACTGAAAACAAGAATGAATGGTTTGGAGTTCATATTTGTAATTTCTAAAATTTGACTGTGTGAATGTCTGAAAATATTCTCCAAGCTTCCATCTTTACCAGTGCAAGCGAGCTTGGAGAAAGTGAAGGATACATAGTGGTTTTTTGTTTCCTTATTTAGCATCCTGCCTTTTCTCTAAATCTCCTCAGGAATAAAGACAGAGCTTTCACTATGAGATGTGCTGAAGTTGTGCCCACCCCAGGGAATATGAACTTGGCTCTGCAAACCAGGATGGCTAATGCTGACCCAAGGGTGGGGAGATGCAGGGTGCTTTGAGTGTGGACTTGGATACACTTTGGTGCCAGCTCTGGGATGGCTGTCCCAGGGGTCTCTGCACTGATGGAGTGCAGGATGCCAAAGTTTCTTCTCCAGACATCAGCATTTCTTTGACTAAAACACCAAAGTGATTATATACAACATTTTCCAGCCTGTCATATCCAGCCTAGGCAGAGACATTCAGCATTTCTCTGAGCGTCCATGCTCCACTGTCAGTCAATACCCAATCTTGTTTTCACCCTAGTTAGTTGGGATATTATATTGTTCAGACCTTCCTTTTTATATGCTCTGGACAGAAACAGACCCAGCAGGTCTGAACCAAGGTATGATCAGCTCAACACACCATCCTTCACCGTGGCCAGTAACAAAAACCTTTAGACAAAGTGTTGAGGAGCAGGACAAGCTGATTGCACACACCTCCCTGTTCCTTTCTCCCAGCAGCCAGCCCTGCAGTGCTGAGGGGCTTTGCCTGTGGCCATGACCATGGCCAGCCAGCCTGTCTGCCAGCAGCTCCCTCTGGGCAGGAGCAGGTCAGCAGCACAAAGTGAAACAGGACATTGTGCAAGAGGTGTTCCACAGCAATCTCAAGTAACCAGGCCCAGCAAGGCTTTGAACTCGGAGCACTTACAGCTGAGGGGTTATGAGCTCTTCTGAGCTGTGCTTCGCTGCCTGGAACACTGAATACAAGGCAAGACATTTCATAGGACAAGAAAAACTGAGATTAAAAAGTGAAAGAGGCCCCAAACAAAATTGTAAATCTAGACTCGCAAAAATTACAGCATTAGTTCTGGAATCTGTGTCTTGTCATTGATTTTTCTGAGTCACAAGATCTAAAATCCACTTATTTTTATATTCAGGCATTGAACTTTGTCCATCTTGGATCTTGCTACCACATGCAGCCTTAATCTTGTAACCAGAATCTTACAGTAATGCTGACTCTTGGTGCATTCTTATGTACTTTATCACATTATAATTTAATGTTTCTGTATTTCTGCTTTTATGCTTTCATCTTGGTTCTTCCTCCTTTGATGTTCACCCTCTCCATCACTGCATGCTAACCTTTCATCTCACAGAGGAAATGCTATTTATCAGAACAGGAAAAAAGCCACACAAAAACAATTAAAGGGAGTAATTACAGTATCTTTTCAGAAAGTGATTGTAAGTAGTCATTCAATTTAATTTCTATTCACATGTCTTTCATTCCTCTAAAGTCTCTTCTTTGTACAGCTATCACAGGAACTTCATGGATATCTACGAAACATTTATGCACAAGTTTGCAAAACACAGCATTTTATGGTGTCATATAAAATAATTAAGCGGAATAAAATCCCAGATCTCCTGAATTCTGATTCCCCACTAGGTCACAACTGAACAATATTTGAAAAAATGACATCCAACCAATGGATGATTTCACACATAAAAATCTCATGTAGCACAATTGATACAATACTCTTTCTTCAAGCCTGTGAGCTGCTGAAAGAAGTTCCATTGACCATTTAAAGCCAGTTCACACTTGGACCCTTGAGAGAAACTGGAAACAAATGTTATTTGCACTTTGCGCCAGTAGAAGACCCAACCAGCCGACCCAGAGGTTGCCTTGCCAGTGCTGCTGTGGGAGCAATTTTTGGTGACATCTTTGAGCAGAGGAGCCACTTGTGTGCACCAGGAAGGAGCATTTGGGTGAGATGTGGCAGCACTTTAGGAAAGGGTGATGGATGGCACCATGGGATGGAGAGAACATTGTGGGAGTGCAGAGACAGATGGCCTGAGACCAAATGCTGCATGGGTGATTTTACCTTTGGGTGGAGCTCTGCGGTTGGAAAGACCTTGCAATGTGAATCGCTTTCTAGCAAGCGCTGTGCGCTCAAGGTTAAGGCTGCTGGAAGCATCAACTAGGAGAGAGAGGGAGAGGGAAGAGAAATAAGGAAGGAAGGGACAGCTGTTCAGCTTATGGGAAAGGAAAGGTTAGCAGTGGATGACAACTAAAAGGAAATCAATAAATTTTGATTCAGTTCAAGCCTGAGCAAGAGCTAATCAATTAGAAAGGTGACATGAGGTCAGGGTGAGTAAACCATCGGAACCAAACAGAGCCCCTGGGTTGAGTTTGGCTCACTGAGTTTTAATGGAGAACAACAAAACAAAACCAAAGAAAAACAGGTGAAGGGAGGTAGCTCTCATCAAAGGAAAATACAGTTTAGCAGCAAGCTAGTGCCTTCTGTTATGGAAACACATCATTGGTTGGAACAGTGAGTTGTAGGGAGAAGTAAGAGAAGAAGCCTTGCAGTGCAGGACGTGCAAGTGTTGGGAGCAGTCCCACTTCTGCAATCCAGCACTGGCACTGAAGAGTCTGCCCTCATCAGCCCTGTGGCTGGTACATCATCAGCCTTACCTGCTGAAGCCTTTCTAAAGCCTCTGAAGCTGGCAGAGTCATGCAATTGATCTCCTGATCTGCTGGGATGTAAGGATGCCATGCCAGCAAAGCTCACATGCCAGGCTCCTGCGTGAATAATCAGCCACACTGTCTGACAGCTGCCTCTGCAGAGATCTGTCACAGATGGATCGAGGTCCTGAGGCTCTGGGCTTGAAAGATACTCAGGTACTCACATTGCAGGAAACAGGACCTAGATCAAATCCCATAGCCTGTCAAATCCCCCATCTGCTCCTTTCTTGGTGTGGGCAGATAGCACCCAGAAGGTTTATGGCAAAGGAGCAGGAGAAAAACCATGTGTTGCGTACCTGGTTCTGAGCCTTGGGATTTAACCAATAGATTTTCCTCCTCTTTAGTTCATACACTGTCACATGAAAATCTTTAGAGGGACAAATGAAGACCAAGAGTACAAAGGGAACACAAAGAGACAGTGAATCCACACTGACAGACAAGCAACAGACTGACAAGCTGTGCTTCCAAAGGAAGTGCATCCCATCACTTCCTGATTTGCAGCCAAGATAATCCAGGATCTGAGGTGCCTGCATGCATAGGTGGGTGTGAGAGGAACAGATTTTAAGAAGAATTATGTCACTGTGGTTCAGCTCCTTCTACCCAGTGCCAGCTCTGGGACAGGCAGATGCACCTGGCAAGGAGCTGCTCCCAAGCAGTGGGGTCAGCTGTGGGGCTGCCTTTGGCTTTCAGTCTGTGTTGGCCATGCCCTGCCATGGCTGCTCCCACTGCCAGGCAATCTTTGGACAGATACTGTAGCTTATAAAGAATTCAAAAACTGGTATATAAAATATATTTACTTTCTGCTTTCTTAGGGCAAGAAAATCCAGAGCATTTAATTATCAGAGAGTCCCACAGGGAGTGCAGCAGTGCATGCGCAGAGGGCTGGGTTCCTGTGTTAGTTCTTCAGCTCTGCAATTGAATCACTTCCCTGAGGGACCCCTTCACATTTCACAAGTCCCCACAGCCTCCCAGCACCAGAAAAGCATTAGACACTGGTCTCGAGAGTCATATTGTCTCCACCTGAGTCATTCAAACCTTTTCCTTCATTCTGCAGGTACACCAAAAAACCCTGGAAATTATTTCCAAACATAATAAGAACCAGGTCCTGATGGGCAGTAGGGTGAATGAGAGTCTGAATGCATACTTCAAAGAAAGCCAACAGCATCCTGGGCTGCATTAGCAGAGCTGTGCCAGCAGGTCCAGGGAGGTGATGTTTCCCCTTGGCCCAGCACAAGAGACCCTCCTGCAGTGCTGTCCTGTCCTGGGCTCTGCAGGACATGGGCATACTCCAGTGAAAATCCAGTGAAAGGCCATGAAGATCATTAAGGGATTGCAGTAGCTGACATGAGGAGAGAGTGAAAGAGCTGTGATTGCACAGCCTGGAGGAAAACAGGCTCAGGAGGATCTTATAAAATAAAGAAGATGGAGCAGATGCTTCTCAGTGGAGCCCAGTGAAAACATGAGAGAGGCAACAGGCACAAATTGAAATATGGGAAATTCCATTTAAAAATGTGAAAAACCCTTTTTACCGTGAAAGGGGTTAAGTCTAGGACAGTGCCCCCATGGCAAATTGTGGAGTCACCATCCTTGGAGCTGTTCCAAGAACCCAAATGGACATGGCTGTGAGCAGCTTGTTGCAGCTGATCCTGCTTCGAGCAGGGCAGTCAGACAAGGGGGTCCCCACAGGTTCCTGCAGGATTTGCTCCCATTTTATTTCAAGGCAGTGACTCCACCAGTCAGGTCCGCACAAAACACTGGTTTACACAGAGAAAATCTGCCACAGGCACTTGTCAACAAGAATAACAAAACCGAAATAGATTGTCAATAGTACTCTCCCCTTCTGTACTAGAGAAACTCCCCAGTATTTTAAAATAATCTGTGTTCACATTAACTACACTGATATTGGAAGCATTTTACAGGCAGTAGGTGGCACAAAAGAGACAGTTTTGGCAGAGCTCCAGGCTGTATACGGGGTGTTGGGACATTTTTGAGTTCAGCCTCCTGCAGAGCCCCAGCGGTAGGTGCCTCACAGGGACACAAACTCGAGTTTTGGTGGGACATCTAGATCTGGGGAGCATTTTGCTGGCTCTGCAAGCGAGGTTTGCAGCTCAGGATGCACAGGACACCCGAATCACCAAACAAGAACGGACTCACTGCCCAGCCCTGCAGGAAGAGCCACCCACCCGAGGATGAGGATGCTCTGGGCTGAGGCAGTGGGATCCCAGCCAGAGCCCTGAGGAGCTGCTCATGGGAAAGCAGAAGACAGAAGAATGACAACCAGCACGGAATGCGAGCCCCGTTCCCACACTCTTGAGTAAGCTGGACAGTTAGAAAACATCAGTAATCTTCCTGGATTATTTTTTTGAAAAGGGGTTTATAAATTTAAAAAGAAAAGCTACTTTTCCACTTTTTGAATTAGAAAAAAATTCTAAATGTTTTAAAAATAAAATTTTACTGAAACAAAATTTTAAGATTGGGTTTTTTAATTAAGAACCCATAACCTTTTTCCCAGCATGAAAACCTAATGCAAGTAAAATTTTTTAGTAAATAGCCTTTAGTGAATATGTTTCCAAGAGAGATATTCCATTTTCTTTTTAAATATCTTTATAAATAAAGGGGCTGTTTCTTTATGCTTCATTTGGGCATTAATCTCTTAAGACCTCACAATTTTCTTTTCTCATATTAGTAGAAAATTCTTTGTTCAACATTAAGAAATACTGACTAAAAGAGAAACTGCTGTCAAAAGATTTTCTCTTCCTGCTGTCAGATGAGATTCAGTTTCTTTATAGTGTTTATTTTAACTTCTGTTTTATAGAAGATGTATTGTACTTATGGCCTCAAATAATGGAGGGACTTTCTGTGACTGCCTGTGCGTTTATTTACTGTACACCTGAGGGGAACTGATATACACAGAGGAGGCAAAACACTCTCGACTTAAACAAAGAAATCAGTTAGCAAATCTGTAGGAAAAAAAATTTAAGTATGTCTAGAAATCAACTTCACTAGGATGCAGAAGGTTAAAACACATATGCTATTGTCCCCATAATTCTATTTTTAAATGACACAAGTAGTATAAAGAGCACTATAAAGCATCAAAACTCAGACTTAAAAACCCTAAACTGGTATTGCCTTTCGGTGCTCACAAATTTTCATGGTACAGTCATTCAGCTTTGTTTCCCCTTTTGTTTCTTTGTTTTCAGCATTGATTTTTCTATGTTGGGTTAAAACAACGTCATTTTAAAGTACCATCATCAAACTCCAGAAATATATGCAAATATAAAAATTTTACCCTTTGGAAGCAAAAGCTCTTTCAGAATTCCTACCTCTCTTTTGTCTGGCACTGGGACTGGAATTCCTGTTTTTATTGTTTGATGCATCCACATTTGATGTCTCAGATTTGTTTTCATATATACTTGATGACTTCCTGCTATACCTTGGGACAGAAGAAATACAAAAACAGTAACATCCTTGGTTAACATCTAATAAAGCACTGAGCACTAAGCATTCTTTTTTCCCCTCAGACATGGGAGCCTAAGAACAAAGGAGTGGTTTCAAAAGGCTGTGTGCTATAAAATCCTGCATCTGTGCAGGTGTGTGTGGTGGGAAAAACCCATCCTGCCTCTTCTCCACACCACACAGTGAGGGATGGGCTTCATCAGAGTTGAGAAGGGGAAAATGGAGAAACAAGCTGATTGTCTGCACAAGTTCTTTTTGCAAGTGCAGCAGATTTGAAAGGTTGGAGTAGGAAGCCAGGTAAGAAAAGACAATCCAGATTTCCCATCCTTTGCAGCATAAATACATTTGTCATCCAGGAGAGAAATGGATACTAAATGGTCATGTAGAGGTCATACCATGCATAGAGCAACATATGAATTCTTCCCCAACATCTGTTTCTTCTGCTCTTTGGAGCATGAATCCCAGTGGGATATCCCTGTCTGCAGCTGAATCACAAATGGGAGGATCCACCTTGACAAACCTGCCCAGGTACTGGTCTTGGGTAATGGGACTGAGGCTCCTGTCCCAGGTTTGTAGGACATTCGAGCTGCAAGGTTTTCTTGTGGTTCTTTGCAAGTCTGGTGGTTTAATTTGGGTGTTTGGCTGTTATCTTTGGCAGACTGCGCCACACAAATCATTTTATCTACACATTTGAAATACTCTTTGCCAAGGTGCCTGTTATTGACATGTATCAGTAATTAAACTGCTGCTTGCAATTAACACATGAGCTGCTAAACTTAAAGTTCACAGGGTTTGTTCTGCTGTAAGGGAAGGTCCGAGATATCATTAAAATCTTAAAAATATTTTAAATGCTAGAGATTTGTAAATACCTTTTCTAAATATAACGCAGTCCAGGACTCATTGTTTTGCATTTGAACTTCTGACCTCTTTCTGATGGAATTTTAGCAAAGTCTCTGTTACCTCCTGTACTAAATCAAAATGTGATTTTGCAGCCTAATGTCGGGTACAAAATGGGGCTCAAAATAAACATGGGAACAAATCCAAAGCACACTCACATTTCCTTCTTTTTCCTCTCTTTCTTCCCAGCTAGGCTGGGATAACTGTGAAACATGCAGCTGACAGAGTTAAAGATTTACAGCTGTGAGAAAGACACCAAGAAAATACACAAGCTTTTTTCAAACAGCATCTGCAGCCAGATTCCAAGAGTTTGTGTTTATCCATGTTCACAGGATATTTTTACATGGATGTATGACTGCATCAGTCGTTTCCAACAAAGCAGATAGTTAAGCAGTTAGAACAATAGACCAATAAAGTTTCATATGTTTAAATAGATTAGAAAACAATACAAAGAGATAACTTCATTATCAATAAAATGCAGCAGCTATCCCTTGAGAGAGATACAGCAGCAATAGATACCACAGGGCATCCCAGTTTAGGATTAAACAGTGAACTTTGTGGAAGAATTTGGAGAGAGAGAGAGAGAAAGAGAGAATTGAAATAGATTGAACAGGACTTAGGGACACTCAGTAACTGCCTGTATTAAGGACACTGGCTCCAAGTGTCCCTTTTCCCAACACCTCAGCTCCAATCCCAAGTCAGGCCTGCCTTATCTCATGGAATTGCAGTCCCAAGTGATGCTGGTGGCATGTAAACAGTAAAGGGGATAGTCTTTGTCATGGAACAGATACAGCTTGGGGAGGGGAAAGCATCCTGCAAAGAGATTTCCCCAATGTCACAGCAGAGGTTTGACGCTTCCCAACAGCAGAGTCACTGTCACACATGGGCAACCCAGGAGTAGGTGTCTGTCGGGTAGATAATGTGTCAATGATTAATCAGCCTCCTTCTGCTGGCAGAGCACTGATGATGCTGGCTGCTCTTTAGCAAATGCTGTCTCCCCTGGCCTCCAGCACCTCTCACAACTGGGGCTCCTTGGTCACATCAGCCAGGAGCACAGACTGTGCCACTGGTGGTACTGCAGTCCAGCCTCCTCCTTCCCCTCCTTGTTCCCCCCAGCATCCCAGAGCAGGCTGAAGAAAGGGCTCCTCAGTCTGAGGAACTCTGAATCCACCATTTCACACCAACTCCTGCAAAGTCAGCTTGATGCTGCAATTCCACTGCCCTTGCTTATCTTGGGGACACATATTACAGATAATGGGACACCCTGAACTTTGTGCCATTCATCACAGCCCGGAGCATTGTTCCTTAATGAAGACTCACTGTATTATTCCTCTTTTTATAATAACCCAGCATTTGGAGCAGGAGCATTTCTGTCCTTTTCTGGCACAGTTGGCAGAGTGAGGACAACAAAAATTTAATTTTTCCTTTGGTTTAATCCACTCTAGGACAAATAGCTGATCACATGGCCTTTCTTCCTGGAGTTAATTTTCTGTTGACATATTTTGTCTATAATTTGTGCTCTGGAAAATCTCACTTTAAGAGCCTTAAAAGAAGGACACACATCTGGATTCTTCTAAAACATTTTTGTGATTGCACTTCATATCTTACTGGAGTAATTTTCTCCTATCCCCAGGGTGGTTCTGCTGAAAGATTTCCACCCTTGAACCCTAAAAAAATCGAATTAACCAAGCCTAGAGAAAATATGGTGCAGGATTAATAGCACTACATCTGTTTAATATTTCTTGCATTGAGTTGTACAACTCTCAAAGGCTGGATTTAGCCAAGGATGTCCTGGCTTGGTTGATCCTGCTAAAATTTTACAGTGATATCCCATGCTAACTTACATTAAACTTGCCCAGCAACTGGGTCATTACAAAACTTTGCTGACAGCTCTATTTTAGATCTTGGAAATGTTCCAATACTTTTGTCTAAATTTGAATTAATCTTTGAAATTAATTCTGAATTCCTATATCACTTCTCTCTTGAGCAAACCTTTATCTGCATTTATATATCTTAAGAAAATTTGAAGACAATTGAGTAAATTCATACCCAGGAAGCGAAACACAAAAACCTATGAACTTGCATATGCAAGTTTGTGCAAGACAAAACATGGCCCCGATATGTCAAGGCAGCTGTGGTTACCTGCTTGCATTGGAGGAATCCATTGGTGCATGATACACACTCTCAGTGATTCTTTGGTGCAGTTGACTTGCTTCTGTTAAAGAAAAAGTAAAAAGAAGTTGCTCCAAAATGTGTAGGTTTCTTCTGTGTTTATGTAGAAGGTGAAGAAAGAAACAGGAGAGGAGAGATTTTGACTGCCACTGCAATCAAAATGGAATGCTTGTAGTTTAAGAGAAAGGCATATTAAGACCTTAATGAAACCTTTTAGCTCACCAAACAACTCTTCTACTCACAATTTTTTACCACAAAAGAGATTTCTTTCCCTATTACCTTCTGTTTCCTCTGTACCTCTTCCTAGCTAACTGCATGATATCGATCTGGAGAATGGACATAATGGCCTATTTCCCAGAATACAAGTTTTGTGGCTCACAGCTTTGTCTGGATTTAGCAACACATGTCCATCAGTTCTTTTGCATATTCAGCCACATAACAGAATATACCCCCATCTCTCTGCAGAATGCTTTTGCTCAGCATCCTGGACAAACAATAATCAGAAAATGTTATTCATATGCCACTTGTTCACTCTTTTTCCAGGGCTGCAAGGTAGCAACAGACTTGTAATTTGTCCAGTCAATGCTGAGTGAAGAAAAATTATAAGACAGTTGCTCAGACCCTGGATTTCAGGGCCAGGAGAGTCAAACACTGAGAGGTGAGGAAGTAATGAAAGGAGCTGCTTTCAAACTCTCACATTGCTGAGATCCCTGGGCTATTTCACTCTGAAAAAAGATGAACCTCCTATCAATGGAAGAGAAATGACAAGGGGATGGGGCAGCACTGAAAGATTAAACCCAAGTCCTTTGTTGGTGGGGTAGAAATGTCCATGCTGGCTGGGGAGTCAGATGTAGCTCCATTCCTTGTTTGACAACTGATTCATGGCCTTACACAAATCCCTGAAGCTGTATCAGTAATTCCTTTGCCTGCAAGAGACAGCTGTGTTCTTGGGGATTGATGGGGCAAGGTGTTGCCCAAAGCCTGGTTAGCATTCCATGCTCACTGCAGTGTCTGATGGGGCTGGGTACACGGAGAGCGTTTGGGCACGAGTGACCCGTATTTTAAAATATTTATCCCATCCTGTGGCCACCTTCTCTGCCCCTCACTCATTCACCTCAGCTGGTTCCTTTCAACATTCCAGCCCCCTGTGCAACTCCTGACAACAGTCATTAAAAACAGCCAAACAAACAAATATATCCTTCTTCCTTCTCCCATTGCAATGCTCAGTTGTAAAAATATCCAGTCTTGGATTAAGGCCTCTTCTTTTATGAGTCATTAGAAAAAGAAATTTTAAAACCACAGGACAAAGCATGTGCTTCCTGACACCAGTTATTGTAGTAAGGGGTTTGATTCATGTGATCTTTTGGGAAAAGGCAACGGGAAGAGTTGCAATAGCATATGAGATACAATTTACACCCTCTGACTGCTGTTCTGCTGGATTCACAAAAAAGGAAAGCTTGACTTTACTCATAGAATAGCATGAAAGTCACCCTTGGATGGTCTCAAGACCAGACTGAATAAAGTCTTGAGTAACCTTGTTTGACCAATAACTGACTCTGCTCTGAGCAGGACTTTGGACTGTAATGTCCTGAGGTCCCTTGAAACCTGAAATATTCTAGAATGGTATGATCTTAGGGCAAAACAATAAAGAACATCAAAATATAAATGCTTCAATCAGTCTTGATTCCTGTATATTTTTATCTGGAAAATGCAAAGTAAATCTAATAGCTGATCTTGTATCCTATAGAGATTTCACAAATGCTCAGGTGGGTAACATACAAGCTTAATTTCCTTTGCCTAGAAACAGAAATGGAGGACAAGCACTCTATCCTATTAAATATGTACATTTACTCCATTAGCAACTCTTTGTGGTAGCCTAAGTAACCACCTTTTATACTTCAGAAGCAAATGTTACAAACCATATCAGACAGTCTCTAGATTCAGTCTTGAAACTACACTAACAAGAATCTTGAGGTCTTTCCTCAGCAGTTCCTGATGAGCTAATCACAGTAAAATTCAGAATAAAAGGGAGAAAGGATTAAGACAAGATCAGTAACACAAGACCAGAGTAGTAAGCATTGTAAATAAGTGTATTGTTATGGGTTGGATTCAGTTGCTGAGGCTAATGTTCATAATTGTTTCCCTGTACCTAAGGAGGATGCAAGATCTCATTATCTTTGTGAAACAGGCAGTGAAAATAGAGCTGACCTCTAAAGTTAAAGCACAGACACATGTTTCCACCTTGGACAAAGTCTGCATAGGAATTTGAAGGATGTGGGTGGAGAGGCTTTGCTTTAAAGAGAGAGGAGTGTATGAGAGAAGCAGAAAATGACAGACTAAGGTGAGAAGCAATGCCAAGATTCAGGAAAAGTCTGTGGGGTTTTTTGTCCTAAGAGAATACATAGCATCTATGATAGCTATCATCATTATGTTCTTTTACTATCTGAAATAACCTGACTGAATTTTGTCTGTCTGGGATTCAATATCTCATATAAAAAAGGGTGTCATTATCTTAGGTATTTAGGAGGTCTCAATCATTCATGGTGTTGAACACATCACAAATCACCTTCATAGTGACATCTCAGTGAGAGAGGAAAGTGTCATGAACCATGTTTTACAGGGAGGTCACTAAGATGGAAAGATGGGACAACTGACATTTAGAACATAAGGTGGGCGACTAGATTTGAAACAAAAACCCTCAAAACCCAAACAAAACAAAGTAAACACTAAGGCAGAGGAGCAGTTGCTGTGTCCAGTTATAGATGTGGGGAGACCTTTTGATCCATACCCCATCTCCTTACATGCTGAGGTAAAAGGATGCTTCTGGAGTTGTGGCTTGAGAGGGACAACAGAGGAAAACCATGTTCCTTGGACTAGCTGTGAATGGAATAGTTATCCCTGTCACTTATAAAAATCCAAGAAATTTTCTTTGATTAGGACATGGCTTTAAATCCCAGCAATGCTGCAACTGCCCAGCTGGTCCTGGCTGGCACTGTAAGCTGCCCCAGCCCCATATTGTCACACACAGCTACGGGGGGAAGGACACATTCCCAGCTGCTGCTCTGTGAGCCCTACCTCTGCATGCCTCCAGCTGTCCAGTCAGGACTTTGCGGATCTCTGAAATCCAGGTGTTTTTCAGCTCAACAGAAGATGCCTGAGAACAAAAGAGGACAAGGCAAAGCAGATCCAGTTAAAACATGCTGCCAGTCACAGGGCTGCCCTGACCTACGCTGGCTTGCCAACAACTGGAACACTGTGGCCAGCTCTGAGCAAAGCAGACGCTCCTCAAGATGGAAAAGTTACCACAAATCCAAAGTCCTGTCCTTGCTTTTCTGTCCAGCATTCCAAGGAATTTTCCATAACTTATTTCTTCTTTTGGCCAAAATCCTGACCATTTTCACAATAAATTAGCCATTTCAGTGCCTATGAAAGTGCTTAAACAATGAAGCTTTCAATGGCTATTGTTTCTGGAGTGTACAGGACAGTGAGCATTCTTAAAAACAATTCAATTGAAAGGAAGCATAGCCCTTGGAAACAAAAAGGATTGTCATTACCTGAATGATATAGACTTCTTCTCTTCCATTATACCAGATCTCAAACTTCTTATTATCCCCTTTTACATTTTCTGTAATGCCCACAGTGCTCATCTGTTTCAAAATAGAAAACAAGAATCTGGAATCTGGAAAATATGAATAGTCTTTAAACTTGATCCTCTGAGAAGCATTTTTAAAAGGCTGCATTCACTTCTGACACCTTTGGGAGTCATTAAAAGTAAAATTCAGAGCATGTTATTTCTCAATATCTAATTTTTCATTAGTCTTTTTGAATGCTAAAGGGAAAAAGAATGTTCAAATTAACCCAAGCTAATGTCTGATCTTGAATTTATCCTCTTTTCTTTCATTGCTTGATCTCTGGATCAGTTTTCAACTCCATCTTGGCTTTTTCTCACCTTGACAAATTTTCAGTTTTATAACTTTTTTTTCACTTGCTATCACTGTCCTGTTGAGGTGGGAGAGAAAGAAGGGTGGAATAGGACTTTGTGAGATTTAATGAGCAGTCTGGAAATCCAGAAGACACAAAAAACCTGAAGGAAAAAAATCCTAGATTTCTTAAATGAAAAATTTTTAATCATTATCTTGAAGGTCAGCTGCTACTAACCAACTTCTCATCTTATTACTGTATTTTCTCATGCCTCTTGTTCACATTCACATCAGCATTAATTTAAAGATTTAGACGGTGTTCTGCCACCATTCCTTCTATCTCTACAGGAAGAAACTTGAAATATTTCTATGAATTGGTTCAAGCCTTGAAGCAGGTTCTGTTACAATTCCTGTCTGGGGACCTGAAACAAGTTTGGAACATTACACTCGATGATCCATGTTAGCTGGTTAAAGTCACAAGTGTCACACCAATGTGCTTAGAGGGAAAATGTGGCCTGCTTGTGATTGTCACACTAAAATGTCCTGACTCATACCTGGAAATTTCACTCTTGCAAATAAAAGGGCACTTCTACAGCACTGATTCATCTGTAGGTGTTACTGTCACAGAATTTGCTCAGCTGTGCCAATAGTAAAACTTGCCATGGAGCTGCACCTGGAGGATGCCCATCGGCAGAACAATGAAAGGTGTGGGTCCATTCAGTCTGGCATCTCTTTATGGGACGCTGGGCAAGAACACACAAGGTGCCCCGTTGTATCAAGTTGCAAAGGGCAAGGTTCATATCTGCACTCACAGGACACATGGCTTGGTCTGGCTCCACCCCAAAACTAAGTGGGAGCTGTCATTTACTCCAGGGTGCAAGACAGCTCCAGCCATGTGCACTTCATCAAATCCCCATATGAACACATCCCTGTCTGTAAGAACACCAGACTTATTTCCCTCCCCACCATTACTGCATTTATTACCTTTAATGAATTTTTAAAGCTGTATGAAGCTGTCTTCTCATGCCCATCAGTGTTCTCCTCCCGTTTCTTGCAGAAAAGTAGCATCTTTGTATAGAGGAAGAGGTGTCTCTGCATTGGTTTGAATCTAGCCAAGTCCTTCACTTTGTTGTGCCCCTTCTTGTGGTCAGTCCATACATTGAAGGAACCCTGCATCAACAGCTTGCCAAGCTCACTGACATCCCCCTAGCCAGCAAGGAAAAGAGAGAGCATACATCACATTCAAACCAGGGCAGCCTCCGGCATGGTTCATTGCTCTGGTGGTGTCTGAGGTTCCAGGCAGAGGCATCCCTTGTGCTGGGGAGCGCACATGTCCCCTTGCTAAGCCTGTGTGGTTTGTGCCCACAACCATTAACTTCACCAGTTTCCATGTCCATAATTCCCAGTTTGTGTCCCCACTCATAGCTGGCATTTAAAGTCTGTCTCAGAATCTCTTTGGATGTGACACACAGGCTGTCCCCTCTGGTCACCTCAGAGGAAGCTTCTTCTAACAAAACCTGTGTTTCAAGGCCCCTGACTCCAAGGGCCAGTGCAGTCCAATACCTGAACAAAAGCTTTGACTCTGGAAGATCTAGTTTCAGTTTCCACTCTTGTACAAGCTTCCTCCATCCCTGGGCAAAACTTTGAAAGAGCTTAGATGCCTGAAGTCACGGATCAGTGCCTAGAGCTGTGTAGGTACATAATTCCCTCCTGTTTCAAAACAGTCTTTACAAGCTTTGTCAATAATTTCTTGGCTCACCATCTGCAAACTATGCAACACTGCACAGCCCTGGGCAAGGAGGGAGTGAATGCACCAAGGAGCCATAAAAGTACCTGAGGGAGAATGAAACTAGGCAGGAACAAGACCTTTCTAAATTAAAGCTCTTGTCTGAAGACCACTGATAGGAAAATACTTCAACTGATATAAATATTTAGCTCACATGTCACCAGAACAATCCCGTGTTAAGAATGGAGGAACATGTGTATATAAGACATGGCAATGTCTATATGGTAATGGGATTCAACAAATAATGATAATCATACTTATCTTAGCACATGTTTTCCTAGGAATGTTTTGTATAATAAGTTGAGGGAATAAGCCTTGTGCATTATTAAAGTACATACTTTCAAAATTTGCATGTTCTGTTGATTATAAGGTGAAGACGTTGGCTCCAAGTAGGAATGTCTCATTTCTTATACCAAGAATTGCAACCTGTTCTCCCTCTCACTCCCCCTCCTCTACCCTACATTCAACTGCAAAACCAGAGCTTTATTAGGCACTTCTACACTCTATATCAGGGTATTATTAGACTCTCCAAACCATTCAGAAAACCTCAGAAATTTAGATAAGTCTGTCATCTCTAATATCTAGATTGGATATTTTCCTTGTGCATACAGGATCGTGGGTGTTTTTATTTATATGTGCATGTAGCTATAAACTGCAAGCCTGTGAAAAGCACATTGATATGCAAAGCTAAATTAAAAAAAAAAAAAAGGCATATTTTCTATGTGGTTCTGACAGTGGTGAGAGGTTCCTGTCACTTCACCCACTGGTCAATACAGCACTGAGATCCAGAAGCTCAGGTCAACTCTTATGACAGGTCTGTCTCTCCAGCCTTGAACCTGGGATTGGGATAATAGTGAGTGAAGTGGGAGACAAGAAAGAGACAGACAGGGATGGCAGTCTGCAGCAGTCCCACAGGAGACTTTAAATATTAGCCCACAAGCACTGCACTCTCTTCGGTGTAGGCAGCAATAGGGGGACACTGTTTCTGGTAATTTCTCCTAGTGGACAGCAATATTTTATCCTAAAGGAAGTTTATTTAAAGTGGAGGATTTGGTCACTATCTCAAATATTATTCCCTGTTAGAGCAATACATAGTATCCCATGTTTCCCATGGAAGATGAGCGATACATATGATAATTTATAAGAATCTCTCATCATAATTCGTGGACAAATTACCCAGGCCAGATTGTGTACAAACATTGAGATAATAGTAGGAAACATATCTAAATCTTCTGCTCTCTGAGCTTTATTCTACTTGGTTTTTTGTGGTTTTGCCAAAAAATAAAAAACATACACCAAACCAACCCCAGATTTACATGTTAGCAATTTCTTACACAAGAGTTCAGCTCCTCAAGTCTGCATGTGCCCAAGTCCAAGAAAGAGAATGTGCAGTTGGGAGCATCCATCAGCTGTCACAAAACCCACTTTCCTACTGACATAATATCCCTCTCTGAAAGGTTTTCCAGGCAAATATCTATATCATGGACGTGTGGGAAAGACTCCACAAGATGGGGTGTGGTTTCATTGTCTATAGAAGGTGTTTATTTGGTACCACAGCTGAGCACCTGGGACAGGTGGAACAGGGAGAAGAAATTATTGGGTACATCCTCTTTCACCCCATTTAAAAATTGTGTAAAAAACCATCTCAGGAATGCTGTCAGCACTGGGCTAAACAGTGGCCATGTCTCACTATGACATGTTTTGCAGTTCAGCTAAGAAAGCAGAAGCAAAGATCTACTCCTTGGATTTACTATCTGGTACTTCATGAAAGGCTGGAAAATTCAAAAGTAGAATTTTAAAAGGAACAGGAATGTTCTGTTGAATTCCTGAGTACAAAACTACTCACACTTTAAAGCAAGGACAAAAGGATGACATCAGCATTTATATGGACAGGAATATGGATATGTTACCTTTCTTGGAGAAGCTCTTCTTCCCTTCCCTTTACAGAACTGTTTTGAAATCAATTTTTTGCTGAATTTCTGTAAGTACATACATTTAAACTGAAAAACACAGGAGGAAAGCTACCTTTCTCTTTGGGAATTAATAAGAAACAGTGGAAACTGGGAGGCAGAAAGTGTGCTGTATCCATGAGCTTCCCATGCCCATGTTGACTGGTTCAAGTCTGCAATAATAATATACAGGCTCTAAAGAATTTTTCTAAAATGAGTCTCTGAGACACTCAAGACTTAGCTATGACCAGAATGGATTAAGTATGTGCTGCTTTATTTAAGTTTGTCAGGTTTAGGAGATCTAAGATCATATTTATGACCCATGGTGTTTCTCTGGTCCACATTCACCACACCTATTCAGTGTTTGCTGGTTCAGTGAGGTGGCCACTGCTTCACCTTCAACCCAGTAGAGCTACTGCAGGCAGAACTCACATTCTCATCCCCAATGTAAAGCACAGTCCACATCTCCAGCTGTGCAGCAATGGATCTCTAACAAGCAATTAAACAAGCAAGCAGTTAAATTTATTTATAAATCATGATGGCAGCAGGCATGGGTTCCTCAGCCACCAGAAGCAGGTGCACTTGCGAAAAAGAGAACTATAGAAATCAAAACTCCACTCCTATCCTGATGAACAGAATAACTCTTCCCACCCAGACACTGTCTGTATAGACCTCAGCACCTTCTCAGGAAGTCAGATTCCACAAAAAATAGTTTTTTTCTGGATTAAAGCCTGTTACTGTGATGTAAAAATTTTTGAACAATACTCAGTATATTGTTTCCCTATTGACATTTTCACCCTGCAGCTATTTCAAAATGAGAAACCACATGATTCTCAGGCCTCATTTTGCCAGGTTTGTTTCTCCTTTATGTGTCAATCACTTCCACTTCTCACTTAAGGACTCATTTTATGTAGTCAGCACTAGTTCTTGAAAGTCATATGACTTCAATGGAGCTTCTGCAGAGACATATATTTGCACCCTTTGATTTGTACCGTGGTTGTTATTTCACATTTCAGATAACAAGCTTGCCAATCACTGGCACAGATTCCATTACCCACTTTAAATGAAAGCCACATTTTTCTCCCTAAGTGCAAAAGATTTGAAAACACTTGAGTTGCACAGGAGTCACAAAGTTTCAGCAAATTTCTTAAGCAAATTTCTTAGCTCTGCCACACTTGTACCTGTCACCTACAATGAGTTTTGGGTGTAATTACTCAAAAGTCCTGCATTTGCCCCACATTCACACTCCAGCTCCACATGGCAGGGGTGCTGGGATGTATTTTTGGTCATCATAACACATGTCTGAGTGACACCTTTCAGGAACGTGGCACAGGCTCCACAAAGCACAATACCAGCCATGGGCACAGCATGATCAGTGGGGACAGGAGCATGGGATGGCTCAGACCAGAGCAGGAGAAGCAGTTACCTCATATCCTGTGATTGCTATCTGGTGCATGGAATCATTTACTGATTTGATGATATCAAGCACCGTGGCAAGGGCTTCTTCCAGTTCAGCAGTACCTTCTGAATTCTTGCTGCACTTCAGCATTTCCTGATTAAAAAACGACATGGGGAATACTTGAGAACTTCTGATACCAGAAGACACCATAAGACAATCATCCCTGGAATTTGTGTTGCATAAACAAAGCAGCAGAACTAGAGGAAAACAAAAGAGGAATAAAAAACCCCAAATATGACATTCACTAGGGTGGTCATTGAGGACACACATTTTGATCTTTTGAACATTCTCAAGTTTAAAAGGTAAATTTAAGATGAGACAGGACCATTCTGACATATTTACAATTAACTCCTTGCATGTAATAGAATTACATCCAGGGTTTTCTTTCTTTTTCTTCACATCTGCTAGAAAAGAAACTCAGTATAATTATTGCAGGTGTTAGACAGTTCCTCATTTTCTTTTGCAATTAGTTGCAAAATTAATTTCTAGTCTGAATTTGGCAGGTTTGACATTCTGCATTTTGAGTTTGGAAATATTTTAATCCAAAAGCTGAGGCACTTGTGTTTCTGTAAAATAAGGATGCAAAAAGATAGCTCCTGCAAACCCCAAACAGCAGCAGTCTCTCCTCAAGTGCTTGGGTAACCAGGGATAAGAAGATAAAAGCAGGATGCATTCCTACAGTATCTGCTGCACATTTTCTAGAATGAGGATTGATCTCTGTACAGTGAGCATGCTGCTTTTATCAGCGTGAGCATATTAGCTAAACTGATTGAAACCAGAGGGTTGCAGTAATTGTGACCCAAAATTCAAATCCAGTCTGCCCACCACTCAAGGCACACATCTTCTTAAACACTTCTTTGTAACCAATCTTTTACTGGCTACCATTTTTGTACACTTTTAAATGCTCCTGCAGCCAGGGAAGGAGTGCACCATCCTCCCAGACCTCATAAACCCTGACAAAGTAAATGCCAGTGCCAATGTGTTGTTGCTAAGTACAAAACTGGTCTGACCAGCTTCAAACCCCAATGAAGGCTGAGACCTGTTTTGCTTGAGAATTTTACTTCTTGATCTAATCTTAAGTTTATTTACAGTCATATTTCAAATTAAAAGTAAAATCTGGTTTACTCTTGTTTTCCTGGAGACCTTGACAATTTTTCCCTTCTCACAGAATAGTTTCAAGAAATAGAGTTCAAATTTGTTTCTGGACTTTGTTGATGTAAATCTGCTGGAATCAGTGAAGTTGCATCCTTGTCAATATCCATGTTCAATATTTGGATTTTACAGTTTTGCATTAAGTAAATAAGCAGTTCAGAGAGATATGAGA
Organism: Taeniopygia guttata; assembly: GCF_048771995.1. Lineage (NCBI taxonomy): Eukaryota > Metazoa > Chordata > Aves > Passeriformes > Estrildidae > Taeniopygia > Taeniopygia guttata. Next base: position 18,208,624 of record NC_133034.1, on the reverse strand, counting down.
ATGGCCAACCAGGTCCTCCCATGGCTTATACTAGCACATTTTGAGCAGTGCCAGAGTAGCTATTAGCAAGTTCAATGGCAACCTAGAATCTTCATTGCAAATGTCAATGCTAAGTTTCATGACAGTACCTAACACTACTTTAAGCCCAGAGGCTTGAGAACAGCATGTAATTCACCTTCATGACCTTCCCATAGGCAAAGTCAGTAAATATTATTTTTGAGAACTGAGTAGATGGAGACGGAAATTTAAGCCACCACCTTAAAAATAAAAAAAAAAAACTGGTTTGAGTGTATATATTTTCTATTGCCCAGTTCAGACCAGAATTTCAAGCGTGGACCATTCATGGTTCCAACCAATCAAGAAGAAGTTCAAATATTCACCCTGTGGAAAAATGACAGACAATTTGTTCCTGGCTGTGTCTTTTAAAAAGAAGCAGCAAAAGGGAGTGACTCCCTCTGAAAGGTTTGAGTCACAACTATGGGAAAATATTACTTCAGGGACCTGAAAGAGTTTTGTTAAACAGGGACAGATGTTACAGACAAGATCTAAGGCATCAGTTTCTGTTTTCAAATTGTAAAACTATACACTGATACAATAAATCCAAGCTCAATTTCTGTTTAGAAATAAATAAAACAATAAATAAGACAATAAAATACTTACTATCTTAAAAGTAAAATATTTTATATAGAGAGACCTATACATGTTATAGTATACTGCTATTACTTAGTACAAGTACTGCTAAGTAATAGCAGTTCCCAATTTAAAACAGATTTGGAATTATTGGGGAGAAGTCTAATCTAAAATCTAAAATAGATTTGGAACAGGAAGTCCCTGTACAAGACTGTTTTCCACCATTTACAACTAAAAAATGCTGAGTATTTGCTGAAGAACAGCGTGAGGATTTATTTCCAGGGAGTTCTGACTGATATGCAATTCCAGAAGTAAAACAAGCCACACATTGGAAATTTTGCATTGTCATGGAGAACTTACCTTTAGCAGCAGCTGGTACTTGGTGATTCTCTGAACTGGCTTTAAGAGATAAGCATCAAGTGAGAGCTTATGATCCAATTTACGCTGACATTCCTGCAGGAGACAACACGGAAGAAAAATAAAATTGTTTCTTGAAACACAGGCAAGTCACCAAGATCATTATCATTTGACAATCTGAAGATTATATGCCTGTGAATTAATTGAGAGAGAAATTTGTTCCATCTGCATAGGGATTTCCGGGTTACTTATGCCACAGAGAAAATACACCTAAACAAGAGCTAATGTCCAGGTTCAACTTAGTGTTGAAATCTGGCATTCCCTGCTGATAAGATTGCAATCATCTGGGATTTGCAAAGCAGCCAGCAATTTTTTGCTGTGGTATAGCTGCAGAGTCAGGGTCACGTCCAGGAAATCTACCCACTGCTCTGCCTGCCCAGTCTCCTGTAGAGAACGCCTTGTCACACACTGGGCACCTGCCATCAGTATAAGAAGCATGCAGGAAAGTCTGTATATTGCTCTAGGTTTTCTAAAGAACAGAGATACATAAGGAAAATGAGCTTTGAGGGTCTTGCACTGCTAGTCTGCAATGAAATTCCACCTGAAAAAAGATGCTGTCTCCACACTGTCTCCAGAGAGCTTCAGACCTCGGTTTGTTCTGACAGTACTTTTCATATATTTGGAGGTCCTCCTTCTGCAAGAAAAGAAGAGTTTAGGCAAGGGGAGGAAAAAGAATCCACAGAGTATCTTTCTTGAATCACACTTTTTCTTATCTTCCATCCTAAGACATGAAGTAATTATTACATGGAACAACTCTGTATGTAAAAACATACTGAAACCACCAAACCTGCTTTTTATTTCTGATTAGGTTAAATACATCAGAAAGTGAGATTTTTTTTTTTCCTTCACTTTTCATACAAAGCAAAGAGACTGCAGACAGGAAGACACATAATCTAACAGCAAAAGCAGTATCTTTTTCAGGGAGGTGAATTGATGGCTTGGAGAAAAAAACAAAACAAACAAAAAGTAAACATTAGAAATTTAAACTTTATTAACAATACTGGCACAGACTTTAATTTTTAATGATGACTAAGGTTTACCAGTTTATCACACTTCGAAAATAGTGTTGGCTCTCAACAGTACAAGAACAAATTAAAAAGGAGGAAGTTTGTCATGTTGATGACAGGGAAATGTGTTTAAACCCTGTCCTCTCCAAATCAGAAGTGGGTGGATTCACTTTATGTAGCTTTGACTACACTCCAAGTGCTCTCACTGAGGTCCATGGGAAAAATCTCCCTGACTTCAGTGAAAACAGAGACAATCTCTGCAAAAGCCTGGAGAAGGTGTTCTGAGCTCCCTGGGCTCTGTGGGTGGGTGCAGAGCTGGGCGTTCCTCTGCCAGGTCCTGGTTTGCTGCCTGTGCACCGGGGTGGCCACGGGGCAGTGCCATGGGGCTCCAGAGCAGGGCTGGCTGTGCCCGACCAGCTGGGAGCTTCCCACTTTCATCTGCACCTACCCTGCTGGATGTGACCTCAGCAAATCAAAGAAAATCAAAGCAAACACCAAAAATCTCAAAATCTCAGCAATTCCTGGATCGTTCCTCTGTACTTTCAGCCCACCTGGCAATTTCCATACACTCCTGCTGCAAGAAAATCACTTCCTTCTATACAATTACCAGAAGAAATCAGCATTGCTGCTGTCTTCCTCTACAGACCCATCCTGACATCACCCTGATGAATCAGCTGGGAAATCAGAGCTGTGCCATCTAACACCACACTATGTCAAGGATGATGCAATATAAAAATCGCTTCTGTTGCAACTCAATAGAATATTTATGGTGCTGTTTCAAAATAGGTGCAGTTTTCTTCACAAAAATATAATTGTTCAAACATGTTGCCCAGGAGGGAAGTTAGCAGGGGGTAAACCCCACAGAACTTAAAATAGCAACAAAGCATAATCAAGAATTACAGTCTCATCCTAGCTCATAAAAATCTAACTGGACTGGGTAGGAAGAACAGAGAGAGCAACAGACAAGAGAATTATGAGGAATAAGAGAAAAGAACCAATTTACACTTAAAGAAAAGGGACAATAACCAAAAATTTACCAGTAATTTGCCATAGAGGATCCACCCTATACCAGTGCAATCTACTGCTGCCTAAATCAGTGATACCTGTTAAGGCAGATACTTACATATTTAATTACAGCTTTAAGTTTTGCAATAGTGTTAGAAATATAATTAGGCTCAGACTTCAAAATGCCAAGAAATAATTGATTGTCAAATTATTCAAATCCCAGTCCTAAATATGCCACACATCTGTATTTCACATGCAAATGTTCTGACTTCTTGCTGGTACTTTTACACCACGCTCCTCTCTCTTGTAAAGCTTTTCCCTTCCACACTGATTTGGATCCTGAGAGCTCTGTAACCTCCAATACACAAGGCATATATACACAGTTCCAATTATATTTTTGACTGCTGATTTAGGAATAATTTTTTGCATTAGTCTAGAATTTAGACCTTTGAATCCAACTCACAGGTTCCTGATCAGCTGCTGCTGTCCTTTCACAGGTAGATTCCTTTTCTAAATGCTTCTTTCTCCCTGAATGACCAAATGCCTCAAATGCTGGCTCCTATTAAACTATTCCTTTTTTTAAGGTTAGCAAAATGAATAAGTCAAGAGTGGTAATCCACAGTGAATCACTCCTGCCAGACACATCACCTGGCAGATTCTGGTAAGCAGTCTGACACACCTTTGGTTCCATCCTGGGCATTCTTGCCTTGTTTTGGTAAGGTTTCCTTCTTCACAGCCCTTTGGAAAGCAGATCAGCACAGTGTCCCCCCTGTTGCTGACAAAGCGCCAGAAGACCATTCTGCAAGGAATTCAGTGCACATCCCTCCTGTCTTTGAATGCTGTGTAGTCCATGACCACACAGAGCTGTAAGTAAGGCCAAGTATCTTGGTGATGGCAAAATAGCTGCCATCTGGGTAAAGTTGAGCTGGCTCACTTGTAATTTAGCTCGTCTGAAGATCATGCCCTAAATGAGGTCAGGCAAAGTGGGAGGGAGAACAAGAAAGGCATTTCTGGCTCATCTCTTATCAGATTCTGCTGCCATGTTCCAGGAGACAAAGCCAGAGAGAGACCCCACAGCCTGTTTCTCCCACCACCTGAGATGCAGGGTTCATATTCATGGTGACAACTGCTCAGGTGGCATTGGTGGAGCTGGGAGGGTGTGTGAGGACAGGGCAGAGGAATGACTGGCAGGGGATGGAGTGACTCTGGCACCAGAGTGTCTCACTGCAGCTCTAGGGATACTTTCAAGCAGCTCTGGAATCAGGGCTGAAAAGGCCCAGTGTGATCAGACAGGGTAAAACTCTTCAAAGTATGAATCTAAAGAACCTGCCTGTTTCTAGTCGTAGGCCCAGCCTGCTGTTGTGGCAGGATGGTCACACCCATACAAAGGGGAGAACCTGCAAGAGTGTGAGTTTCCTCCCAGAGCTCAGCATCACTTGGAACAGCAGCTGCTTCTGTTTGCCCCTGTCATAGCAAGCACAGCCGTAACTCACAGAGCAGCCAGAAGCCACTGCTCAGCAGGAAGGCATAAAAAGCTGCCAAATCATGGGGAGCACAAACACACAACCAGACTTTTGTTTGTGCCTCCTAAAAGCAGTCCAACAGAAACAACACATTTCTGGACTTTATGTGGCTTCTTCTAAAAACGGAATATAAGGGCAGGAATCAAAGGTGCTACTGTGTGAGCAGAGACATCTCAAGAGAGAAGCTTGTGCTTTCTTAGTGTGAAATTTGAAATAGGGAGAAAGCAAATGCATGATTTAACCTCTTATTTGATAGATTTAGTGTGGTTTGACGAGGCCACAGAAACAGATGAGCTAAGGTGTGATAGAGGGGCTGGTTTTCTTTCACTGCATACCTGAACCCCAGCTTTAGTGCTGTTTTCATATTGGTATAATAGTGAGGAGAATTGGGTTTAACAGCTGTTTTTACAGAGAGACAAGCTACAATATTTAAATATGGAGTTTGAACCTCCTGCAGAATCAGAACATTTCCACATTTCTATACCAAGAATTTTTATTTAGCTGCATTCTTTAGGGATATATGCAGCACATGGACTGTTTTACATTTCTTGGGTTTCAGAGGTCTGCATTCTTCAAAGACTGCTTTTCCTCATTTGCATAATGATTTCACCACAGTGTTTTCCTGCCCAGCATCTGAATCCTAGGATAACAACATATGCCTTAGTAGTGTCATTTACTCAAGCTCTAAATGCTCATTGTTGAACAGAAAATAATCCAATGGACATATAATCACATTTACACTTGTATGATTCTCTCCAGCCTGTTTGTAAATCGGAAGCATACCTTTTCCAAGTATCACATGCTCAAATTCCCATTAAATCTTAGTAATGTGGCAGTGCTCAGTACCTCTGACTGGTTCATCCAAATGTGTCTGTATTTAATGTATGCTCTGGAAAAGCAGCAAATGCTACCTGTAGTATACAGCAGAAGCAGGAGGTACCTTTGACTACAGAGGACAGATTTTCCCACTTCTCATGCCACTTCTATTTCCTGTGCAAAACACAGAGCCTTATTCACACAGTTTTGTCAAACTCTGAAAGCAGCAGCAAACCACCAAAACAGATTTTTTTTTTTTTTTCATTAGTAGGGCCCCTGAAGGAGTGCTGTATAAACAAGCACCTTTGGTTGTGTTGCAGGAAAGAACTAATGGCCAGGCTGAGTGGGAGTGGAGGGGGAGGAGGGACATCACAGGGAGCTCTTGGAGAGAGCTGCAGCACTTGGACACTGAGAGTCACCTCACAGCAGAGGAGAAAATCCCACTTGGTGAGTTATGTGGAGAAGCAAAGGGAACCTCACAGAGCCTTATGGGGCTGTGGGGTCCCTGCAAGGACAGCAGCAGAATCTGCTGGGACAGTTCTCGGGGACCAAGTGTCCTGCACTGTGCAGAGAAGAGAGAGATAAGATAAAGCAGGAACAGGATGTGTTGTCTGCACTCAGAGCAACCTGCTGGGACACCGATACTGTCCTCTGCTTATTTACTGCAGGGTGGTGTCTGGGTTACATCATTCTCCTGCTATAGATGTGTCTGATATGAAAAGTATGTCAAACATTTGGATCACTGTTATTTGTTGGGTTTTTTCTTTTAGATGGGACTTAAAATATAAATATAACAGCTCTTTTCCTGTCAGTAAACCAGGTAAAGTATCAGATATCACAATGCATGGTTGGTAACTGTGGCTTAATTTGGGAATACCTGCTTAGAGGAGTTTCCCTCTCCCTCATTCACAAAAGCAAACAGACTGAAAAGATGGGAGTAAATCTGTAAGTACTGTAGGGTAAGACTATAGATATTCATTCAAACCTGAAAAAGGATATACTTACTCTTTTCAAAAAGCATCGGGCAAGAAGCTCAGGGTTTTCAATGCAATTTTCTATCTCCTTAAGGAAAATCCTGAGGGGAAGAAAAAAAGAGCAAAGAGTAATATAAAATCCCACTCACAATGTGTGTTAGCTTCTGTGTAAATCCAGCTAAAAGCCTTCATTTTTGTAATATGAGGATTCAATTGGGAAGGTAACAGTTTTGACACACCAAGAAAGGTGTATTTTAGAAAAAAATGGGATGTGGCTGCCACCTGATTCCCTAAATCACAAATATTATTATATTTTATCTGCTACATCTGATTCCTCTGGCTGTTGAAATTAGTTTCCAATCTGTAGGCCAGATACCTGCTTTCCATTTGGGTATGAGGATTTTTCAGCACAGCTAGAAAAGACAGGAATGCTCTGTCAGATGCAGTTGCTCAATCAGCAAGCAGTGAAAATACAGGATGTAATCCAAAGGCTTCTGCAGTGACAGTCAATGCTAAACCTTTAGGGAAAGAAAGATTGGGCTTGCAAAGGGAGAGGGATATCTTTCTCCAAATGGAAGACACGATCTTTGAAAATAATACATAAACTGGAAAATAATATTTTCTACTATGTATTAACTACTCTGGCATAATATTAAGACTTGCAAAAGAGATTTTTAAAATTTATTTTGTTCAACTAATTATTACATCTTACAGGCAATTATTATTCAAAAGAGTTCCTAAATTCCCACTTTGGTTACAGCCGGTTTTGCTTAAGCAAGTCTCAGAAAAGCAGGATATTTATAGAAGTTGCCTTGAGCTTTGTGTTTTAAAAGCCAATTGCAAAAGGATTAATCTTGTTCATAATTGGTATTATGTAGTTAAGGGCTCTGGATTTCCTTGTCCACAGTATTGACATGGCTTCTGGATAAGTTTGTGACCTTATATGTAGGACAAAAAGAAAAGTGGTATCAAATATATAACATCTTCTGATCTGATAACAGAAATACAGGACAAATAAGCTGAACACTAAGAAAACTTCCCCACAGAGGTGTCTTGCCAGACAGAAAATATCAAGATTTAGTCCTGTGACATCTACCAGTATACCAAGAGAGGTGGTAAAATACTGACCACAAGGGACATTCAAAATGGATCCTGCCAGGAGAAATGACTAGTAAATGCACAAAGAGTACAATCTTCACCCAAAAGAAGATGAACTAGATGATCTTGGAGGTGTTCTCTATGCATGAGTTTTACAGGACACACACAGAGATGGAGTGAGGATGACTTTTCCTGCCAGTGTATGTGAGAGCATGACAAAGCACCTGACAGAAAAGGACTGGACGTGATGTTGGCACCCAAGGATGCAGGACAACCACCAGTTCCCATGTACCTGTTGTGGAAATAGTAGATTTCGGGGAGGTTTCCAAAAAGAATTTCCTTCTTGTTCTGAAGTGCAGATGGAATCAGATGTACTAAATTGGGATTGTCCATTTCTGAAGCGTACCCCTGCAGGGGAGAATGGAAAATAAAACCAGCCTGTTTTTACCAAGGAAGAAGCACTGTATTCAAGGCACTGGAAAACCCCAAAGTTCATGTGTTTTTATTATCCACAGAGCAAACAAAGCTTCTTCGATGCCCATTGCTTTGTTGCTCCCATGAATTCCTGATGCTTCTGATTTTCCCCAGAGATTTCACCCTGTAACTGTGCAAATACATTTTAACCACAAATGAAGAGGTCAGGAGGTTAAGAAAAAATAGACAAAATTATGTGTCTAGGATTCAAAAGCCATTTGGGTCATGTAAGGATGGAGACTGCTAAGACTGACAGACAGATATCTTTCTGCTACCCTGCTTCATTGCACAAGAGTTAGTTTGGATTTATTTGTTGGAATATTTTTGTTTGTTTGTTTCTTGTAAGAACTGTATTGTGTTTCTTCAATAATAACTTTGAGAAAAGAACATTCAAATTTTAAACTCAAGAGTAATATATCAATTACCAGAGCTGCCAGCTCCCATGGAACAAATGCAATAAAGAATCAACCACAGGTCCCCAAAGTCCCACCCAAATATAAACATGATTGATCCCTACTCAGCTTCTGTCCTCCCACAGACTGGGGACCTCAGATTCCACACACACTGAATGTGCTGGTATCCTATTGGTTTCAAAAGCTCAAGAATTATATTTGCAGCATGAGCTTTCTTTTTCTGTGTTCAAGTACAACATGGGACAATGAAGAAGAGCAGGAGGGGTGTCTTCCTTTTCCTCAATTGTTTTCCAGTTGCAGATTCACAGAATTTAGTGTCTGGCCCCAAGAACATCAAAGTGCTGCTTCTGAGACCCATTGGTAATATTTCGAAAAGACATTATTAACTCTTTCTCTGTCCATAACTTTCAGAACCATGCAAATTGTCATTCTGTGGGCTTGGGCCAAAGAAGGTCCCTTTTCCTTTAAGGTCTGAGGAAGGATGTTCAAAACATCCTTCCCATTCTTCATCTCCAAGGCTGAGCTATCTTGCCAACACAGCCTGTGTGTTATAAACATGAGGTGGGAGTGCTCAGCCCATGAAGGATGTGCACCTGCAGTGATGACTTAGAGGTTAAGCACCAAAAAGTAATTTCAGAAGAGTTTCTTACCTCTATTATACTTTGAAGTTCTTCTACATAAACCCGTTCTGTTTCTATCAGCTCATTGATTATGTGGCTGAAAGACAAGAAGGTAGAGAGTCATAGTGTTAACCAAGCACATGTGAAAGAAAAAAAATAGGATTCCTTACAAATTCCTGTTTATGCCTTCAACTACATACAAAAATCTTCTGAAGGTCATTTCTCAGTTCTTCAATATTGTGCCTTGTTGATAAGATTAAAAGACCTAAGCACATCTTGGACTGTATTTTTTCATCTAATTTTAAACTTCATCTTGGATTTTTCTGTAATTTTTATACCTGCAAACTGGAAAAAAAAGGTTTATTTTCTAAGAATAACTACTATTGAATAAAATGAAACTATACGTCAGAGCTATGCTAATGTTTCTGTTTAATTTCTTTTATAAAATAAACAAAATCAGTGGCCAGATTTACATCCTTTAATACAATGCAAAAATAGGCAACAGGATGATGTCAGAAGTCTGAAAACATGAAAGTATATTAGAGGAAATATTATTACTACATTTTTGACTTTTCTAATATCAGTTTAATGCTCCCAGGTAACTTGAAAATATGTATTTTGAAGATACCTACCTTATTTCACAGAAATGTAAACATAATAACCAATTCACTCTTGGACAAATAACTAATTAGATTTTAAAATAAAATCACATTAGTTCTCTCATGTTTTTATGCACCAAATATCCCATATTATCAAGAAAGTGTTGTCTTTAGTAGTGTTAAGAACAAAGTTTTCAGGGTAGCTCCTGCAGAGGTGTGAGCAGTAGGAAAGAACAAGTGCCTGGTGTTCTTTCCCTGGCTTGTGCTTCTCGAGAATCTTTAAGCACGGCTAGCTCAAGCCAAAACACATCCCCAGAAGGACACTAGGGAATAATGTCTAGAGGAACTGGAGTGTGGCCAGCCATGAGCAGCACACAGCTCGAGGTCAGTAAAGTGTAGGCAGCTCTTGGCACCAATACCAGCACATGCATTCATGCAGCATCTCCCTGCACACACTGCCTGTGCCTGCTGACCTGGCTTTGTGTGGCACAGAGCAGTCACACCATCAGCCAGACCCTGCTTACCTGGCTTTGTGTGGCACACAACAGTCACACCATCAGCCAGACCCTGCTTACCTGGCTTTGTGTATCACACAGCAGTCACACCATCAGCCAGACCCTGTCAGTCCTTCAGATCATGAATCATGACTGTACTGTTGCATCCACTATAAAGGGATTTCCTCATTCTCCACAATTTTTTAGCATGTCCTTTTTGAGGTTAAAAAAACCATCATACCTCTGATAAAGCCTCATTTGAATGGTTTGGCCAAGCATTTGAAAATAAAATAGCCACATTTCAGCTTGCAGCTTGAAATGCAAAAGCAATGACTAAAATATTACTTGGCTACTACAATAGATTCACTGGTTTCCTTTGGATTTCCCCAGTCCTTTTTCAAGGAAATGTGGTTTTTTAGGCTAGCTGGGGACCACTTATTCAGGTCTCAAAGGCTATTACTCCTTTATGGACCACTGCTTGAGAAACATTATAAATACTGAGAAAACCAGACCTTACCTTTAAATAATGTTTCAAATTTTGTTATAAAATATCTGGGATTTCATAGCTGTCTTGACATAATGCCTTAAATTGCAGTGTCCAGCACAAGGTAAGGCAGTGGGTGAGAGTTGTACCAGTGCTCCCCTGGCCACACTCAGGTCCCATTGGCCACTTTTGCACTGGCTGTGGGCTCCTGGTGACTCTCTGTGCTCCCCCTCAGGTGTCCCTAGTTTGGGAGACCCCCCCCAAATATTCCACTGCTGATTGTGCCAGGACTGGAGCTGCTCCGTGACTGTCACAGGCAATGAGGGGAGCTTAGCACACACCTGCTGCCAGTATCACATTTAACAAAAATATGAGGCAGTAATTGAAAGGATTATTGTCACAGGCAGCTATTCCCACCCCCTTTTCCCCTTTGACATGCATGACGTACTCTAGAAGTACTTTCTAGTGTAACTGGGATGTGTGAAGTAAAGGGGCAGGGGAGAACTTCCACACTGTATTGTTCATTCATTTCAGAGAAATTTTACAAGAATTTGAGCTTTGCATGGCAGCAGTCCAAACACAACAAAACTCTGAGCTCACTGAAGTTTATGGGCAGTTCTGTCAAAGATAACTCCTCACCAGGACAATTTCCAAGCAAACTGGCCATCTCAGCAGGGATGGTAAAGGATTAGGCATCTGACCTAAATGTCAGAATCTGAGAAATCCCTAAAGTCCTATCTGTAGGCATCCTTGTTGCTAGTAAAACTTCATTTCACTCAAGTACACTTGCTCCTTCCCCCATGAAACAAAACCAGCAGAGATTCACCAAACCAGCAGAGTTAGCCAAAGGTAGAATATTCTGGTCCCAGTAATACCTGACTCAGTAGCTTTCCTGGCATGGAAATAGTGACGTGAAACACTGTTCAGGAGGTCAAGGCCAGCTGTCCCTCTGTGGAGGGAGTTAAACATGTCCTAACAGAGGGAGCTCAGCAACCACCAACCTGGCAAAGCCCCAAGCATGGCAGGAGCCCTGCTGCCCCCCTGCTTGGCAGAATTAGGGTGTGTTTGTGGCAGGGATCACTCACAGATTCACTGATACGATGTTGTCAGATGTTCCTCCAGCAAAGGAAACTTCTTGCTGTGGAACTTAACTACAATGCAGGCACTAGCTCACATTTCCTTGAATGATTGTTCTGGGTTTCTAAGCAAACGTTGCGGCCTTGGCTACACCAAGACCACATTTCCCCCAAGGGGGATTTTACAGAGGTGCCATTTGGGCTGGTTTTTCTCACTTCAGCAGCTGTGATATCCTGTGGCCCTGCAACACTACTAAGATCTCACACATTGAGCCATTTTCCATGACTACCCAGCTTTGAGAAGCCCTGAAGTGCCAGCACAATATGGATGATAAGAAAGGAGACAGTAGCCAAAGTTTACAATTTCTGCTTTGTCAATAGTGCTGTCTCTGGCAAGTTAGTTGTGCCATGCTCAGTGAAGAAAAAAAAATATTTCACAGAGGAAGTTCCTCAACAAAGGTTAGAATGCAGGAGCTGCAATGGACAACAAAGCATTGGGAAAAGATTTGTTTTTAGCCAAGGCTGCAAGCGAAACCTTGAAACTGAGGTAAACACTGCTATTACCTATCACCCTTGACTTTTAGAGATGCATTTCTCTATCTGCCCCTGCCTGTGGTGGTATTTAGATCAAAGGTATTGGTATTTGGAATGTGCAAATAGCAATTAGCAGCATTGTTGTTATAGGTATAAACTTACCCTGCACTGTATTGTGTTGTTGCAACAAAATTTTGTCAGCAGGTATTTATCTGAGCTGGCTTCTTCAGGTAACTGAGGGCACACTTCTAGGAAGGGCCTCACCACAGTGGCCATAGAGCAGACACATATCAAACCATTTCATCTCAGTAACTCTTTTTCCTTCCTTCTTCTTTAAAAACAGAAGGAAAAAGAAACATAACTGAACAGTTGGCCAAGCTTCCCAGAGTTGTCAGGTCATTCTTCAAGTCTCTGTCACAGTAATTTTGGTAGAATGGTTTCTCTGCTGTGATGTGCTGCCTTAAAAAACCCCATCAAATATAATGAAACACTAAGCAGGAATATTATCTAGAGATTACCACAACCTATTAATATCTCCTCTGGCTAAATCTCAATTGCTTTGTCCTCATACAGTTACTATTTGTACATCCTGCTCAGATGACAATACAAGCTAATTCAGGATTTTTGTCTCTACAGCTGTGTTTCTCTAACAAACTCATTGGCTCACCTTCTCTCGCAGATCCTGTTTCTATGCCTGGATTTGCTACCACACATGCCTGTCCTGATAAGGAGTCTTTTCCCAGAAGAGGAATTGAAGCTATCAATTAGAATTAAACCAGGGAGCTTTTCTGAAAAGAACTCCTGGCATAAATCAAACTGGTGTTCCAAAATTATTATGCTGCAGAAAACCTGACTGCATAGCAGGTCTGGAACCAGCAGGAATGGTACTCATGCATGAGCTCTCTGTACCTGTCTTACAAAAACACACAGTGCCTAGTAGATGGAACAGGAGTATTTTCAACAGCCAGAACAGCAGGAAATGGGTATGCAAGAGCAAAATATTTAATTTAATAAATGAAAAAAAAAAAAAACAAAACAAAAAAAAACCCACTCCCATCACTTTTATAAATATATCTAATATAGATAGAGAGCTACTTAAATTGAAAATACTGGCTCTTTTAATACCTGAGGCTTCAAACACAATAGTAATGACTGAAAGAACCTGTGTGCAGTCGTGGAAATATAAACACAGAAAAAATATCAACATTGCATAGACTTGGACTTAAGGGAAGTCAGAGTGAATAATTTAATGGCTTGCAAAAATGAGCACAGTGGCAAAAACCCCTCTGGTCTAGCATTCTGGCTAGTTCTAAGTACTGTGAAACTTCTATTTCTGGATGTAAATAAAATTTAACAAAACTATATTTTTTTTGCAATGGTATCTTCTTTGTAGGTAGTATATGATGAAAGTCTCACTGATGCAGTAGAAACAGAATCAGCAATAAATATCATATCCAGTTTTGAATTAGAAATCACTACAAGAAATTCTAAGACTGGTCTAATTGTAAAATCTCAAAATTATCTTGGTGCTATGGAATGAAAAGAAATGACAGCATGTCAATAGCTGAGTAGAAGAAACTTCCATTCCACCTACATAATTGCATTTAAGAGGAATATTTTTTTTGTTTCTTGTGGTGTTAAAAGGCCTTTTTCAGTAGAAAAGTATTCTCAACTGAGGTTGTGCAACAACTCAAATGAAATATGAGTAATGAGTCAGTTGCTGTACTTCACCTTGTGAAATGTAATAAAAGATCATTCTGGATGTAAGAACATTTGTTTCAACAGAACTTGTTGTTAGTTGGTACAGTATTTGTCAGTTGATACAGAAACAGTTCTTATTTCTCTGCCATGTACTCTTATTTTTGGTTGGGTTTTTTGGGGTTTTTTTTTATTTTTCCAATGAGAGCAACGCCTCAAAAGAACAACAATAGTTCTTAAAATACATTTCATGGCTGAAAACAAAACCCAACTAAGTAACTTTGAGAAGCATAAGGACTTAGGTAATACTCCACTCCATCTCAAAATCTGTGCCCTTTACTGAAGTTATTGTAATTGCCTGCTGCAATGTCTAATGGATTTGCTCTGTTGTGGAAGTTCCTCTGAGCAGAAGGATTGCATCTTTGTTAGAAATATATTTCACCACCAAAGTCACCATCTATAATATTTTGCTTCTTCTGAAATAATCTGAACACTTCACATAAAAGGAATTGTCCCACATTCATTGTTCCCAAAACAAATGACCTTGGGGAAATATTTTTATATATCTTAATTAGTTGTCCTACATTATAGGAACCAGAGCATTGTTGTTAATGGAGAGGTAAATTAATTAAATCACCTACAGAAAGGAATAATATGAATAGAGGACTAAAAGTCACACAGGACCTGTTTCTCATCTCAGCTGTGCATCTACACTGAAAAGATGCATCTCTGAACCCAACTTTGAGCTGCCTTTAGACAATGTGGATACTACAGACTGGTTCTCACTGTAGGCCAAAATGACAGACCACATAGCTGTGTACATATTTTGTCAATTACCCATATTTTGTGAACTACTCATCGGGCTTGCCTCGTGATTTTGGTTTTAATCTTGCAGCTCCACTCTTGCTGTTTGGTGATAGAGATATATCACAGAGATAGCTCTGTGATATCTCAGCATTGAGTAATCAACTAGCTAAGAGCAGGTGAATAATTTATATACAAAAATAGTGTAACTTCTAGGAGTTATTAGTATTAGGTTGTATTCAGCAGACAGTAGTAGGTTGGTAGTAAATTGAGATCCATAGAAACTCCTACACACACGTGCTTGTGAAATATCTGATGTAACTGAGACACTGCAGGTTAAGAAATTGCTCCCACACTGTGCAGACTTCCAAGCAATTTCTTTGTTTGTTAAGGATCATGAGTATTTACATACAGGCCACAGAATTAACTTAATTACTCAGATTTCAGTATTCTTCTTTAGGAATATTTCCCAGTCAAAAGAAAGCATGGTGATTTCCTAGGGCCAGGCAGATCTAATGCAGCAACAAACCATACTGCATAAAGGATTTAAAGTGAGGACAGAGGAGGAAGACATAATTCTTCACTACACTTTCTTAAGGATGGATTTGAACTGCTGAACTGAAGCCAGAATGAGTTACCACCCAACCAAGAAAGCTCACTGTTTTTTAAAATGTAGAAATAGAAATATATGCACATATGCATAAAAGTAAAGGTAATATGTATACTAATACTGACATTTACTCTCATACTTATTTCTAGCTTAGAACATACTTTGTGAATATATATCAGTCATATATATATATATACATATATCAGTGATATTTATATATATATTATCATGTATCAGTCACAACTGATATTCAAAAGATAAGGCCTCTGAAATGAAGCACTTTAGATTTTGCATGTCCTACTCATGTGGGAAATTCACAGGGGTTTTTTTTTGGGGTCCTGGCAGTAATTTCTTCCTGGCCCCCTTTTTCTTAAAAGTTGAAAATAGAGCAGGTAAAAAAAAAGTCTCAAGATATGTAATAGTTTTTAACTTCTGAAAAAAAATATTTAACAGCTTTTTTCTATGCCCAACCTGACTTTTAAGACAGCAACTACTTTCAGGTTACATGCCGTATGCTTTTTCCATTCCTTTGTAGACACAATACAACAATATCCAAATACCAGTTGACCTCATTGAGCAAGAAATCTGATAAGGGCTGACAGTGCTGTGGATTTTCCCACACAGAATGGTAAAGCACTTTTTCAATAACAGCAAAAGTTACAGTGGTAAAACCCCAAAACTTTCAGACAGACAAGACCAGCCATATAAAACCCAGAAGTAGGTTAAAGGAAACATAACGGACTCTGTTTATACTGAGAATTTATGCTGACTGCTAGAGCTCAGGCTCTAAACAAACCTAAACCTAGACCTAAACCTAAACCTAAACCTAGATCTAAACCTAAACCTAAACCTAAACCTAAACCTAAACCTAAACCTAAACCCAAACCATGCCCACAGCCTCGCTCCAAAATTCTCAGCAGTCTCAGGTGGGTATCCTTGCTGTGGGTTTCTTGTTGGGACAGAGAAGGATTTAGGCACTTGTGACTCTGCTTCCTACAGATTCCTATACCATCCTAATCTCTCACTGCAGAGCACCTCTGATAGTGCTGTGACTTACACATCTCATGCCTTTGGTACTCACCTGTCCCCTTCCTGTCCCTGCAAGGACATTTTGTGCCATACAGAGCCATTTTTGATTGGGATATAAAAGCTTAACACAGAACTATAATTTACTTTGTGCAAATGGCAACACAAATTCTATCCTGAAAGGCAGACTTCTTCAGAAGAGCAGGAGAAGAGCATCAGTGGTTTTGATTCTCATGGCAGACCTGCCTTTGATAGCTTTGTTCTGCAAGACTTTGTAAGGCCATTTGGGTAGAATGAAGAATTAGTTTTATTAATAAAATTAATAATAATTGATCTTATGGACAGGCCTGAGTTTATGTTGGGGAGGTCTGACCAGGGAAGTTCATGTCGCACTAGGAAGTGAGAGGATAGGTTTGGTGATGATGCCTCATCCCTTGAGGGCTGGGCTGTATTTCAAGCACTGGAACAGGCTGCCCAGGAAAGTGGTAGAGTCACCATCCCTGGAGGTATTTCAAAGTTGCGGAGATGTGGCACCTGGGGACATGCTGTAGTGGTGGCCTTAACAGGGCTGGGGTAATGGTTGGACTTGATAACCTTAAAGGTCTTTTCCAACTGAAATTATTCTATGGTTCTGTGGTTTCAGTCTGAGATATGACCCTAAGGAAACTCCATCCTGCAAAATCTGCTTCTTCCTGTAATAGAACACAGCATTGTGCCAGACTTACAATCTATGGTCCTCCAGCCCAAACTCTAGTGTACCTTGGACTCAGCTTTTAAATACCCTCAAGAATCAGCATTCTTGGGGCCTGGGAGAAATAAACTCAGATGTTAGTTACAGGACAGTGGCAATGGAACAGGGAGAGAAAATTCTGACAAGCTCAAATGGAGCAACTGAAACACATATTATGCTTTAGTTAATCTCTTCTTGGCACATTTACATCAGTCAGTAAGTTGTGAACTGCCACAGCTGAGGACAAACGGCCCCTTTTTGTGTGTCACACTTCCTCAGCCACAGCAATCTGGGCCAGAGGGGCAGGCAAGGATCCTGCCACCTGCAGCTACCACACTCCACCCAGCAGGGACTGAGAATCACAGCTCTCAGCAACATCCACATCCATTTACTGAACTATACTTTGGGCAACCCTGTCTGCCACACCCTGAAACACTGCTTGCAGAATTTAATGATAAACTTGGAGAAAGAGGGAGAGGCACTCATGGAAGATATTCCAAACTTAGAAAGAAAGTTTAGAGAACTGTCGGATAGACTCCAGCTGAAAAATGTGTTCAGAGGGCCACCTTACTCAGTAGGAAACTCAGAGGGAAACTCTCAAAATTGCAGATTGCATGAAACTGGAAGGACATTACCCAGCGTTTGGGTTTCTTACTTTTTTCTCTAAGCAGCTGCTGATGGGGAACGTCCAAGATAATACAATGGGACAGAGAGATTTCTAGGCTCATCCACGACAGCCATTCTTCTCCTTTTCTCCCCAGAAGAGCAGGGAGCTTGGTTTATCAGCCTCAGTGGCTGTTGCAGGTCTTACACAAGCCTTGCCTACGTGGGAAATGCCTTGTTTGCCACTCCAGTGTTTGTAGTTAGAGCTGGGGCTGGGTGCAGCTGCAACGTTGCCTGGCAGAGGTATGAGCACTGCACCAGGCACGGCTCTTACAGGGGTTGGAGCTCTCGGTGTCCTCTGCCCACACAGGAAATCTGGCCTGACCGACTGCTGGGGGAGCCAGCACAGGCAAATAGAACGTAGGTGCTTTTACCAAGAAGAGCACGCTTAGGGTCACCTTGTTTAGCTCTAATGCAGGTCAGGTGCCACAAAGGCAAGACTGTCCACGTAGTTTATCCAACATGGATTTAACCAGGGAACAGTATTTGAAGACAGGTCTGTAATAACTAAAAATACAAATAAAGCATCTGTGTCTTCCAACTAGAGGCCATAGAGAAAGATCAGCAACAGCGTACTGAATAATCTGCATATGCACAGGAACTTTGCAGTCTACAGAGGAGCTGCTGGACAGACAAGTCATACTATGTAAAACAGAATTCCTTTCTACACTCATACAAAGAAAGAATGTTCCTCCTGGATTAAAAAATCTACATGAATTTTCAGAAGTGAATACAGAATTCTAAACATGATTACGTCACAAATCTTCCAAACCTAGTTATTATATTCCAGTTAATGAGCAGCTTTTAAATGCAGGAAATAAAGTCAGCAGTGATTTACTGCACAGTGCAGTAAATCACTGCTCCATTGAATCACTCACTACATGGAACTGAGTGATCTCCCATCTGCTGTGTCCTGTCTGCTGCTGTCCTGCAAACCGTGCAATTATTTAGATCAGCTCAGTGTGGGTGCAAGTCACTGACATCTGATTAGGCAACATGACGTGCTCTTTGTGCTGCTGTAAATAACAATATGAAGTGCTCAGCACTCCTTCATGAGCTAATTGACACACAGGAGCTGCATGTTTTTAAATACAGAGTTTAAAACTGGACTCCATCGAAACTGGTGTGAATGTGCAAAGGGAAGGCTTTGGCAGCTGTCCGGAGAATTTTACACTTCGAGAGGTGTGACTGCTCCTGGTTTATTTCCGTGGTTTCCCAGCCTGGAGACTGTCACTGTTCTGCCCTTTACAGAGAAAGCAGCACCACCTGAACTGAGGAGGTATAAAATCATACCAGCGCCTCTCCTTCTCCTTCCCCATCCCTCAGCTGATAACACTGACAACAGGGCTAATTTCCTCTGCTCCTCGGCTTCTGCCTGTGTTACCTGGGATTTCGAGGTATTATGTATGTGCAAATACATGAAGACCAAGGACTATAGACCTGCCATGCTGGAGCCAAGCCAGGTTTTTATGGAGACGTGAACAAGCTACAGCTGGGGAGAAACAAACAAAAAAATTCAAGTCCACAGGTGCTTCTTCAGAGAAGATGCATCCAGTCCTAAGCCAACACAGAGCTGCCTTTCTTTGCATGTGCTCTGTAAAGCCTGAGTTGGCTCAGGGCTGTGAGGGAGCAGACCTTTAGGCAGAGGAAGAGGAGGGAGATTGCTGCCCATTGATGCAGAAATTTTCAGTGCTTTTCAAGTGGAGCACACGCATTTCTGTGACACGGGACAAGACAGAAGATACCTCTGATGCCAAACACCCCATGTGCCTAAACCAAACCGACTATCCAGGATGTGCATGTGGCCAGCTGCATTCCAGCAGCCTGCCCAGAGCCAGCAGGCAGCAAAACAACTGCACAGAAAACAAGCTGAGGAATTCCTGGAATTTCTGAAGAGCATTAAAATAACCTTAGTATTCAATAGCAAGCAGGTATGAGAGATAATACCAGAAGTGACTGCTTAATGCTAATTTATATTCGATTAAGTGCAGATTTTGTAAGAAAACATATTGAGAGTGCTTTTTTCAGCTTTACCTCCCAGACTCTTTGGGAGTAAGGACACAAGGACTTCAGGGACTTCAGGAAGCCTCCAGAACACTCAGTCAAATGCTGCATTGTAGCAATAAGAATTTTTTTCTCCTCTTCATAATAATTTTCCCAGTTCCCAGAAATATTTGGAACTCTAGTAGGAATACATCTCCCCTTGCTATTCTACACAGATTTCTATCAGTAGCCAGATCTCCCTACATGGCAGCATACACTTCACTTCAAAGGTCTTCCCAACCCTTTAGGCTGTAATTAGACTTGTAAATGCTGGAGCCAATCTGCCCAACAGGGAAACTTCTCTGAAAACAAAGATTTTGTAAAAGTTGAAAGAGATTATGGCAAACAAGAAATGGCTTGTGACTTCTTGAAATTTCTCCTGCTGACTGAACTTTCATTAAGTCTGGTGAAAGAAAACAGCACCCTATGCCTATTGATAAAGTTGAGAACATAATTTGTCTTTTGAAATGTAGACTCAAAGTTCTTCCCCACTACCAGCTGGGAGTTTTCATGAGCCTGGAAAGTAGACTGGAAAGACATGATGTTGGGCTCCTACTGTAACACTCACTAAAATCACCTTCTTTCAATTGTAACAGAAGTCTTATATTACACTATTTTATGAAATTTGTTATATATTTTTACATTCAGGCTATATATATATTTCCATTCATTTACACACTGAATGGAAGCCTTTGCAATGGATCTTGCTTATGTCATGTAAAGGGGGGAAATTGTTGCCCAGTCTGGAAAAGAAAAGGCTTTGGACTTTGGCCTTTTAAAATATAAAGGGGGCTTACAAGAGAGAGACATTTACCAAAGCCTGTAGTGACAGCACAAGGGGTGATGGTTTTAAACTGGCTGAAGGCAGATTTAGATTAGATATCAGGGAGAAATTCTTCACTGTGAGGGTGGTGAGGCACTGGAACAGGTTGCCCGGAGAGGCTGAGGATTACTCTTACCTGAGAGTGTTCAAGGCCAGCCTGGATGGGGCTCTAAACAACCTGCTCTAGTGCAAGGTTCCCTGGCCATGGTAGTGGTGTTGCACTACAAGATCTTCGGGTCCATTCCAATCTACACTATTCTAGGTTCTAATATTTATCTCTGCCTCCTGTAGAAGCTTTGCATCTTTGACCAATAGCTAATGAAATCAGGAAACTTAGTTCTCTCCTGCATACACAGGTCTGATGGTTACAATAAGTGCTTGGACACCAAAGCTTTTAGTAGCACTCCCTGAGCTACTAGTATTTTTGACACCAGTCCACACCTAAATTTAGCAATTCCCAGACCTAATGTCAGCACAACTTTGCTATTGCTGATTTAGAATAGGGCTCTGGCACAATATTCTCATTCTGAAAATAGCTTCTAATTCTTTACCCTGGGCAGAAGTGCTGTCCTGCTCTACCCACATAACCTGATGATTCAGTGATACACTTATTCTCATGTTCAGAGTGATGCAGACTGGAGGTCCCAGTCCTTGCTAGATCAATAACCCCGACCCAGATAATAAGAAACACTGAATCTAAAGGATTCTTAGATTTAAATAATATCCAAATCTACAATGGGAGCCTGTCACAAACACCTTCAGGCACACAGGCTGCACACTTCAGGATATGAATATGCAAAGTGACAGCTGGCTGCTGGTGTGCAGAAGTGATCCCAGATGCTCCACAGGTTTCCTCAGTATGTAAAGCACACTTTATGTGCATGCTCAGAGGACAAGCAGTGAGTCTGGACTGTGTACATGCTTGGAGATTATTTTGCATGTGTACAGAAATGCTCCATGCATACATGATAGCTGAGACCACTCCTTAGTCTTAAACTTGACTCTCTTTCATTAAAGTCACAAAAATGATACCTCAGACTTCAAACCCTGAACTGGTCATTCATGAAGTTAATTCTGTCTGAATATAAATGTAGGAGAGGTTACTGTCTCATGAGAATTTAATTCAGAAAGGAGGGATTATGCTGCGTTTGTGACATGCCTCACCTGAGCACAAAACCACCAATGCCTTGCTTATTATTCAGCAGTAATAGACCTGAATGAAGATGAAACATGAATAACACTGTAACTCCTGCCACTGCACACCAGTCACTTCCAGACACACATTGCTGTGCTTGTAAGTGATCTCTGTCAAGGCCATATTGACCACTCACTGAGAACACTAAAACCACATGGACGATCTTGGGGGTCATCTCATGAAAATAGTTAAACTGTGGTCAGAAAGCCCTGGAACAGGTGTCATACTTCTGTGTTTTCAAAATGAAGCACTAACACTGCCCAACAGTCAGTTCCCCAGCCCTTGTTGCAAGGTGGACTAGAAAAATGCTGGGTTTATCAGATCCAAAGCAAATAAACCAGAAAAATATTCCAAATTTACAGGAAATTCAGTTTCCTATCTGATGGGGATTGCCAATGTCAGCTTTTTGGATGGAGTTTCTTGATCAGTTTATCCTCTCCATAGCTATAAGGGAGCAACTGAGCATCTTTGCATACTCCCAGTATCTCCATCCTGCCTCCTTCCTCATGTTTGAGAGTGAGAGTACACCAGCATGCACACTAAGGTAAACTGGTGAGCTTGAGGAGTTGACCCAACCCAAAAGCAACCACACAAAAAAGAAAAAAAAAAAAAAAACTACATGAGGTGAGTGTGTGGAGAGAGAGAGCAAAAAGTGCAGCAGCAACCCTAAATGAGCTTAGACTGGTTGTAAAATTATTTTCAGAATAGATCTATGAATCAGATTTCCGGCCATAAATTCAAACCACAGAGCAGCCAAGCAAATCATTTCCCCACAATAACATTTGAATCTAAATTGAGTAATATCCCAGCAAAATAATCAATGCATGATTTGGCCAGTTTGCTACAGGAACAGGCTGCCTACCAACATTTGTGCAAATGAACTAGAAAGGGTTGCCTTGTTTGCAATTTTGTCAAAAATGCCCAGCTCTGTTATACTTACAGTCTAAGCACAGTCATGTGGTTGTGAAAGACTCTCACACTTCTCATACAAGAAGCACGTCAAGCATACACAGAAAGATGCTGGTTTGGCTTATCAAATAGAACTGTGCTTCTGGATTTTTAGATTGTCTTTCTATTGACCGAATATCTCTTCTCATGAGTGCTGGGTCTGGACTATCCTGGGCTGCACTGGACAACACTACAGGTACTGTTGGATCATGGCAGTCCCTCCTGCTGGGATGGGTCTGTGGGATGAACCCAGCAGCAGCTGGGCCAGAAGCACAACCCCTCTGAGAGCACTGTGTGGCTTCCTCAGGGCTCCTTGGAGATTCAAAGGCTCAGAATCATTAAATGACAGATCTCTGTTCCCAACCTCCTTGTGCAAATACTTCGTTGGTAAGTAGGCTTCTACTTAGTTAAGAAGTATTTTATGGAATTTCCCTCAGACCTTCCTCTTCCACTGGGCAACAATAGCTAAACCATGTTGCTTATACAGTGTAAGGACACTGCAGCTCAACACAAATCTGCAGGAATTACAAACCATTCTACAAAACAGTAACATCTAGGTATTTCTCCATGTTCTGTTGAATCTTATCAGTGATTATTTACTCTGAAATAGAGCCTGAAGTTTCCAGCTGGATGTGAGGGCAGTGAGTGGAATACAGGAATCAAACCCACAACCTAGGTTGATACTGGTGCCACGGTGTGACCGACTGAGCGAAATGGAAAGGCAGTTTGGGTAGCAGGGATGCACCTGCTAAAGCCCCATGCCTGTGAGCTGCCTGCACTGTCCCACATCCTTCCACTGATAAACCACCCCAGGCTCTGCACGGTGACCTGAACCTGCACATGCAGGACAGCATGATTACAGCAGGGCAGGTTTCCTGGGGAAAACCACGTGTGAGGGGCCTCTCAGAACAGCCAGCCAGATAGGGCTGCCTCCTGCTTTGCTGGTGTAGAGACACAACCGGCTCTGCACTTCCGCCGGGGCTGAGGGGACCTGATATGGCCGAGAAGGGATGTTTAAGTGTAATTTATAAACAAATAAGGGTGGTGCTCTGAAAAACTCTCCCTACCAGCATCACTGGGGAAAAAAAAGAAAAGGTGGAGCTTAATTTCTAAGTAAGTTTTATCTCAACATAGGACCTAACAAGATTTGGTTTAATACAAAGGAAATGGAAAGGGGAAAGGAAAGTGGAAAGGAAAAAGGAGAAGGGAAGTGAGTGGAAAGAGGAAGGGAAAATGGAAAGAAAAAAAAGGGGGAAAAGGGGAAAGTGGAAAGGGAAAGGGGGAAAAGGGGAAAGGTAACTCCATTTTACATTCTGCTTACTGAAAAATAAAATCTTTGAAGAGATGTAGACATAAACTTTCCTACTGCAATTTTGGGTCAGAAGCAGGATGAAGTGTGATTACTTCAATGATATCAATTGGAGAAAATCCAGATCAATCAAGATGGGACATTAGTGAAGACAAAGAAAAGGTTGTGGATCCTTTGAGCAGATGTCAGTTTTCAGGAAAAAAGTGGACACAACTGTATGGCAAACTCAGTTTCTTTGCAGTCATTTTTGTTCAATAAGTGAAATATTTCTGACTTTGTTTTCTATGGACCCAGTTCTTCAAATCTTTTAATTATGTCTGAATGATGTTTCCACATAAACACACCTTAAATTTTTAAGTTATCTCCTAATTTTGAGACTGACTCAAAATCAGTCAAATTTTTTGTGACTCATTGAAGCTGTATTTTCTGGGAGCTGCATTATCCAGACACAGATAATGCAGAAATGCAGACACTTAAAAGTAAGAAAGAAGAATAACGTATGGAAAAAAAACCCACCATATTTGTGAACTAGGGAAGGAATCAACAACTATCATTTTGGTAAGAAAAATGAATGGTGTTTTTTTTATAAGGTTATTTCTATTGTTTTTTAAACACTGCTCAGAAAACATCTCAGATCTCCACAATGACCTACAAACTTTTCCTTCTAAGGTGAACTGAAGATTGCACAGAATTATACTTCATCCTACTCCAGAATCAAACAGAAAAAGAAAAATCTGGGAAGGCTGCTATAAAGTATTTAGTCATACTAAGTCACATACAGGAAAAAGGAGAAACTACTTTCCTAAGGAGAAAGGAGAAACTAAGGAAAAATTCATTAGGCCCTGAAGCTTCCCAAGCAAAACCTGTATTTCAAAACAGCACATCCTTCAATAGGATCATCAGCCGCTCAGGTTTTACCCTTGCTCTACTTTTGCTGGGTGACCTTGACAACAGTATTCCTATCTCTATTTTCTCTCTTGTGTGTGAAAAGAAAAAAAGAAAACAATTCCTTGCCTCACAAAGATGTTGTCAGATTTATGGTTGCAAAGTGACAAACAGACCCTAATTGTCATGATATGCAATAGTTAAATTTCTGTGAAGTCACTGATGAGGTCAGGAATGATTCAGATCAATCACAGTCATGTGAAAGAATTGGAGATACACAATGGGTTTGTGTTTGATATTTATAGACAGTGAGAAATCTATGATTCTGTGATTCTACAAAATTACACAAGGCACAGCATTGTAGTGGCTTTTCAAGTGAATTTGAATGCCATTTATAATCGAGTTTTTATCTTTACAAAAGTTTGGCAAAAGTGTATTCAGTGAAGGTAAGTTCACAGCATTTTCTTTGCTTTGTTTTTTAAATACTTCTGTCTGAGCCCTACTGCCCATGGAGATTGACTTACTCTTGATGTTCTTCAATGAATCAGGCATTCCCCTCAGGCTGGTGTGAGGAAGTCACCAAGATTTGTGGGGAAGGTGTAAAAGAAACCTTAAATCGTGCTCTTTACTCCCAACAGTTTCCCAACAGTAAAATGAGACAAACAAGTTTCACTGTGACCTACAAACTAACTACCCAGCAATAAGATGCTATTTGGCACCTCGGAGACTTAGAGGCGCAATTAGCTTAACTTTTATGGCGTCCCCTAAGAAATGTTTAATATCTAAGTACTTCAGAACTTTTAGCACATCACTTTCCGCGCTGTGCGCGTCAGCGCATGACGGTTTTCCCACGTCGCACGCTGCAGTCTCACCCTGCCCGGTGCTCGGGAGCAGCCCTGCGGGCGGGCAGGGCGTTCGCGAGCAGCGGGACACCCGAGCCGGGGAGGGAGCCCGGCCGGGCGCGGGGAGCGCGGCGCTGGGGGCGGAGCCGCCGGTGGCTCCCGGGCCGCCGGAGCCCGTCTGCAGCCGGGGAGCGCCGTGGCCCGGCCCGTCCCGTCCCTGCCGCCCGAGGGAGCCGGCGGAGGAGGAGGCAGCTCTCCGGCCGGTTCGGTAGGTGAGCTGCGGGGATCTCTGCTGGGTGTCTGTCGTCCCGCTGCCCCTCGCGCTTTCTGAACTAAGAGCGGCCGGGCTGTTCGTCCCTCTGATGGCTAAAGCGAGTGCCCGGTAACTAAAAGTAGTGAAAATATTCCGGTTTTCTAAATGCTATTTTTTCCTCTTCTCTGCCTGGCTTCAGGGATTGTAAGAACTGGTCTATTCAGGGGAGGAGGGTGTCTCACTTCTCCGCGTTTCAGGAATTGCGGTTCCTTGCTTTGGACTAACGAGTTTTCCAACTGCTTTGTTTCCAAGGTTTCGGTGCAGACCGCATCCATTATCGCCGTATGCGCTTGCCCCTCTCCCGTCCTAAAGAAGGGTCTTGTTGGGGTTTGGGATTTCAAATTCCTGTGATAAACGAGACCCAAACTTTAGCGTAGTTTTGATGTCTGTTCTGTGTAACCTTTTAGCAGATTCCCCCGAACTTCTGATTGTCTGGCAGTTTTAGGGAAAAAAAAAGCCAGAAAATTAGGAGCTTTTTTGTGGTTCTTTCAGGGTCTTTCTCATGCCCTGAGCCTTGGAGGGAAAACTCGCGGCCACTCGAGCATTGCGGTGAAACAACCCATTCAAAGGCGCGCCGTTTCCTCCCGCCCCTTGTTCCAGCAGCCCCTCCCGGCTTCCTATTCCTCCAAACAACTTTTTTTTCCTACAAGGAAAAGTGTGGGATTTGTTTTTTTCTTCCTCCACTGTTCCCACACAAGAAACTCGCAGATCCGGCTGGGAGTTTCTCCGCGCAGCCCTGCGTTGCAACACGGGGACGCTCCCCGGAGAGCGCCGGGGCTGCCGCCGCCTGCTGAGCGCGGAACGTGGGCACGGAGCTGCCGCCGCCCCGAGCAGCTTTGGGCTCCCCGTAGGAAAAATCGGCAGAGAGAAATCACTTTAGGGAAAACAAGGAGAGTGAACGCTTTCAAAAAGGCGGTTTGCGCGAAGCAAAGCTTGAAAAAAAGTTTTTTGGTTTTTTTTTGGTTTTTTTTTTTGGTGTGCTGTTGACCAAGCTGCGGAGCTCCCGAGGCCCGAGGGGGAGGCTGGCGGCGGGGGTGTGCAGGGACGGGCCCGCCGGCTCCCGCCTTTGTTCCCCCGAAGGGATTCCCGCAGCCGCATGGCTGGAAGCTGTTCCCTGCCCGCCGCCCCTCCCAGGCCGCTCCCGGGCTCCGCGGGCGCTCCGGAGGACGGGGCTGGGGGAAGGCGCGGCGGTGGGCAGGATCACCATGGCTCTGGGGCCGCGGGGCTGCCGGGAGGCAACAGCCATCGGGGGAATGCCCGTGGGGGCGGCGGGGTGTTCTCCAACCCGCGACTTTCCCGGTATGTTCGATTCTCCTGGGCTCCACAGGTTTCGTGAGAGCTGGGGATGCCCTTGTTGCCGCGCTGGGAGGCGGGCGCGGGGCAGGGCCGGGCTGGGGGCGGCGGGACCCAGGAAAGGGGGAATCGCAGCGCCTCATCTCTGCGGGGAGCACAGAAATCACCTGAGCTGTTTGGGAGACTGTAGCTTCGTTAACTGCTTCTGCGCAAGATCTTGGATGTATCCGGTGTAAGCAACTACATGGCGTGCAAAATAATGATAAGAACCCCTGTAATTATCTTGGCAAGGCAGTGCAGAACTCGGTACGTGCTGCAGCATCCTCAACTCAGATATCCAGCCGCATGCCTGAGGATCTCCTAGCAGTACTGTTGAAACTACTAGTGCAGCTGTTGAAACCTGGTTTGTATAAGGCTGTCTGGTTCTCACTTCTCCTCGGTACTTGCATTTCTTCTAGCAGTTGAAAAGGAAAAAGGATGGGGCTAGAAAAGGAACTGATTCTTTTTTAAAAGGAAAAATAGCTGCAGTCTAAGGGGATTTTGTTGAATAGGGCAGGAGACAGTAAGTCACTGTTGATAACAGCTGTGGAATATTCTAGCAGTATCCCAGAAGCCTGGACTGTCACATAGAGCTGGGTGTTGCTTTTCTATTATGGAAGTTACTGGTTGTTTTTCCCAGAACTTGTTTCATACAAGTCCACCATCTATTATATACAGAAACGTAGTATCACAGTAAAAATGTGGGCTTTTTTTTCAGGTAAGGGGTTTGAAGTTTGTTTTTCTGCTTAGAAATATAATAGTATCTGCTTACTGGTTGTCTTCCACTGAGTGGAACAAAACTGTATCACTTTCTGCTTTCTCTGAGATCCCATATTATTGAGAAAGAAACTGGTTGCTCCTGCTGCCCCAAGCAGCAGTTGTGACAGTCTCTCTGACATCTGGCCAAACTGGCGTAGTGAGTACTGCTGATAGGAATGGTAATTCACCTACAGATTAGGGAGAAGTATGTGGAAAACCCTGCAAGTCATGTCTTATCGTTGGAAATGCCAGTGGCTGATGTGTTTGGTATCACTGCACCACCAGCGTTACAGCATCCAGGATGTACTGAGCCTTGCCTCTGCCGTGGTTATCCCTCTGCAGCTGAGCAGTTGTCTAGGTAATCCTCTACCTTAAAGATGTTGGTTACTAGAAGTACAAGAAATACTGAGGGGATTTTGGTGTTGGGAAACCTCCCTGTGGCATTGCTGTTACTGCAGTGGGTCTGGCTGGGACTTGGGACTGGCAAAAAGAGGGAGGGAACCACCTGATGTTGAGCATTGCACTACTGTGATGGATTAGCACTGCGCTACTGGTCCTTCCTTGCACATGGCACTTGCAGAGATTAGTCAGATACCTTCCTTAGCTTCCTACGATGGGCACATCTCAAATGAGGCTATCTCATTCAGTAATAAGTAATCTTTAAAGTCCGGTGGAAAGCAGCATGGCCCACCTCTGTCAGGCTGGCCAGAAGTGGAAGCAGGATTTTTCTCTGACAAAGGAGACATATCTTTGGATTCTTTGCAACATTTGGGATACTGTGGTCCAGATCCTGAACTGAGATCTGTGCATTCCTGAGTCTTCATAAACTGAAATAATAGATATGGATACTAGAGGTTCCACTCTTTCATAAGTTTTCCTTGTAGGACCTTTGTCCCTGGCAGCAAAGGGGAGAATGCTGTGGAAGGATCTTTGAAAGATGACACTTGGCTTACATTTTATAGTCAATGGGGAAACCACCACCATGGATGAAGTAGGATGATGAAACACTTTGATTTGGGATTTGCAACATTTTAGAATAAACCTGAAGCTTACTTGTTGCTTGGCCAGCTGTGTAGTCTGATCTTCAACTCAGAATTGTGGCTTGGACATGCTGTGGCTGCTACATGCCCAAATAACTCAGAAAATCTAACAGATCCCAGGGCTGCTTAAACAACCTGCAAACAGATGACCTCAGAAGAAGGGAATGCTGTAAGCAAAAGCAACTTAGTTGGCATCACTGTTGAAGTGCGACCTACATGTACACATTGCAAAGACCAAAGGCTGTAGGATTTCCTTCCTTGGCTTGCTGCAAAGCGGTTTCATGAGGTCAAGGTTGACTGTCTGATATCAACTCCAGCTTTCTGAATGTAGTTTAAAACTTGAATAAAAAATGGTCACTCAGAATTCCCAGGAATGCTGCTGTGCTCTGAAGGTTCATGACCACCCTTCACATGCAGCAGCAAAACCTCACCAACTCGGGCGAGGCAGGAAATTGGGAATAAAGAACATCTTTTGTCAACACAGAGCATATGGTTGGAGGTGCTTTGGGACATGGCAGCAAAGGAAAGGATTTAATTGGTCCTTTGCATTTAGAGCTAAGGAAAGTTTCTTCAAATTGAACATGCTGTTGACCTGCTAAGACTGCTCACATTTCTTCTCCTATCGTATCCTGCAAAATTTGTTTCTTCCAGTCTCACTTCCAGTAAGACCTGAGGACGCTTTTCAGACAAAACAGACCTTTTGTCTTGGGGCAGAAAACTTGATTTTTCTTGTTCTTTAAACTGCTACTCATCAATAGCAGTTTACAAACAGCACTGCAGGCCCGTGCCCTCAGCCCTCGATTAGCTGTGTTTTTGTAAGGAATATGAAACAGAGGAAGGATGCTTGACTTAGTTAACTAAAGGATGCTTAGTCTTTAACTTTGCACTGTGCACCAGACTGTGCAAGCTACATGTTTTACTGTTAAAAATACACAAAGAGCTTTCACACAAAATGCTTTCTTCCCTGTAATGTTCCTGACTTTTCAGTAACACATTTATTCACTGCATTTTTACTAGGAAACCTCCTAGTGAGTAATAGGGGTTGCAAAGGGACCATACCTATGACTAATTGTTTGCTGAGGTTCCGGCTGCTTTGTCAGCAAGCCTTGAGTAAAGTCCTGTGGAAATAACAAATACTGGCTTTCTAGTGCATTGTTTTCCAAGTTCAATTTTCTAGAACGATCAGGCTTCTTTAGCGACATCTTTGTTTTTCTTTCTTAAGTCATCCCTGCCTTGCAAGCCTCTGCTCCCATCTTTGTAGCTTCCTTCTGCAGTCCACAGATTGGTTTTTTGTGGTTCTCTCTCACTGAATTGCATTTGTAGTTTCTACTTAACTCCATTCCACTAAACTGTCCTCCCAGCAGTTCCTAAACTGGTGCTGTGTGTATGCAAGTGCTGTAGGTAGTTTGTTACATTCTTGGCCTTACATTAATCTTGCTGAGAAGTGTGTATGTGTATATACACACATATATACAACAGACATGTATTTTTATATATGTAAAAATATTATTTTACTGGCTCTTGATGTTATTGACTAGTGTGACCTATTATCCATTTCACCTAAGCTGAGACAAGCACTTCTGGTTAAATTCAAGAACACAAGTTCCTTCATTTAATTTACAAAGACTGTCACCTTGGAGAAATCTCAGTGCTTATTAAACACATTGGGAGTGTTTAGCAGCTCCTTTGTTTGACTTTTCTTATCTGATTTGCATCTTGAGGAACTCTGCTTAGTCCTCTGTTTTGTGGCTTGTTGTGGCTGTTTGTTGACAGCTCTCAGGGAGGGCACTTGAGCCATGGTGAGTTGGAACTGCGGGATGCTGTTCCTCAGCAGCTGCACCTCTCTGTTCTTCCTAAGTGCACGGGGTGGGGAAGGAGGGATGCTTTACTTTGCTTTTCTGCCATGAGCCTATGCTCGTCCTGCTTCCCATTTAATAACACCTAAGAGCAGGCAAATATCTCCTGTTCAATCCCTGCCCTTGTTGCATTGCAGAAGAGGATGTATAAAAGCCAAAATTCTCCTTAGTTCCCACAGAAGTAGGAGAGGACTAATGGAATTCTTCCCACCCGTTTGCAGACAGGCTTAAACAAAGCCTTGCACCGCTATTATCCCAGCCAATCTGCAGCTCCTTTGTATATGCTGAGGTGGCTCTCGATCCACATTATCCTAAAATCTGAAATGCTTACGTCTTTCTGGCTGGCTTGAGGCAATCATGGAGACCCCCAATATGCATGTAGAAACCTTCAGTACTGAATTTGTTTTTAAATTTTCAAGAACTATCAGCTTCTGAATATTTGACGGTCTTGAAAACTTTAAAATGTGCAAACCACACAAGAACCTTGAAACTTATGTAATCATATAAAATAATTGAAGCTAAACATTTCACTGCTGTACTAATGGAAAAGGATAGCTGGACAGATGAATCCAGATGTCACAGATGTGCTAAATCAGTGGGGAAACATTATCCTGGCTGGTCTTTTGATCGCCAGCTCATTGAGTACGCTTATAATAGCAAAAGTTTGCCATCTTCTATAACCCTCTCCCCTAACTGACAGCCCCTTCCCAAGAAGTGGGATCTTCTATACAAATTGAGATTGGAGAACATGAACCTTACAGGTTTGGATAGTGCTTGTTTGTTTAGGAGTTTGGTTACTCAAACTCCTCTATCTCCCGTGCCTCTTGACATAACGTTTATTCAGTTTCAGTGCTACAACTATTTCGGGCTATTCTTTGGTCTGTGAAAACGGTGAATGCTTTCAGAATTGAAGGCTGGAAGTTAGGAGAAAAGGACAGTCTGATTTGTTCCTATTTCTAGCGAATTATTTGCCTCAAGTTAGAGTGACACTTTAGTTGAATTTAAGGTGCTGTTTGTGTAGCTTTAATTTTAAAGTAGTTAAAAATGTAACTTCTTTAACTTCTGTTACTATATCTTGAATGACTGGTACTTCATGCTTTTATAGAAAATATGTGTGTGTGTGTGTATGTGTGTGCGCGTGTGTGTGTGTGTATAGTATGTATAAACTTTGCATTTACACAGCATCTGCACAGTTTTATCAAATTACTGCTGAGCTATCCCAAATGGTAATTAATCTCTTTAAGAAAATAACTGCAGTACAAGGGCTAAACGAGAAAAGGCTGATTGCTTGATTCAAATAGATGAGTTTCCTATGAATGAAAGAAGACAACCAACTAGATGGGATTATGCAAGAAGCAGACAGGGTTCATTAACAACTTTCCTCTTCCCTCAGCCTCGAGCAAAATACAACATTTCTCTCTTTCTGCTTAAGTGCTGGTGGTAGCTAAGCACAGCAGTGAATGGGAGGGGGTGAGGATGAACAACAGCAGACTCTGTTCGGGGCCAAAGAACAGTGGGCAATGGCTGTCTCTTCTTAAGTGCATGTAAGTCTGTGGGTGTATGGAAAGATGGAGTGGACTGGGCAATATTTGCTCTTGGTGATCTCAAGAGGAGGCCTCTGAAGTGTTGTGGTAGTGGCAGCTCCACTGCAGTCATGGGAGGGGATGAGTGATTAGCGGTCATCTTAAAGAGGTTCTCTTCCTCATTATCATTAATCAGAAAGCTCATTTTTAATAATTAATTATATATGCATGTGTGTCCTTAGATATTGATAGAAGTATTGTTTTTCTCCACGGAGCAGCTTCCTTTCTAGGCTGATCCTATAGTTTAAATTACTAGACCTGTGTGTGTAAGCGTGTGCTTTGCTCAAGGTGCAGCGTTGTGCGTGGTGGATTCAGTGTAGCGTTGGAACTTGTGCTTGCTGGGTGTGTGCATGTGGTGGGGAAAGCAAGGCCCTGAAACTGCTGACCTGGATACCTCCCTGACAACAGAACTGAAATCCAGTCTATGTTCCTGGTTGATGGAAGAGTTTTCAGTAAAAGTGGTGTCAGTTCTGACTGATGGGATCTTAGGATGGGAGTGAACACTAGTGTTCTGCAACCCACCTTCCTCACTCTTGTGTATGTGCTTTGCAGGTTACAAGCAAACCTGAAGATTTGTCTCCCTGGGTTCTACTTATATGTTTGGGAAAGGATCTGGAGCAGAAAAGAGTGATGCAGGACTTCTGTCATGCTCAGTTGTCTACAGAGCATAAATGGTGTCTGGATGGTAAGTCAGCATGAGACTTAGGGCTGAGTTGAATGAGCCATGCTTAAGAGAGCAGCTGAGATAATTTTGGAAGTCATGATGGGATGATACTCTGCTATGTGGACTCAAGAGTTCACCTCTGTTCTGTGCTAACTTCAGTGCAGAACAGGGAGAGTTAATCTAACAGAGCACTAAAAAAACCCACAATACTCCCATACCCTGCAAGTTAACCAGTATATTTGACATTTTTAATTACAACATGTTTTATCATCGCTGGCCTAACTGAAGGAGAAAACCACAATAATTTGGCACAAAACCACCCTGCATCCTCATCTAAAACTGAACTTACAAATTCTCATTTGTCTGTCTTCCTGCCTCAGTGCCTACATTGTAGTGGCCCATGCAACAGCCAAGCTCTTGCTGCAGTGTGGGACATCTATTTGGAGTTAGGTGCTGAATTAGATTAAAAGGCTACAGTATTGTCTGAAGAAGAGGGGAAGCAGATGAGAGAATATTTACTCTGGGATTAAAATCTTAAACCTAGAAATGGCCATGGAGCAATGGTGTTAGCTTTCAGTTTAAACAAGCCCTTCACCCACTTTCTGTGACTCACTGCATTATTTTTAAGTATTCTTACTGGGCAAAAGAAAAGTTTCTGAGAAGCTCCATAGAAAGGCAGCTTGAACTAGTCTTACAGTTAGTTGTGTCAGTCTGAAACTTGACTTCCTCTTTTAGTTTGGCAGCTAGCATGGAAAAAGTCTGCTTCAGTTGTTTGGCTTGATTTTCAGGTATGGCCTGCAGACTGGAACAGAAATCACCTTGGATTTGTGGGGAAAATAGGCAGGAAATAACATCTCTAAATCTAGCTGCAAATAAATATTTGAATGGGCTTATTTAAAAGAGGCACCCTAAAAAATTATTGATTAGGTGGAGCCCTGATGTTGTAGCTCTTCAACTGGAACATGCTATGAAACAGGGACATTCAGTATTAATGCCTAACTAGGGAATTTCCAATTTCTTTTCTTCCACTGTTGAGTTTTGTACTGGACCCTTAACTGCTTGATACTTCATAATTTCTTTCTCTACTATGGGGAAAATAGTTTTCTTCAGTGTTCAGTTCAAAGTGTGCGGTGTTTAATGGGATGTCCTTCTTGCAAGATTGTCTGAAATCCACTTTTGTAAAGAGGTGAATACACTAATGTGGGATAGAAAGTAGTGGCGAGCCCTTTGTAATGCCTCTTGTGGTCCTTGCCCACTTTTGCAGGCAAGCTGTGTTTATATCCTGGTGGTAAGTGATATTAGAATCACTAGAAAATTCATTACACCACTTGCACAGAAGCTTACAGATAAGACTCCAAATACAAACAGAAATTATCTACTGTAAAATGGAGAGGGAGGTGACTTTCCAGAAGCTATAGTAATGGGGTAACATTAACAGCTGCAGTTAATGTGCTCTGCCCCTTTGCTACGTCTTTTTGCCTTGGTGCATAGGAGAAGAAAGGAATGTGTGCCAGAATCATGTCTTTAAATGTGCAAGTGAACTTACATAAATTCAGACTGCTGCTCAGTGTATCATTAGAGATTGCTGCCAAAACAGATGTGGTGTGTTGTACAATAGGTGCCATTACAGCCTCTCAGAACATGAGGACATGTGGCCTCAATCATGCCACTGACAGGCAGAAACTTCAGAATGTTATCTTTACTGTCAGTGCAAAGAACAGGCTCTTTTCACCTAATCTGCTTCATGTAAAACAAAAAGAAACATGTTGGTGCTTGTGCTTTTTATGCAAATACCTTGAAGTAAATGACTCATATTTTGGAGACTCATTCTGGAAAATGCCGTCCTTCCTTCTAGGTTGTATGAGGAAGAGTCTTCAGTGGATATGGGGGGTTAAAAGAACTGAGAACTGCAGTCTCATGTGGACCGATGCTTGAAAGATGTGGTCCTGTTCCTCTCCTGCCATCTCCATAGATGCTGTTTTGGACAACTGATCTTGATAAAAGCAATTTAAGAAGGCAAATCTATCCTTTCTGGCAGATGTCTCAATTTACATTGGCTTGTAGCAGCTGGGAAGTTTCAGCTCATTTTAGGGGAAATCATTCTCTCTCTTTCCACCCAATAGTGGAAAAGTAGAAGAAATCATTCTCTTTCTTTCCACCCAATAGTTACTGTAAGTGCAAAACCTCTGTAGAAACTAAATCTCTGTTGGCAATTAGCTGTTTCCTGGCAGTGCTGAGCATTTACAACCTGTTTCTTCTTCCGGCCCTGAAGGAATTGAGCTGCTTTGCTCAATTGCCATCTAAAGCTTTGCCATCCTCTTAATTTCTCTGCCAACATTGCTCAGCACTTGCAAGTTTTCGCCATCAGTGAGAATCAGCAATTGGGCACAGCTTCAAATGGCTCATTTTTCTAGGTGGTGGTGTAGTTATTCTGATACAGAACTTCCCTGGACAAAGTGTTGTGCTTCTATGCCCATTGTTTTAAATAAGGGGATTCCTCTTGACCGAGCAATTTCAGAATCATTTAAGGAGTTTGTGTTCTGGAAGGTGCTGGATGTTCACCTTCATGGAAAGTCAGGTGTCTCTTCAACCTGAGAAGTCCTCAACACATACACAAAGAGAATGTAAGAATGCTGCTGTACCATCCCAGGAAACTGTACCCTCAGTAGGAGCTGCAGCCAAACTCAAGAGCTTGCAGGTGAAGCCTGCATTGGAAGCTGCAAAAGATGGGTTATATGTTCTTGAAACAAAATTTGCAAAGCTACTGTCAGTCATTGCTGCATTATGTTCCTTATTGATGCAACATCTGTGACCTGATTCTAAACTTTTCATAGATCTTTGGAACGCAGGACTATTTACTTTTGTTAATTCCATTGCCATTGTGACCATGTTTTCCTAAAGAATACTTGTCTGAACTGGTTTCCATTTCTGAACAGTTTCGGCAGAACAAGGTGTAACAGGGGAAGTCTTTACATTTTTGAAATTTCTTTGCAGGCTGTTTGTGACTTCTTTTCTTCTTGGTGCTTGCAAATTATGTAGGAAGGCAGCCTTAGCTAAGCAACTTACTGCATCTTTTTTTCCTAAAGTGATCTTCTGTCACTATGGCAGGAAGTTCTAGAAGTGCCAGGAACTGTCCTTTATTTTGTGGCACAGCTCACATAACAGAAGGACCTGAAGATTAATATGTAAGTGCTTAATATATAAGAAGTTTTTAAAAAGTGGGATGTGAAGAAGGAGGACATAGGCTTGGGAAGAGATGACAGATAACATGACTTGTGAAGACACGTCAACAACAGAAAAACCATCAGAGGAACCTGGGTTACATAATCTTGTAGCTAAGCAGTAAAGTCCATTCAGGCTTTGCTCCCACTGATTTAGACACGTACTTTTGTCATCTTCAATTACTCAATCATAATGAAAAATCTTGATAAACTTGTGTTTTGATGGCTTATTTGATGTGTGAACTTGGCTAGATTTCCTTTGCACTTTGTGTAAAGAGTACATAAATCAATACTAGAGACAGGAGAGTTCAATATCACAGGAATTATAACTGTTTAAATTGCTTCAAACACAGCAAAAAAGGTTTCCAATTTTACTTAACAAATAAAACTCTCAAACATATCAAGACATGTTCTTTGAACCCCAAAGTCCCTTTCTAAAAGATTTTAAAAGCTTCCAGAAAATCCAACTCACTCTTTTCAGGATTGTTCCATCCTTACACTAGGCTTGACACATCTCTCTGGATTTAGAGCCAGGAGTGATAATCTTGGCCCATGCAGCTTTAACTGCAACATATCTTCCTCTGTCACCTCTGTGGCTGGGCACATTCCTTTAGTGCATAGAAGTGGTGTTGCAGCTTAGAGGACATCTCATGTCACATCTGACATCAAGATGGAGCAAGCAGGATGGAGTGCAGCTGAAACACATCTCTACAATGTGACTTTTAACGTGGGCATCCATTCCAGTGTCAAACAAGCTGATATGGAGTAGCTCGTGTGACAGAACTATCCCAAGCTTAAAGCAAAAGCCTGTCCTAGGGCTTCAAAATTTCTGTAGCACCAGAGCCTGGCAGTAGTCTTAGAATTGAAAAGACTGAAAGCTTTAGAAACTGTGTGTTACATCAGGTTCTACAAAAGAAAATCCTTGCGTCCTATTGTGCACTTAGGTTGGCACAGCTGGACCTCAATTAGCCACTTTCTGGTAATTCTTTCAGGGATTCAACAGGTTGCTTTTTGGAGGGTAAGAGGAAGGGAGGAGCTAAATTTGGATTGTTGAGCAGCTGTATAAACTCCAGAGCTGTCGCAAGCTGTGGAAGGTTAGTGTGGTAAGGATGAGAGGGCAGAGTGACTGTGAGGCTGTCCCCAAAAGCCAAGGACAGATAATACATGGACATAGAAAGCAGCAGCTCTTCAGATTATTTCTGTTTGGAACTAGGCAATGTTTGAGGTTTTCAGTCTTTCTGATAGATCTTCTGAACTTTAACCAAGAGTTGCTGATATGAAAGGGCCAATTGCTACAAACTGACTGTAAAAAATGGTTCTATCTAAAATTGTGTTTTGTGGTATATCCTGGCAAAGCCATTGTGATCTGAACTTATCTTCTGTCCTAGGTGGGAAGAGTGAAAAATAACTATACATTACAATCTTTGTCCTAAAATACACTTCATGCTGGGAGGTGGTGTATTGAAGCCTACCCTGTGTATGGTACCACATGACAAAATTTGTAACTGGGAGTTTTGAGACGTTCTCTCTGGGCAGTCTTAGTTGGTCTCTTGGATTTAGGTTTTTATCAGGGTGATATTAGTTGGAAAAATCTCCATGTTGGACGTCTTTTTTGTAAATGTTGTCTCTTCCTAGTTCTTCCTGTGAGGGTCTGTGCCTCTGGTGCCTCATGTCTAGAGCGTCTTTATTTCTCTTTAGGATGTGTCTTGTCTGTCTCTCCTTAGTTGACTTTCCAAAACTGTTCTACTTCTATCCTGAAACAAACTTCATACTGACTTTATTCAAAAGTTAAAGTAGGTCCCTAAGGATTTGCTTTTCCATAGTGGTCACTCTACAAACTATTGAGTTTGCAATTCAAACTATGCCAGCTCCTCTTTCACCCTAGAATACATTCCAGATGCAAAACACAGAACAGTGGACAGTTGCTACAATGAGTCATGCTTGTGGAAGTACTGAAAGGTTAAATAAACTCCTTTAGCAAAGACAGGATTGCTACAGGATGGCAAAAGCCTGTAGTACTTGCAGCTGGGGGGAATACCATCGGCAGCTCTAATCTTAAATCTGCAGAAAGGAAGGCAGTAACAGGAACTGTGTATGGATCCTTGGTTCTTACAATCTTTCTCCAGTATTAGAGTGGATTTAACAGCTTTCAAGCCACAAGTAAGAAATTGCACAACAAGAGGAAATCAAGTAAGAAAAAAATCAAGAAAGGAAATCAAGTAAGAAAATGCACAACAAGAGGAAAACCATCTTAGTTATGGTCAGAAAAATGACTGTCAAGTACAGTTTTATCTCTGTTCCATGGTGTTTCCTCTTGCTAGGGAGAACACATTGATGAGTTGGATTGCTTTGTTTTCCTGGAATGATGAAATTTGAATAGCGGTAAATAGCTGTTCTGTTGTCTCAACTTGTTTTCCAGTTAAGGGAAGGACAACATGACTAAGTCCAAAGGCTGGGTATAAAAAGTTCTGATAATCAAAAAGATTCTACTTGGGCATTTGTACCTTCAGTGCACATCTCCATGCTTTTTTTGAGAGATGGATGAGTGGGTATAGACCATCTTAAATTTCATCAGTATTGCTCATCTATAGTCACATTTTACCTGAGAGGTATTTTTCTGAGGAGAATTCTGAACAACTTTTGTTTATTAATGGTTCATCCAATTCCACTGAACTAGAACAAGGAAATGACAGACCAGAGACTATTCCAGCCCTTAGCCAGTTAATTTTACGGCTTTTTTTTTCCTCATAGGAAAAGTTCTCTTACCAGCATCCCTGACTACAGGAAAGGGTGTTAAGGAGCAGAAAACTGAGTCTATGCATGCCTTTTGTGCCATGCTACCTGCTCCATATTTAAAGCTATTTCCATGACGTGTTTTGTGGTGGATTTTTTTGGTGGGTGTGTGGGTTTGGTTTGAGTGTTGTTGGTTTTGGTTTTTTTCTGGAGACTGTTTTTTTTCCCTAGTGGGGAATAACTGTCATATAGGTTAGCTTCACTGCTAGCTTGCAGCGACCATGTCCTTTTTATTTGTGGTGTTGGCTGTTGTCTCCTTTTACCCGATGGCTTTAGCAATTGCAGACTGTTTCCTGAACTTCTTATCCAAGTGTAATCCAAAATAGTTGTATTTGGTGATGAGTATCCTTGTGTTTACCAAGGTAAACTTTGCTTAAATAGATTGCCTTGTGCTCCCTTTGCTTTCAGTCCTCTGTTTTAAGTTTATCCTCATGGCAGTGAACAACCTGACTACTTGGTAGCTTCAGATTCACTCCTTCACAAGGAGCTACCAAAAGTTGGGATTTATATAACACTCCAGCTTGTCTCCATCCCTGTGCTTCATCTGAAACAAGAGTAAGCTTTGCAATAGTGTTCTATTGTAAAGTTGCTGAGTTTATAACTCTGATGTGCATTGTTTAACTTCATGTTTCCAAAATGAAAAGGGTTTAAACTGATACTATAAAAAGCGCTGACTGACTTTTATTCACCAAACTGCCCATACAGCTTTTCTGTTATGCATTACAATCTGCAATCCTCGGGTACACCAATGCATGGTTTCCATTTTGAGCAGCTGGTCCCCTTCCTGGAGCACCACAAAATTGCCCCAGGTATTCTTATCACTGTATACTCTGTTGTGTTCTCATCATGCTACTCTAGTTGCAAGACTTCAGATGGCTAAACCAGTCTCAAAATATTTGTGTTGCACATAACTTCTGACTTGAAAGTGATAGCTTGTGTTCTCTTGCTTCTGGGATTGTTTCCATACAACAAGTGCTTAGTTCGTGGATGTCATTCCTTATGGTGCTAGTCCTACACCTCTTGCTTGAGAGCTGATTTTGGCTTTTTATGGGATGAACAAGTGGTTGCTACTTCAGGCTGCTCATGTTTGTTATACAGCAGCGACAACCCTGGCTACAAGAACCAAATTATAACGTGTAGGGCAAGAAGGCTGAACTTGGGTGGCTTTTTGTGTTTTGGATTCTTCACTTAAACCCTGGCCGGTAGCAGAGGCAGTGGTGCTGTGAGTGGCGCGGTGTCGAGAGGTGTACCTGTGGCAGGGGTGCCCAACGGGAGAGCCAGTGAGTCTGTGTGTCCGTGTGCCAGTCCGTGTGTC
This sequence comes from Taeniopygia guttata, assembly GCF_048771995.1. Taxonomy (NCBI): domain Eukaryota; kingdom Metazoa; phylum Chordata; class Aves; order Passeriformes; family Estrildidae; genus Taeniopygia; species Taeniopygia guttata. Next base: position 18,168,008 of record NC_133034.1, on the reverse strand, counting down.
CCGGGTAACTCGGGTGTCTGAACGGGCCGGGCAGAGCCTGTGTGTTTGGGTGTCCGTGTGTCAGTCCCTGTGTCCGTGTGTCCGTGTGCCGTGTCTCAGTCCGTGTGTCCCGGCTCGCTCGGGTGCCTCAGGGGCCGGGCAGAGTCTGTGTGTCCCTGTGTCTGTCCCTGTGTCAGTCCCTGTGTCCGTGTGTCCGTGTGCCGTGTGCCAGTCTGTGTGTCCGTGTGCCGTGTCTCAGTCCGTGTGTCCCGGCTCGCCCGGGTGCCTCAGGGGCCGGACAGAGTCTGTGTGTCCGTGTGTCAGTCCGTGTGTCCGTGTGTCCCTATGTCCGTGTGCCGTGTGTCAGTCCGTGTGTCCCGGCTCGCCCGGGTGCCTCAGGGGCCGGACAGAGTCTGTGTGTCCGTGTGTCAGTCCCTGTGCCGTGTGTCAGTCCGTGTGTCCCGGCTCGCTCGGGTGCCTCAGGGGCCGGGCAGAGTCTGTGTGTCCGTGTGTCCCTGTGCCGTGTGTCAGTCCGTGTGTCCCGGCTCGCTCGGGTGCCTCAGGGGCCGCGCGGTAACGGCCGGCGCGGGCCGGCGGCGCCTCACGCCCCGCGGCCGTTGGGCCCGGCGGGCGCTCCCCTCAGGCCGGCGGGGCCGGGCGGGGCCGGGCGGGGCGGCGGGGCCGGCCTGGGGCTTGCGGCCACCAAGGTGCGGGACGAGGCCACCGGGACGCGCCCAGGGCTGGGGCAGAAGGAGCGGTGCGGGCGGGACCCCGAGCGCTGGCCCGGCGCTCGCTGCCCGGGAGCAGTCGCGGGGCTCCGCCTGGCTCCGGGTCCAGCCGACCGCCGGCCCAAAAGGCATTTGTATGCCTTGTGTAAACCCGGCCGTTTGTCGGGTGCGGCGCTCTCCGGGCCTAGAGGAGTTTTAAAAGATTGTCATCTGCCCGCTAACGGCAGCGGGGGTTTCTAAAAAAGAGGTTTCTGTGTCAGTCTCCTCGCTCAGTGGACTCCACAAGCTTGCTCCGGGCCACCGACCGCCTCTGACTTGCTGCCAGTCGGCTCTTTTTTAATTTTGAGGAGTGGGAGGGATGTGTGCATGTGGGTGGTGATGGGCAGTGACTGAAAAGTCGACTCATTTCCGTGACCAAACCTAAAACCAAATGTGTCAATAACAGCTCACTTAAACTTTTCTCTTCTCCCCCTTCAGAACTGGCAGGTGTTCATCTTCATGAAGGAAAGAAACACTAGAAGTTCCGACTAGAACTGTAGTGTTTGCTTCAAGATGCTCCAAAGGGAAAATACTCATCTGCAAGCCTCATCTTACAAAACTGCCTGTGTTCTTTCAATCAAAGGAAGATGTTTTTTGAGAAAGATGACTTGTGAAGTCTGTGAACAAAGCTGTCTTCACAAGGATGCTGAATGAAAGACATCATGCCTTACAAGGGACACTTATCTTGAAGGGTGACACTATGCTCTTAAACTAAAACACAGGCACTGTAAAAACACTGCTCCTGAACAAAAATAAGGATTATAAAAACTGCATCAGAATGTTTGTTAGTCCCAGAAGAGTCAGAAAATGCCATTTTTTGCAGATATGTGCCACTTGCTTCATACTGTGTCTCATGATTTTTTGGGTACCGTTTGATAATCATATTATGAGCCATATGAAGTCCTATTCCTACAGATACCTCATAAATAGCTACCATTTTGTGAATGACAGCCTATCTATCAGCAGGGATAACCTGAACAGAGTATCAAGCTACCAGTACTTGATCAACCACAGAGAGAAATGTCAGCAGCAGGATGTCCTTCTCCTATTGTTTGTGAAGTCTTCTCCTGAAAACCGTCATCGAAGGGATGCAATTAGACAAACTTGGGGTAATGAGAAGTATGTTCGTTCTCAACTTAATGCCAACATTAAAACCCTTTTTGCTTTAGGACGACCAACACACCATCTGCGGAAAACACAGCAGCAAAGAGAACTTGAGCTCGAAGACCAGAAATACCAGGATTTGATTCAGCAAGACTTCTTGGATACATTTCACAATCTTACTCTTAAATTGCTTTTGCAGTTTAGCTGGGTGAATGCCTACTGTCCTCATGCCAGGTTCATTATGTCTGCAGATGATGACATATTTATCCATATGCCAAATCTCGTTGATTATCTCCAAAGTCTCACACAAATGGGTGCTCAAGATCTCTGGATTGGTCGTGTCCATCGCGGATCCCCTCCCGTAAGAGACAAGAGCAGCAAATACTATGTTCCATATGAAATGTACCAGTGGCCCTCATACCCTGACTACACAGCAGGAGCTGCATATGTAATATCAAATGATGTAGCAGCTAAAGTCTACGAGGCTTCATTGACTCTGAATACAAGTCTTTATATAGATGATGTTTTCATGGGTCTCTGTGCCAATAAAATGGGAATTGTACCACAATATAATGTATTTTTTTCTGGGGAAGGAAAGGCTCCATATCATCCCTGTATTTATGACAAGATGATGACATCTCACGGACACGTAGATGATCTTCGCCAGCTCTGGAAGCAGGCTACAGATCCCAAAGTTAAAAAGATTACTTCAGGGATTTGGGGTAGAATGTACTGCAAACTAGTCAAGATTGTGCTTCTCTGTAAACTGTACTATGTGGACACATATCCTTGTTCAGCTGCGTTTTCTTAATACTTGAATATCTGCATTGAAGATCCACTGAGCCAAGACAGAGCAACGACGTTTTAGGTGTTTATCCAAAATATATGTAAACATGGAAAGAGGTAACATTTACACGTGAATGCTTGGGGTGGGCAGAGGGAGAGGAAGATGATGGTCCCAGGGTGCCAGATTCTGTTCAGAGACTTACTGGAATAGCTCTCCTGTTATACTTCAACTTTTTACATTGTAGCCTGTTTTCTTACACCTTTCAAGGGATGCAAGTCTGGATTATAAGTGAACTATAATGGACTTGACTTCTAGACTTTGAAATGCTTGTCGAAAATATCTGTTTCTTTGAACTTGTCAGTAAGTCTTGATGGTTTTTATAAAAGCTATGTGAACTAAAGCATGTGGCAAAAAAACCCCTGTTATACCGGAATGGAGTAGACCTTTCAAAGCATGAGGAAAGTGGAACTTCTGACTTGATGAATGAGGCTGGCTATCACAGTAGTTTAAGGTAGTGTAAACTCTCTACAAATATTCACTATTTCTCAGTGCTTCATACAAAGTCAGTCTGCACATGCACAGCTGACAAATAATGAGTGCTAGAAGTGAAGACCTGCTACAATTGTTTTGTCAAAGCTGCCTAAATCTGAAATAGGGAAACTGTCTGGATGCCCTCTGATTTAGTGGTTTTAAATAACAAAGGAACCCCCATTAGAACTTGAAGCTATAAAAAACCAAATACCACTCATGTGACCGGTTGGGCTAATATTTCTCTGTTTTCTGAAAACTGAATCAGCACATTAAAAAAGTTCAATCTTTAATAAGCAAGTAAGTTAAATTTTCTTCTAATAATGCTTCTGTTTTCCAATATTCTAGGGGTGAAAAGCAAGCAAAAATCCCCGGGAATGTTACTTAGAGCTAGTTAAAGACTTAAAAAAGCAGAATTTCATGCTTGTACTAACAGAGAGGGAGGATATCTTCTGTATAAACTTTGACTTTGCATTGAAGGGATAGGGAGAGGTGATTCACACCAACTCAGTACACAAATCATAATAACTAAAATATTTCTCCTGAAGTCAAAATTGTCTTTAGAATTCCAGGGTTGTTTGTGTCCACAAACCCCTGTTCCTTGAATATATCTCAACGTCAATATCACTTGCAAAGGAACAAAATGCCTGTGCTTTGTAAGCCAAAACAGAGCTAAGTGATGTGCAAACTGCAGCCCTTATGAGTTGTCCTGTGGTGCCATAAAGATACTGCCGAGAACCAGAGTTGTAGGCTGCCTGCAGTCCTTGCACAGCTCAGTCATGGTGCTTCCACAGACTCTCAGGACAGGTATCTTAGTTGCTAATTGCCAAAGCGGTGGCAGCTGTACAGGACTTGCTAGTTTGAAGCTGTCAGTAGTAAATTTGGTGTAACTAATGGCTACTGCTCTTGGAGCTGCAGGTTTTGTGGTTTGAATGGATAATGGCACCTGTCAGTGCAGACAGAATCCAGGAGAGAGCTTGCTGACTGTTCTCTAAGCTGTTCAGATGGAGGGTAGGTAGTTTCTGGAACTAAGTCAAACATGTAACTTTGTATCATTGGTTTTACAGAAAGAAGATAAGATTCCTAACTGGTCCCAAATGTTGGGCATATAAAGAGCTCACAAAGAAATAATTTATCAGCATCAGAATGACTGACAAGTATGACAAGTACGGCTATACTTCAGAAAGAACAAATCCAGTTCCTTTTCTTGCCTAAACAAATGGATAATAGCACTGGGGATGTAGATCTTTCTAACCTGTTGCATACAGAGAAAATGAATGCACATATAGAGAAAGTATTACTGTGTATTGAAGGAAAGCTGCTTCATCAGATTTCTGACTTCTTGTGAGCCGTTTAAATCAACAAAGCTGCACAGCAAAACTGCACTGCTAGAAAAGCCACCCTGTTCACTGAAGGGAAAGAGGGTCTTCATATGCAGTATGCAACCAAAATGTGCTAGTAAGACTATAGTCTTCCAGCATATCTACGTGTCGGGATTTGTTTTCACTCGTATATGCAAAAGTAAAGTAATCTTTAAGTAGCTTTAACTAGCTAACATCTAAAACGCTGCTTAAATGTAGTTGCCATTATCTGAAAATCACTTTTGACCATTGAAATACTATGTTTTACAGTTGGTTTGAGCTTTGTTTGGATTGTTTCTTAATCTTAAAAGGGCCTTGATGTTTGTAGTAGGCATTTTCTTTTGCTGCAGTGAAAAGAAGTTGCTTGTTGAATAAAAAGGAAAGCATGAAGGCACTCCTTTCAAAAAATAGAAAAGACATAGAAAACTTCATATTTTCTGGTTCTAAACACAAATTAAGATTTGTACACTTCCATCAGGAATCCTTTTTAACAATAATCTCAGTGCTCCAATGCAGGGCTGATAGGTCTTACTTCAAATAAAACTATATCAGCCTGAATGGTCACTCCTCATTAAGAGTTTGACATTGTTGCACAGCATATTTAATGCTATTTTTTTACCTGTTTGTTTGGTTTGCATCAGTTTCCCTTTGATATTACTAATTTTTATACAAAGTATTCAATATTTATTCTTAAAGTTTGCTCTGTACCACAGAAAGACAGTTGTTTTGTAAAATTTGTTTTGAATAAACAGACTTATTTCTTTTAAAAAAACCTAAGAATACAGAAAAGGTAAATATCTCTTGTTGCTTTCTTTGTAACTGACAGGATCAATTCTGATACTTTTAAGTGTTGTTCCGAGTTCCCTTTTACAAGAGGACTTCAAAATGCTCCTCATTCTCCCCCTGCCTCTGGTGTGTGCAAAAGGCAAAATTTGTGTTCCCAAGAAAAGAGAGAGCTCACAAATTTGTTTAACAAGCTTCTAGGTCTAAAGCTGTGTAAAATTGCCAGGTATTAGAAGCTGAACCTGTTGTTATGGTTATAATTTGTATGTTCTCTTCAGGCAGCCGTTCCCCTGGAGATGCGTATCTGTCTACACAAGATTTCAGGTCATACTTTGGAAAAGTAGCTGATGGTCTGGGGACCAGACATGGTATTTTCATAGGGTATAATTAAATTCAGATAATTATGATTTGTATGTCTCTCCAATTTGTCTGACATAATGTATCAAGTTAGGGTTTTTACAGTGAAGTCATTTGCATCAGGTAACTCAGTGTACAAGACAGGGGCATAACTAAAGCATGAATTATCTAAATGACAGTGAAGAAGAGAACAAAGGAAATTAAGTCAGGATTGTGGTATTTGGCTTCTTTGCAGGGAGGGTTTATTGTGGGTTTTTTGTTTTCTGGGGGTTTTTTATTTAATTGTTCCCTTTGACCTAGAAACTGCAGTTCAGCTAAAATTGTGTTTGCTTGATACTTTTTGTGGAAGTGATTCAAGTATCTGGTGCTTTAGAATGCATTGTTAATAATCTTTTTCTCAAGCTTTTGCAGAAACTTGAGCTTGCAGTTAAAAAACCTAGAAGCCCCTCAGAGGTATATAGTCAAATGTGAATATTCTGAACACTGTGAGAGGATCTTTTAACACCAGAGTTTTTTGTAAATACATGCAAGCCTTATTCTAATGACTTCTTTTCTCAAATCTTGTAATTAATACTTCTAAGAGGAAAAAAAAACTGTAAAAAAGCCCCAACCCAAAAAACATAACTCTTACTTGCTTTTCCATCTGATAGACTCAGTATAAATGCATGGCCGTAAGTATTTCAGTGACTTCATTATTGCTAATTATTTATTAATCTGGGGAAACTTCAAAGAGGTTGTAGAGAATGTACTACAAATGCAGCAATTTGCATTCTAAGAAGAAAAAAAAATACAGTAGCTCGTATGTGCAGCCTTACCTCCTCCTTGTTGACAAGTTCTCATCACTTTCACTGGTCACCAGGACTCTGCTAGATCCTCCTTGACTGGCTTCATGCATCACTTCAATCTGAATGAGAAGGACATGTTAAAACTGAAAATAATTACTGATGCTTTTATTTAGAGAACTTTAACTCTTTGAAAGAGTAAAAATCAGATCCTACCTAACCTAGAAAGTCACTAGACAAGTTCAAATAATTGAATTCTAGATGTGCAGAAATACCTCCTATTTATAATCTCCATCCTTGCTCAGTGCTGGCGTGTAGGCATTCCTTACTCCAGGCAAAGTCATTATGTTCTTGCACCACAGAAGGGGAATTATCTGCTTGTGTAGATAATTACAGGCATAATCATCTGTTCTTTAGACTCTGGAATACTATTTTTTCATTTCCCGTCTGAAGCCAACCCAAAGACTTCACATTTCCAGAGTTCTTTGTAGAATGCCCTGTGGAGGAATCTGGGAATCCTCTGTGTGCCTCTGAGAAGTGTCTGTGTCCCAGCAGCAGTGCTGGGTGAGGCAGTGCTGGGCACAGGTCCCTGTGCAGAGCCCGTGCCCAGGCTGAAACAGCTTTTGCACAGCTCCAGTGTTTGTTTTGATGAACACTCACACACTCTCTTGTCCAGTCTTGCAGAGTTGGATCATTCCAAGTGCTCTCCAGGCAAGTTTTAAGCAGGCTTTTCCTCCTTTTGCCTGCAGCTTTAAGAGCACCAAGCACTACTTGCACTTACTCAACAGCCAATCTCTTCAAATTCAGTTAAACAACCCATCTGCTGAGTTTGCTGTTAATCCAAGCTAATATCTAAATCCCAGCAGAATCCAAATTCCTGAGCACTTTCATTTTTAAGGGCTGATTCTTACATTCTATATTGCTAAATTATTTAGCTGGTTGATGATAATGATGGAATCCAGTAATGAACTGTCCTCATATGAACTATTATCAGAACAATGGGGAGGAAAGAGAGGGGGCATAATTTGCAGTGTAGTGTTGGGAAGTGGATTTAAAAATTAATGAATGGATGTTTTATAAAGCCTATACCATGCTGCTGCATACACCTAACTACGTGGGAGAAATGCAACTGATTAGCTGCATTACTGATGAGAGTAAAACTAATTCTGCAGTCACCTTCTGTCAGTTTAGGCAAAGAGGAGACCACCTGGATGTTCCTGCTCATAACTGTTTTACTCTGTGCTTATTGCTGAAGGTATGGGCTGTGCTGGCCATTTCAGAAAATGGACTGCATTTAAGTTTTGCTTTCAGCTTTAGATGAATAAAGATGAAATGAGCAAATCAGTGTTGTGGATAACAGACAGGTGGGTTAAAATAGCTTGTCCTTACCAGAGAGTTAACTTAGAAATGCTCAATTTTTTTTAAATTCTAAGTATAGGTATGTAAATCTATATTTATGAGGTTTTTGAGTTCTCTTGCAATATGGGATGTCCGCAAATTACAAGTAATCCTACCTTAATTCCACCTTTTGTCTTCTTAATGCTTTTCTTTTTTGATAACTCTACTTCAGAAACAGTCTTTGGAGGGCAGGAAATTTCTGTAGACCTCCTGTTGGTAGCTGAAAGAGTTAAAAAAGAAAGTAACATTAGAAAATGTGCTAAAAGTAAAAATTCTTCTTCCTAATAAAAGCAATTTAAAAAGTGGTAAATGAGACCTGACTTAGAGGACTGAGCTGTGCTGGAGCAGTGATGGACTGGGTGGAACAAGGGATGGGTTCCCCTGTTCAGTGCTGCACTGTGTCTCAAACTGGCATCTTCAGCTCCACACTGAAAAGATTACTTTGGTTTGTCTTCCCCTGGGAAAACCATCTCTGGGACAGCACAGGTAAATGTCAGCCAGCTGTACCAACTTGGGTAATTGTCACTTGCATGGTGTTGCTTGTGTGGGTTCCCAGGAAATTTTGTTTCTGGTAATGGTTTGCTGATTGGTGTTGGATTAAAGGATTGTTCCCTGTAAGGTTTCATTACATGAACAACTCTCAAAAGAGAAATTGCAGGAGTTCAGCAAGGCACAATGATATGTGTGTAAGGACAGAATCTGAAGATATTATTTCAGAATGTGCCCTGTTGTGTCAGGTTTGGTGACCCTTGCAGGCTCTGAAAGGCCCAGCTGACACTGAGGTGTCTGAGGTACTGGACAGTCATCCTTAACAACAAAACCACCTGTGCTGAGCCTGCTGTCCAAAGCAAAGAGAATAAACTATGAGATGGGGAATCATACATTTGGCTTGAGTAGAAAATAATATCTATTACAGCTCTATCTTTGTTGTAGATTGGTAATGAGTTCATAGCACATGCAAGTACCAGGCCAACAGCACTCTCCCTTCATTGCTGAATTGATATGGGCAGCCATTCATGTCATGGGTGAAAACATATATGAAAGCCAGATGAAATGCTGAAAGAATCTGGGTCAGACAACAAAGAACAAAATTGAGGTTAAGTCCTTTTCTTTTTTATTCTGGCAAAACTTTATAATTGAACAAGCATTTTTTCTAAGAATAAAAGCAAATGCATCTGGCAACATTTTGTTTAAGATGGTTTCACCAAGTTTAATGTTTTGAAGTGTTGAGAGTCTTGATAGTCATTAACTTTTTCTTCTTTGGGAGAAGCTAAGGGATACAGTAAAAAAGTTGCAGGCATTTTTGAATGAGGAAGACCTAGTATCAAAGGTTTGATGTAGGAGAGGTCTGAATACTTTTTTAAAAGAAACACCTTAACAAAATTTCAAATGCCCTTGTCATTATATTCTTCTTTTAAAGTAGTTTTTAAAAAGGCAAAAAGAAGCACATAGAAGCACCTCAAATTATATTGAGTTAAAAAGACAACATATCAGTTTCACAGGTGGTAATAATGGAAGCTGACATTTCTTCTACCCTGTATCTTTTCAAAAGCCTTATCACACAGCTGGGAAGATAATTAATTAAAGCAACTGTCTCCAACTCTTCCCTAAATCTTCTTGGATTTATCCGATGCTGAATGCATAAGGACTTGGCAATGCCCATTTCATGCCTGTTACCTCCTCACAGTGACTCCATACTAGAAAGCTTCCTCACTGGAACAGTGAAATCTGGCAGTCACCAGCAGCTATAATCGACTGGTAGAGAATTCTTGTGGTTCCCAGGACTGAGCTGAAATGCAAATGTCTCCTTTTGGCTCTCCCATCACTCTTTCAGAATATACAGCAGGGGATTTGTTTTGATTTTGAGCACTACTTTCAGCAAATAGTTTTTCCTATCCCCAAGCAAGCTTTCCCCGAAGTAGTATTTGTTCTCTTAAAGATATTTTTATTTCACCCAAAAAGTGGTGTACTGACATTTTGGAACGAAGGGAACAAAAAGATGCAAGGTGCAGCACATGGAAGCTATTGATCCTTGTTGTCAAACTTCTTCATGCCTTTCTAATCAGCAGGGAGGGTGACCGCTACTGTTGGCAAAACCAGAATATTTAGTAAGTTTTCAAATGGATCCTTTTATGTGTTTTCATATAAAGCTCTGAGTAAGTATCTATAAGCATCAGCAAATTCACCCTTTTCTGTATTGATGCAGCCTGGAGATTCTATTTAGCTATAAAGTGTCACCTACCATGATCATGACAAAACAGGCTGTGCTCAGACCTATTACACTAAAAGCTATTATCTCCTGGAGCTTCTCCCAGCTATGTTCTACTTACACCTTAAAAAATCAGCATAGAATTGGCCACCAAGATATTGTTTCATAATCTTACCCACACCTGAATACCTTAGATATGCTGCCAATGTCTAGTTGCCCTCTCTAAAACTGAATTCAGTCCCTTGGTTTGCTCTACAATCTAATTCACAATTTTTATGGATATGTCATGGAAATTAAGGGAAGCAACAGAAATAACTTCAGAAAACATGAGGACTTTCTCTTAGAAGAGCATAGTCAGCAATACCAAGTTGTTTGGCTTATTCATTAATCAGAACATTTTGTAACTTGAAGGGATGATTGATACTGGTATGAAAACCTTTGCTGAAAGCAATCAACAGAAAAAGTGAAAATCAGTTACAACTTTGATGTCTGGATAACAACTTGAAAGCTCAGATAGCTCCAGGTGATCCAGGAAAGAGAGCACAGTACAGTTGAAATGAAAGATGGTATATTCACAAGAAGCAAAACTACACGTGCTCCTTGATCCAGCAGCCAATTTCTCAGATCAGTTCACAATCTGAGTCTTGGCTTCTTCAGTGTGACATATTTCAGAAAAGGAGACAGGTACAACATAAGAAAGCAGTCAAATTCAACTGAGTCTGTTTCAGAAATTAATTTGATTCATATTGACACAGTGAACTTCCCTTTCCAATTAGACCCAGAAATGAACTGAAAATAGGAAACAAGCTGCTTTAGTTATGCTCTGGAGAATTTTTCAGTTATTGATTGGCCCTTATTCAGAAACTGCTACATGTCACTGCATTTAAGTAGTTGCTGAAGGAGTACGGAAAAAAACAGCCCAAATACCTGCCAATTATTATGGTACTAATTACTGTGGAACTGGAAATATAAGGGAAACTCCCTTATAGAATTCAGTAGAGTTGGCTGTTTCAAGGTCAGTACAGTGTTGTCTTGCTGAAGAAGCTGAAAATTATGATGTTGAACTGCCTACTGAAAGAATAAAGGCACAGGAACAAAGGAGAACTGGAAATTATCTAACGTCTGCATGGTTTCAGGGTTGTTTTCATCCTATTGTTTCACACCACTCTCCTGGATGATACATAATGATGATTTCATTTTGAATTCATTAATATTTTAAATTGCTTGATGCTGCTTTTAAAGTAAATATTGTCAAAGGGCATTGTAAAACAGAGTTTGGGTCTGTCACTTGCATTCACTTGGAGCACCACTACACTTTTCTGATGGGGCTTTAGTAGTTTACTGGTTTTTTATGAGCAAGTTGTATGACAAGCATGGAATTACTGTTGTATATTTAGCCTACAGCAAATGGTAAAGTGGGCTGTACTGTCCCTAAGGCTGCTAGAAAATGACAGAGACTCATGTGCCCTGTTTTGCTTTGCAGTCTCTCCACCCCTCTAAGACTGAAATAAATTCAGTGAGGAAAACTCGTGCCACTTGTGAGAAAAAGCTGTGGTTTCACCCATTCACCCCCTGCTCCTCTGTGGCAGGACAGGCACCGCCTCTCAGGTGCTGATCTCTTACAGGGGGACCACATCCCCCACTGAGGGACAGACTGAGGGACAGACAGAGCTGTGGGCAGCTCCCAGGTGCTCAGAGACAGTTGGGTTAGTTGGTAAGTGGCCCTAAGCTGGCTCCTGCTAGAATAAGTGTAACTCATTAGCTAGCAAGAGACAGGTCATAGCCAAGGGTAACGATGAATACTCAGCGCCTGCAAGATATTCCAAACCCCCCTCAAGTAAATACCACACATCACATTCAGGTTTGGGGGGAATTCCCCATCACATTTTCCCATTTGTTTTCTGTGTGGATTTGTGCATTCTCACTAATCACCTACAGCAGAACTGAATTCTTTTGGCAAGAACAAGCATGGAAATAAGTAGTGTGCTAAACTTTATTGGGGCTTGTTGTTCATGCTGTCCAACAGGAATACAAGTTTGAAGATAATTAGTGGCTTCATTGCTGGTTTGAATGCTGGTGATGGCAAAACAATGTTTAGGCAGCTAAAGAAACACCAGAGCTGCTATGGTTTGTCACTTAATGGCTTAGGACAGAAAGACTCTTAGGCAATATAATTTAGACTTCTTCTCTCTGGCAAAATTTCTGTCAAGCGCCCTGAAAATCTGCCAATATAAGAAGCACAGAGCAAGCTTCCAGGATGTGGAATATTCTTCTACAAGGATACACTACTTGGTTTCCTCTGGCCCAAGTGCAATCCCACACTCACAAAACTGAAAGTATCTTTTCCTTTTTTTCAACTTCATTTATAGAAAACTATACTGAACTAGACAAACTAGTGGTTTCTCAAACCATTCATGAGTCACACACACCATCTCTTCTGAGTCAGCTAATCTCTCCACAGCCTCACTTCCCCTGCACACATCCCCAGACTCTTGCAAGAAATTCTTTCTTTATCCTCTGTCCAGATGTTACTAGTTAGTGAGTGTTATGCACTAGTGACTGTGAGGAATGCTGGACTGGATCCAATGAGCAGTTGTATACATTTAACTGAGATGGAACCAACATAAATTTTATTATTTGAAGAACTGAAAAGGTTCCAGCTGTGTTCCCCCTTTATGAATCTTGTGTTCCAAGTTGGCCTTCTAAGATGCTTGTATGGTGAGTCATGGCTTTTGTATGTGCAATGTGCTGTTAAACATGTTATTTGTTTAACAAGCTCACAGAAATTTTGACATTTCTGCTCCTGTATTTTACATTTATGTTGCTCACAAAGAACTTCCAGGTGAATATTTTATAGCACTTTGTGCTGCCATGTTCCAACTCTTGTGAGAAAGGTAACTAAAGCAAGACATTTTTCCTAAACATGGTCATTGGGATGGCCAAATCACCCTTCACTGAAATTTTCCAAGAATATGTGAGGTTGAAGGGAATATTCTTTGGGAAAGTATCATTTCAAAAAGTAAGAGTTTGGGAGAATTACAAGCACATTAAAATAGATAAATGCTAACTGCAGTAATTTCTAATTGCTTGCATTATCCTTTACAGTTCTGTAGTTCATCTCATTGTCTGACAGACTGTGTGATTTGACTCTCTGGACCTATTCCAATTCACTCCATGCTAAAGAGTTTTGCACAGAAATGCAGAGAACAAATGTGTAGTCAAATCATCAAAAATTATGCCCTCAAAAGTGAATCAGAGCAAAAATATTTCCATAGCAAGTGCCACTTCTTTCCTCCCAACAGACATAGGGACAAATTTAGCTATTAGAATTCAAGCAGCTTCCACTGGAAGAAAATTGAGTTCTCCTTAAAATAAAGTGTCATATATACTACTTAAATATTTTAAAGGCTCTTATAAAAAGGTCAGCAGAGTTTTCTGCTTTTCAGGGTTGATCTGTGCATATTTAATCAAATTCTCACAGACTGAAGGAGAGTCAACTCTGAGCTGCCATTCTGGATCTTCACTGAGCTAAAAGATTGAGAATCACCAGAAACCACAAGGACATGCACATGAAACTATGACAACCTCAGAGAAAACTGAGAGAAATCTGCCCTTTCTCTCAGACATGGTATCAGCTATGCCTGTGTGCAGAAACTCCGTCTCTGCCTATGTATTTTCCCATGTAAAATGGAGAGTCTGTCAGTTACAATAATGGAGTATCTAATGTCTGAGCCTTTATACCTGTGAAGATTTTTCCATTAGCACTCTGAACTGGACTGAATTTTCCCAACTGCTCCCTGTTAGGAAAATGGACAGTCAGCAAGGAAGAACAAAACAAAATCTATTCTGGAACAAATGTAACTTCCTTTCACAGACCAACCACCCCAGTGCTGCTATGGTATTGTTACTCTGCTGCCTGGGGACAAAAGCCTTTCTTTCTGGTCTTCTGATTCTGTTTACCACATTTTATTGCCTTTGCTTGCCTTTTTATTTACACAGTCTAAGAACATGGTATTTTCCTGTTGTCATATTCTATTTTGCGAGCTTTTAGAAATATTCAGGTATGTCCTGGGTAACAAATGATGAATGAGTTACAAAACCTGTTTCAAGAAGGTGCTCTAATCCTCTCCCAGGTTTCTAAGATGTTGCTCAATAAATTCTCCCCATAAGTAAATGCTGATTGTGCATTGATGTCATGAATGTGAAGAAAGGACACAGAGGAAAGTCCAAAAGACGGTAGCTTCAAGAAGAGCAGAATTTCACAGCCTCATTTTCAGGCTTGGAATAGAACTCAGTGTTCCTATTTCTATTCTCAGACACATTTCAGAGTCAGACTGTGAAACACCTTGGTGAATTCCTTGGTTTATCTGTGCTTCAGTTTTCTTTCTGAAAAAAAGAGGTTGAAATACTGACCAGTACTTGCCAAGTGCTTTAGCATTCTGAGGGAAAGGGCACTCAGGAATTTCAAAGTATGATCCTTTGTAGCAGATAACTGGATAACACCAAAGTGATTAATAAAGAATATGTGAATATACATGCACTATTCATAGCTGTTAAAATCACTGAGTCTCTGGATGAGCTGTAGATACTCAGGCCCTTCTGTTTCTTTGCACAGAGGTACTCTTAGTCAGTCACCTTCAAGAATCGGAATGAAATGGCAGAGTCTGTTTATCAATGTCTGAACAGAACCTGGTTACACTTTGCACCTCCTTACAACCAGAGTAGCATTTTAAAATAAATTTCAGCTACCTATTATTTTACAACGGGACATTAAAGGCTAAGCCTTGTCACACAGTTATCCTGTATTGGGTTGTATAATCATGAACTGCAATTCAAGGGACAGAGCAAGGGAGCATCTCATGACTTTCTGTGAAAGAGCTGATGGTATGTGGGATGGGCTGTATGAACAAGAATCAAAACTTAGAGCACTCTCGTAAACCAGTGACTGTTCTATAAGGTTCTATCTATATCAACAATTTAATTTAAAAATCTGAAAATGTGCTAAAATGACAAGAAAGAAGTTCAAGAAACAGTTCAAGAGACTGCATGCATAAACAGAATGGCAAGATGAGCTTTTAGCCTGAAGATGCAGTCTCACAGTAGGTGAAAGCCATCCTAAAACTGTGCTGCCACTGACAGGAACTAACTGGCTCTAACCTACTGACCCCATAACCCCATTTTCTGCAACTTCCTTTGCTTCAGCACTAGTGGCCATGCTCAGTAGTGAGCAATCTGATGAACACTGACATTAGTGCTGCTTGGAGCAGGTGACTGCGCTGTGTGATCTCCAGAGCTCCCTGCATTTCTCTAGCTCATACAATGGAAAAAGAACTACTACACTTTTGCAGTCTCTGTATTCAGTTTTCAAGGCAAATCACAACTGCAGCAAACTGACTGCCCACCCCAGTGCAAGAGGGGAGCACAGTGCTGGAGGATGTGGCAGAGCAGGACCTCTTCATAGGAGTTGTGTACTCAGCTTGCCTCAAACTAAAATAAAAGCTGGAAGTTGAGGTAGGAACTGTACATAAAAAACACAGCTACCATGGTCTGAGGGAAAAAATGTACAGATGTCAAACCAGCATGGGAACAGGAAGAAGATGATTTTCCTTTGGAAGAAAAGATGAATGCTGTGGAGCAGAGGAGAGCAGGGACAGTGGTGTGACTTTCTGCTGGTATGCCTAGAAAGCAAAATGGTCAGGCTACTGGCCATCCTAATCTTCCTATTGAGAAAGCAGCTTATTGAATGCTCTTCGTGCAAATTAGAGGGGTTTTTATGCTTTTTGCTAAAGGTTCCCCTTTTGAACAGCCCTAAAAGTTCCAAAGTGACAAACTCTTCCTGCCACCAAGCACAGGGTGGCTGGTCTCCAGGATACACCGCTTTAAATTAGTTTCACCCATGTTCCTTTTGCAAAAAAACAGCTATCCTGGCTGGACACAAATGCTAACCTCAAATAAGGAACTTTCAGTAATTTCTAAAGAGAAGCAATGCTCAGCTTTTATGGTTAGCAGAGGACAAGGTAGAAAGTGAACTAACATCTATGTAGAGGGGGAAGCGTAAAAATTCCACAAATGAGTGTGTCACTCACTAATGGACCCTTAATTTTGCAAGTATCTGAAACTTGAGGAATTATGACACTTGAAAGCCAAATATTCACATTGTGTTATCTGGAATATAAAAGAGGTTCACATGCTTATATTGCAGGCTTGCATTGACTACCCTGGTGTGGGTATTTGAGAATTAGCAATACAAGACACACTGAGACACAGTATGGAAATGTACTCTGTAGATTAGACCTAGGAAGAGAAACCTGGTGGGTTTTTTTGATTCACTCTTGCTTGTATGTTTGCAGTAAGAGACATTTCATACATTGTTACTAGCTGGACCTACGAGGTTGACACTGCACATCAAATTCAAATGTTCATTCTGATAACAAAAATCAACCATAACCATGTGGACAAAACAGTGGTGTGAGTCTGAAAGCAGCTGCTCATGGCCTACCTACTGCTGCTGGTCTGGTAATCTTTGGTGATGCTCGCTTTGGGGAAGATTCAGGATGTGGAGCAACAGGTTGTACTGGCCGGGTCTGTTTGGCTGCCAGCTTCTTCAGACTTACTTGTCTCTTGTCAAACATTTCTTGCACATCTTCGAGTTTTTGTACAATTCTTTGGGCATTGGCCTTGACACAGAAAAGGCAAACAACAAATGGTTGTCAGTGCTGGACTGAGGGAAGAAAGAACTTGTACTACCAGACTCAGACTAGAGCTGGAGATCAACACTGTGCTGCAGTTTATTGCAGCCCAGTCCTTGCATTTGGCCCAGATCACAGTTTCTCTGACCTGTGATGGTGACTCAAGCAGTATTTCTAGCACTGCTCTGAAGAAAATGACGCAAGTGTTGCATGACTACTCTTATGAGTAAAACTTACTGCCACAAATACTGACCTCTGTGCCCTTTTGGAGTAGGGAAAGAGGCATATTTTAGCAGACTCAAATGTATAGCCCAGTACACTTTCATGGACAAAGCAACTAGAAATTTTTAACTTCTAAGTGAGCACATGCACATCTGAGGGGTTTTACCTTTATTTCAGGGGTGAGGATCATGTCAAACTGATTGTAGAACTCCTTCGGGTTGGAGAGCTGGTGTTCCTTAGCTGTTACCAAGAACTTCTCAATTTCAACGAGTGCAGTTTCAGCTCCCTCTTGTGACTGGCACTTGTCCACAGCTTGGGAAGCTAAGAGGTAGATTCCAGCTTCGCACCATTGGCTTGCCTTTAAAGAAAAGTGGGGAAACAAGAATTTATCATCACTAACAGTCCCAGTTGTCAGGTGTTCCTTCTACTCTATGAAAAAGAGATTAGCCTAACATGTCATTAAAAGGGGATCAATGTTACTCATAGTGTGCTTGCCCATAGTTCCTGCTCACAAGTCACCCCATCAGCATATGCAGAATTGAACTTGCTGAACTAATGCAAAGCTCCAATATTTATACTAATATTTACTGAATAAAATGGAGAAAAACCAAACACAACTTTTTATCTTCATCATAATTACCTGAGCGAATAAAATCCTTAATTTTTAATAGAACCTTGCCAGAGCTGTTATCTGAAAAGATTCACTCACCTTATCTAACTGCTTATGCAGCTCAAGAGACTTTCCCAAAATATCATACTTTTTCTTGGTCTCATTGGTAAAGTCATCACAAATTCGCCTGAGTTCAACACACTTTGGTCTAATGGAATCAACTGCATAATGGTTGTTTTGGATGAGCTGTTCTCCATGGAGAGCTAGAGACTGGGCTTTCTCCAAAGGTTCCTGTGAAATTAATAATAAAAATCCAAAATTAGAATGACATGCCTAATAAGGACACTCTTTCTCTGTAACCCCTGCTGTTATTTTATATTATTTTATATTTACATTGAAGGCCCACTTCCATGTCAATGAGTGCACTGAAACTCGTGAGGGTCCATCTGAACACCAGGAAGCACTTTTTTGTTGTGAGGGTAACCAAACACTAGAACAGGTTGCCCACTAAGATTATGGAGTCCACTTCTTCCTCCTCACATACTGGGGACATTTATTATACAAGGTTTTTTCCTACATTTTTCCCTAGTTTTCCAAGTAACGAAATGGAATTACTGGGTCTGAACAACCCTGGCTTCTGGAAATTAGGATCTGTTTTGCAATTTAAAGTTATGACTCATGAGAAGAGAGTAAATCTGGACAAAAAAAGGGGCAGTGACAAGTGTCTAGAATACCATGTCTATAGCAGCTAGAATACTAAACTGAGTGCAAACCTGTCCTTTCTCTTCCAGATGTTTCTGTTCCTTTAGGAGGTTCTCAACTCTAGTCACACTGTCGCCAATGTCAGCAAAACCTGCTTGTGTTTCCATGAGGTTATCCAATGTCAATTTTACCTAAAAAAACAGCAACAAAAAAAAACATAAACCAAAACAAAATAAACACACCCAAAACCCCATCAGAAGAATTAAAATTACAACAAACATTAACCTACATCTGTGAGAAGAGTCTGCATCTCAACTTTATTTTTTCAGTTTGTTCCAAAATGGAAAATTCAAGGAATAAAGCAACAACCAACTGTTCTTCAAAGAGTTTCCCTGCTTCTCACTAATTAGGCCCACAAAGTTTTGACAACCTGTAACTCCAGAGTTTATATCACTTCAGAATCTGTATTACTCCAGTCCCTGGGCTGACAGTTGGGCTTTCTGAACTGTATTCCCTTGACTGTGGTGGGATTAGTGATTTACCATCACAGAAGAATCTGTTCGATAAATTCACACCTAAACGCAAAATTATTTATCAAGATAAATTTAGTTATTGGCGCTCCACATTTTGACCTCACAGTCTGGCACTTTCCTCACTGTGCCTTACTCAAGTGTTGTAAGACATCTGAAAGCTGTCGAGACTTTAATTTTTGAATATTCATTTCCTATTTCATAATGAAGGTCTTCTCTCCCAACCTCCTTTTTGGACTGCTGGTATACTCTAAGTATGGATAGAATTTGACCTTATTTATCAGAGAAGGCTAGACAGCATGAATAAAGAAATACCTCTCTAAAATCATGTTCAAAGTGTCGAAGCTGCAGGCACTGTTCTAGTTTTAGATGATGCTTGGTCCAAAATTGATCAAAAGCCTTTTCTGTTTCATCCAACTGAGCCAACAACCTGTTAAGAAATTATAATGAACAGAATGTACGTATTTCCTATAGTTCATTTCTTTTAAGTTACAGTAATTGATGGCAGAAAGCAGAGTGGGGAGGTGGTGGGGAGCCCTAAACTTATGTAAGAGGGCTCTGTGTCAGCTCTCCCATAAGCAAAAGAGAATGGAATTTGCAGTAGGACAGGCGGGAATGTGACAGATGAGTGACAACTACATGGATCTACTGTGGCAGTCACAGTCCTGCCTCCTGATGTGCAAGAGGGACTCAGAGCTGTTCCATGTGCTGGCAGCCAAGGGCAGCTGTCACTCCCTAACTTCCACCCAATGCTTCAAAGATAATCCATCCCAACTGGTGTATATTGAATATGATGCAATTAGTATTTTATAGAATGATTAAAACAGAACTCTACAACTTGCTAATTTTCTTCACCCATCAGAAATAGGCAAGGGCTGAATCATTCTTCCTGGTCCATTAAAAACAATAGATTAGGAGATCATAATGATTCCAATGGACATTGTTTTACTTTGTGTAAATGATGAAACATTTATTTGCAAAGACATTAATCTCAAGGTGTCATATCTTCAGTGCAATATCTGACACCAGGCTAGTGAGTCATCCTCAGGAGTTTCTCAATGATCTGTTAATTATGGAGTAGAACAGTTTTAAACAAGTAGAAAAAATAAAAAAGAAGTGTTCTCTGAATATCTTGTATTTCAATAGATGGACATTCTTTGAGCAGATGAGAGATCAGTGCATGCTGAAATAATCAATTTACTGGAGCAAATGCCAATAGCTCCCTCCTATTTGTCTCAAAAACAAGTTTCTGTTTTCAATCTGTCCCTGGAAAACTTTTTTAAAATCAAAGCTAGTTGTTGAATTCAAGAGGAATTCATAAATTCCTTTGGGAAGACCGTTCAAAGGATTTTAAAGTATTCAGTGAAAAATATCAGCTCAGCTCTACTTTCAGCACCTTTGTTCCCAATGAATGCAGACACGCTGGAACCCTAGCATGGCATTTCTCTTTGCTCTGCATCACATGGCACAGCAGAAACTTCTACATGGTGACTAAAAGCTTTATGGTAATAACTAGCATTGTAGGAAGGAAAAGGGGGTTCTCTGTGTATCTCTGCAGCTGTGACACACAGAATGTTTCAGGTATCATCTTCATCTTCTCCTCCCCCAGTGTTTCCACAGACATTCACAAGCACATCAGCCACTCATCTCACAGAGACTCAGGTACTACTTTCTAACCAGGCACAGAAGTTTGGAGGACATAAGTGTCAGGGAGAAAATAAGTCCCACCTTAAATCTTCAGCCAGGTAGGTAGTGGTCTGACCAAAAATTACAAAAAAATTCAGGACTTGTTTGAACTTGCCTTGACAGTTTAATTGAGTAATTTCCTCTAAGGTATTTCCTTCTCTGACTTACCTGTCTATAAATCCTGAGTATGTGGTAATTTATAACCTGCATATTTAAATTCTTTAAATTACATTTGCATATCCTAGGAATAAATTGGCAAGTTGCAAAAGGTAATTTAGCTCCACTGACCTTTCCACTGTGGCCACATTTTCCAGTTCATCTGGACTGAGTTTGCTGTTGGCACTTCGGGTGACTGGCTCCCGGATGCATGTCAGTAAGGTGGCCCCCTGCTTCACTGCTAGCTTCAGCTCATCCTGAGGGGAAAAAACAAGCCAAAAACCGAATTGTATGTACTTCTAACAACACTCACATCTCTTAGGTGAAAACAGAGTGATGATAAAGGAGGATTTTTTCATAGCTACAAAATACTTGAAACAAAATATAAATGCTTACCAAAGGTGGTATGTTTTGCTAGCAAATGCGGAGACCTAAGTCTTTTAACTTTGAATAGTAGATCTATTTCTGAGAAAAGGAATAGAGTAATTTCTGAGCAGATTGCATATCTGACCAGGCCACTTGCAGAATAAATTATTCTACCACAAATTGAATGTATGCTGTAGATTGTGAGCTGAGAGACTGGGCTGAGACATTGCACTTCTTAATGGAATTTCCTCAAACAACATTGTGCCATGCTGAGCCATAGTACCTCAGCTATAAGAAGTCATCCACAGAATTGTCTTCCCAGCATGGAGCAATAAAAAAGACAAAGAGGCTCAAACATTAACTTGTCAGATGACAAATTCCCACATCACTACACAGTTCTTCCATAAAAATTGTTCTTGTGCTAATATAGCTTAAGTAGTATTTTTAATCCTGTGTTTAATGTATTTGCTGACAGCAGTAATATTTACTTCTGATCCTTACTCTGCAAAGCTAAACTAGTCCCAAATTTTTTTTTATTTTTTACAAAACAACAGTCATCATCTAGTTAGATCATTCTGTCTATTCCTGACTATCCTCACAGATGTTCTCTGTTTCTGCTCCAATGTAAGTCCATCCTTTATGATGAACTCTTCATCAGGAGCCCATGCTATTCCAGATGTGATCCCATTACTCCCTCTCACACAGTGGAAGTGACACTTCCCCATTCTACCATTCCTGAAGCATAAAATGTCCTTTTCCACAGCTGAATCAAATTGACCTCCTGAACACAGGTGTCTGTCCTCCTCAGTGGTTTCCAGACAATGGCCAGTGATGGCAGAAAATTTTGTTAGACCAGAGCTCATCTATTGCACTGCTGGAGCCATCGTGGGGCAACAATCACCTTCAGCTTGCTGTGGTGGTCGGTGTGTGAGGAGAGAAGCTCCTCTGTGCACTGCACATCGTTGGGAAGTTCAGTCTCTGCTAAGTCTGTTCCAAAGGTCTGTAGCATCTGTGCTGTTGTTTTTACTGTCATTGCAAAGTTTTCAATGGCCTGGAAAAGCAAAAGCATAAAGTCACAGGTTGGTTATTTACCCTTAGCCCTTTAACAACACTTTGTGCTTCAGGCACACCGTGCTGCAAGTATTACAGCCTTAAAGCTGGTCACATTGCCTTTTTTTGGGTGATGTGCTTAAAGTTACAAATTAAACCGTGTGTCACAAATGACCTTTTCACAGGTCTGCACGTATTGTCACTTTGGTGAGCCAACGGGGAACTCCCAGAGCTCAGCAGACATAATGAAACCACAGAGGACATCAGCTTCAAAGCCAAGCTTGGAACTTCAGATCCTCTGCCCATGCTTGCTGGGAAATTCTGTCATGTTTAAAATTTTAATGAAGGCTTTATTTAAGTTTAGAACACTACTAAAACATATAGGGCAAAGCCTTTATATTTATACAGCCATTGTTCACTCAGCAGTAATCTGTCTTCCCCTGATTTTTGAATATGTGCATCTCCATCTTGCCTATCTGTACAAGGTGCATTCTAGTCACTTCCTCCCATCTGTCCATGCTAGCACCCAAATACAGGAACAAGTAACTACAAATACAGTTAAAATGCATTAATTCATGGGAACATCACAGTTTGTTTATGACTTGGGTGCACCAACACAAAGCTTGTCAGAAATCTGTGGTTTTAATGCAGAATGAGGAAGTGAGGGAGGCTAAAAAAAAAAAAACAATGCCACCTTCTCAGTGCAGAATATAATGTTCACACCTGTGACATGTGATTAAAACCTTTATATATAGTAGCAAGTAACTGCATGGGATGTTTTTCTATAATCATGCCCAAGTTTGGGGGTGGCTGTGTTGTTCTGTATAGCTCTTTATTCTTTGTACTTTTTGATCTAATCCCCCACAGGTTTGAGTCAGTCAACAAGCACTAGGGATGCTCTTACACACAATCAAACACTATGTAGTAGTTGCACAGTGCATTCATTTCTCCAGCAATGATGGGAATTCATTGTTTGCAACCATGACAGATGAAATTATGCTGTCAGCTCAGTGAAAAACAAGCTGGAGGTAGATCATCATTCAAAAGGCATAGAGAGAAATTAGCCCACATTTGTGATCTCAAATATACCCCCATGAAGGAATGCTAGCAGAGTTCACAGCCTTCTTCCCTCTTCCCCCATAAATTCATGTCTGCTTTCGACACAAGCAGTACAGACCCACACATGCTCTATCTTAGTGCTCTGCAGCTGTATGCTGCTGTTCTCAGCACTGAAACTACTGGATTAGAGCTGGCTGAAATGTCACACTTCTGACTGCAACACAGACATGGCCATCCATGACCAAAGGCCATTTACTGAAAGCCAAAAATGCACTCTGTGGGCAAGAAAGTCCATAGGCTCCTGGCAGCCAAGAGAGGAGCGCAGCAACAGTGAACAATGCGAGGAGGCTGCTGTGTCACTGCCATTTAGCCAGAGTTTAAAGCTTTTTCAGAAGAAAAGCTCTGGCAGGACAAGATATGAGAACACTGAGAGAAGCAGCAAAGGGCATGAAGATTGTAGCTCAGGAAGACTGGAAGTCAGATTGTTTCAAGGTGCAATGGAAGATGACACTTCCCTAATGACAATTAATGACCTTTTATCCAGCAGATATTCCTTGGCTGACTGCACCATGAACTTGTCAGTGTTTCACTCAATAGCATGTTTGCCCCCACTCTCTCCTGTGTATATGAGCAATAAATTGTTTCATGTACCTAAGTTACATCTGTGGATTGGCTTTTTTCCAGTCTCTGTGCTTGGTAAAAATTTTTCTAAAAAATTTAACTAACATCTCTGGGGATTGCATAGCCCTACTCCTCTAAATTCTTAGCTCATTTTGTTTGTGTATTTTACCAAAATATGTATTATTGGTTTGTGTAAACCGCTACTATTAATAAATAATACCACCTTTCTTGTACCTCTTTTTATCCCCCTTCATATTTTCAAATCTTTTGCTGTTTGAAAGCTCTTACAGATGATTCATTTTTTCACACTCCCCCTTCCTGCAAGGACAGTTTCATATTTTTGATACTTTTGACACATGCGCTTATTCACTCATCTCAACCCTAACCTCATTTATAACACAGTTATGAATGTAGAAAATCAATGTTAGACATAGTTCAGATTCTATGTTTTAGAAGCCTGAAATATTTGGTGGTTCTCAAGGAAACTAAAATTTAATTTCATAAGGACAGCAAAGCACAAAAAAAGTATAGCAAGAAAATTACAAAAGTGATTTGATGTAAATTACCTCAGAAAAGCTCTTTTAGGAGTTAGCTGTACCCTGCCCATCAGCAACAACAGACTCAAACCCAGTGCTGCTCAGAACTTTACAAAATATTGAGGCTCACATTGGATGTGGGCTCTAATATATCAATCTTACAAGTAGGCCCACAAAGAGAGATGCAAACATTGTATAAACTCTCTGTGAAATTAATTACTTTTCCAGGATTGTGACCCAGCTTAGCCCATTTTGCTTAGGAAGAATGAAACTATATTTTGTCTACTAATGTGCCAGAGTTTGGAGTCTGTTTTTTGTGAACTGTCATCTAACCTGGGCACCAGAATGAATTGTTTACATTGTTTTGAAGCAGACACTGAAATGCATTAACCATCCCAAAAAAGGAACAACCAAACCTGTACAAGTTTCCTCAATAGAATAAAAAAGTCTTTCTGCCTTCCTCCTAACAACTGTTCTTCAATTAACCAAAATAAGACTCAGCTGGAGTGCTTGTATAGGATAGAAATGAAAAATATAACATAGTGCCCTAAATATTTTTATTCTCGTAAAAGCATGGACATAACCATTAAAGTGAGAATTTTGACCTTACTTTTGACCTTTGTAAAGTCAGCAAAGTGCTACAGCCTATTTTCAATTGCAGCTGAAGGCCTATGAATACCATCAATTATTTAAAAGGCAAGAGAAGCCATTGCTGAGTAAGAATACCACGACACTGTTAGGCCCGGGGCCAGGTACACAGTGAGATACAATTACTGCTTCCATTACAAACTTTTGGGGAGTTTGGCTTTCTCTGTTTGAGTCATGGATTTGCTCTTTCCCTGAGTCCCTAGCAGAATCCATAGGCTGTAATGCAACTGAAAAGTGCCTGTTTAATGGTTGCTCTGCATTTGTCCCTGGGACAGTTGTGGTGCAGGTGTGTGAGAAGAGCAGCACTCACTGTTCGGTGATGGATCCACTGGCTGTGGCCGTACTCCAGGGTTCCCCCCAGCTCCCGGGTCAGCTGGCTCTTGTCAATGTAGCCATGCAGATCAGAGACAGAATTTAGCATGATGATCTGAAATGAATCCAAACACACTGCACTGAGAGAAATAACGAGCCTTTCAATCATTGTTCTAAGATCTGGGTTTGCCTGAACATAGATGACCACTGCAATTCCACCAGAGGCCATCAGTTCTCATTTTGCATTTTCTCATGCCATGGACACAGTTTATTTTTCCTAGATTTTGCCTTCTCAGTGTGTACATGGACATTCTTGAACTAACCTTGGTTTGACATCATTTTCGTCCTTGCTGGGCTGACTCATTTCACATGTGCATCAAGAGCACAAGTATGGTATTGATAATGTTCACACAAACTTCTATGACATAATTTATTCTCTACATAACATTTATTTACAGAGAAATGGAGGCACAGGCAAGTTAAACAGCTTCTTCTACACCAACCACTTGATCCAGGGAAGTGACCATTGAGAATAAGATTTTTCTTTCCATTTTCTGATTTTTTTTGGCACTGTATGTTCACTGAATTCACTGGCATTTTTCCATTTAAAATCATAGTGTAAGAGAAAATAGAAATACCCTAGATCAATTCTTTTGCTTTAGAATCTCCTTACCACTAGACTTGCTCGAAGAAAGCCAAACAAGGTTTCAGTTCAGCTTCAGATAAGGAGCACTAACTTTTGGCAACCAAGTGGTAAATTTGTCAACACAAGTGGTTACACAAGTAGCACTCATTTATTGTTGCTCCAACAGCTAGAAGATATGCCATGATTTCAGCAACAGGAGAATAAAAAGTTGAGCACAGATAACTAAGAATTTTAAATAAATAAATGTCAGAAATATGTCAAATGGGTTACTTGAGCCAATATAAAGAAAGCTTATGTGGCTCTGCATGTCAGCAGGCTCCAAGGGAGCATGGAAGTACAGTGACAAACACTGTGGACAGTGAGATGAGTGCAGATGTATGGAGACAAGAGGATGCATATTCTAGGCTAAGAGTGCTCTAAGAAAAGCCTCGAGAACAAACCTGAACAAGTTTTTAGCTGATCTTTGTTACAGAATCTTTCTAGAATAGTACAGGATGGCACAAACCTCAGCCCTTTAGTCCAACTTTTTTCTCAAAGCTGTATCAGCTGTGAGATCAAACCAGGTTGCTCAGGTCTTTATCCACCTAAGACTTAAAAGCATCCAAGGATTGAGACTGTACAACCTCTTTGGGCAACCTGCTCTGCTGCCTGACTTTGTAGTGAGAAAGTTTTCTCTTATGTCAAGTCAGAGCTGCCTTTGTTTCACTTTATGTCAGTTATTTCTTATCCTACCACCACACACAAGCTGGCTGCAGTGCCCAGTAACCTGGAGGGACTGGAAAGCTGCTGCTATGTTGTATTAACCCTCCTAAGCCTTTCCTTCTCCATGTTAGACAAGCACAGTTCCCTCAGCATCTTCTTACAGAACACATGCTCCAAGTCCTGACCTTCTTGGCTCTCCAAGATTACTCCAGATTAATATTTTTCTTGTACTGGGGGAACCAAAACTCAGGGTGCTCTCAATGTGAATTAATTAGAACCAAGTAAAGGGGAAGGAGTGATCAACCTGTTGGCTTTGCTCCTGTTAATGCAGGATGCTGATGGCTTCCTTTGCTGCCAGGCCACACTCTGGCTCATGTACAGCTTGCTGTCTACCAAGCTTCCAGCTCCTTTTCTGCAGAGATGCTCACCAGATAGTCAGGCTACAGTGTTTTCAACAACACAACTGTTGTGTTGTTGGAAGGGAAGAACATGACTTCTTTCTTGAGTAAAAAAATCCTTCTGGAAAGAAACTCTTTCCCAGTTGCAGGACTTTTCTTTGCCCCTATGGTATATATAAAATAATATGCTGATCAGCCTGTTCCTTGAGTTTTTGTTCCAGTGGCCCTGTCTTGGAATATACGATCTGCTCCTCCTGGTTTAGTGTCATCTGCACACTTGATGACAGTGCAGCCTGTTGCCTCTTCCATGTCACTGATGAAGACGTCAAACAGGGCAGGTTCCAGCAGATATCACTCATTACAACACTCCACTTGTTGCCCACTTCCAGGCAGAGTATGACCCATTACCATTACCCTCCTAACCTATCATGAAACTGATTTTTAAAACCACATGTAGTTGTCCATCCATCCAGACTGTAACCTGACTTGCATACAAGAAGATAATGGAGGATGCATTTGGCCCCAAGGACCCATAAAGGCTGAAAATTCTCAAGAAAATACTCTGTCCCTTTTCACTTCCAGCAGTTCATCTTCTCCTTGACCCCTGTCTTTAAACACAGAAACAAGGAGATCTTGTTGGTGAAGAAACTGTGGCAAAGAAAGGTATCTCAGCCAAAGTTAAAGGAAAAACTGTTCCCTGAATGTGTTATGAAACAGTGTTCCGTTATGATCAAAGCCAGAAAGCTCAAAAAGCTGCATCATCTTGAAAAGGCCTCACACTGGAACATAAAGTCTATGCACTTATTCTGAATTGGAAATCACATTTGAAAAAGTGAATCTTAACTGCTTTGTAGCTTTTCACCATCAGAGATGTTGCTGATGAGTTGGAACTTTTCTGGTACTTCAAACCTCACTGAAACCACAGAGGTACACTGTCAAGCAGTTTTCTTTTAGGAAGAATTTTATGTTTGCTTTAACTTGGTACGCTCAGCATGAGCCACAAAACAAATCTATTAATGTTGCCAGCTATGTTGGTACCCAACAGGGTGTGGGTCTTCACCATGCAGGCATTCCTGCAGGAGAAAGCCTATGAGCAATCCAGCATCTAAAAAACAGTCTAAGAGAGCATTAGCATCTCCCATGCCACTTGCCAGACAGGAGACAGCCACAGTCAGTCAGCTGGAGAGTGCAAAGGAGCAGCAGTTTAGAAGAGAAGGGTCAGTGTGGAACATGCTGCTGTGGGGGGGCTGCTTCTGGATAGGTTAGGCTGCTAAAAAGAAGTCACAGCCTACAAGGCTCAAGGAAGTACTTGCTATGGACAGATTGTTCAGATTTTTATGGATGTTCTGAAGATGCTTTAATTCACTTCCTATGATGGGAGGTTCCTTGGGTGCATCTCTGGGTGTTTCTTTTGAATTCACAGATTTTAATCTCAGATGAACCCTGCTGTATTTCCTATATTTCTGTCTTGATCATGGCTAATGGCATCTACTCAAATCACTATCCCAGTAGAAATTTACCTGATGAGATTTTATTACCCACATTTGTATGCCAATGTGATATGAATCCTGTATTTCCTTTTTGTGTCTGGTTGGTTATTTCAGCCTTTATTTCCATCTCCTGTTTGATCTTCCAGTTTCTACTCATTCCCATATTGATTTAACCCAGAAAATATATTTTACTGAGCATATTTGCAGTCTGATAGCTCAAATAAACTATTAAACAAATGTTGCCTTAACAAACACACACCATATTCTTGGAGCTCCCTTTGAATGCTCATGTCTTGGTCCTGACTCACTTACAGTTGTGACAGGAAATGCCACTCATCCACAGGCCAGTTATGACATGAATGTTGTTATAAGGCCAAACACACAACATGAAAAAACAACCTGCACAAATTAAAAGATCATGGTGATATTGAAGATAGGTACTGATCCCTAATTCCTTGAGTAAGGACATCTCCAATGGGACAAGAACTCTGTGATCCTGTTCTCCTGCGGGGCATTTAGGATGCTGTTTTCAAGGAGGACAAACAGGCGTTGTTCTCAGTAACTTCCCTGCCCTGAAACTGGGGTATGCAAGGACATGCCCAGATGGTATTTTTAGGATGGGCTGGAACACAGGAGAAAAACCTCTCCAGAGGGCATGACAGATCCCAGGAACTTGGAACACCTGCAGTACAACCCCGAGTAACTTAGAACAGCATCAGATCTATGTGGGTAGCCTGTCTATAAATCTGACAGGCTGTCTGCAGATATCTGAGCAGAAGGGAGCAAGACTGTCATGCTCTTAGTTTTTGTAAAGCTGCTCTCTAAGAGCTTTGTGGACACACACAGTATGGCTCAAAATATTCAAGACAACCCCAAACTAAATTGATATCTTGATTTTCCTACCTGTAAGAAAGATAAGTTAGCTTTTCATAGTTAATGCAGTGCTTGACCCATGCCTAGAACTAACCTCCCTTCCAACGTCAATTCCTTCCAAGTTTTGAAAATGCAACTCTGGTGTCAAATAAATTGCTAAAAGCATAGGAAATGCTGAATTGTTGGAAAATGCCGGTCTTAGATGAAGTTACTGGGCTGCAGGCACTGGTACAATGGTTGCTATAGCAACAGATTGTGGCATATTAAATATAGGTACATCTATTTTTAAAAGTACTATAAAATATTTTGGTTTGTATGCAAACATAATTTTTTCATCAATTTTGCCCTTTGCCAGAAAGCCCCCTTACCAAATGACGGTAAATGTTACATTTTAACCAAAGTAACCAAATGCCTATTCATGGTTCCTTTCCTGTATGCACTGTAATAAATAGCTGCTGTCTCTCACTTCAGGAGAAGCAGAAAGTGTTTTTAACACCTGAACTTCAAACCTGAGTTTCAACAGAGCTAGAATTTGTTGGAGGAGAGCCATAAGTATTTTGCAAAACAACATAAACCCAAAAGCAAAATCCAAAACAGTCATCTGAAATCCCTCCAGTAAAGTCACTGTGGAACATAATATGAGTCTGATCTAGGATGAAATATCATCAATAATCATAATTCAAATTTATAAAACTTAAAAGTTTTTGACACCACATGCAAACATGCAGCTAAAAACAACTAAAAGACCCCTCAGAGAATATTCTCAAACTCTTTCAGGGTTGATAACCCTGTTCATATCACAGTCTTGTCAACCTACAGCATATGCCAAGTGCATATAAAAATAAGTAAATCACAAACTCTGAATCTTGAGGGCATGAGAATCATAAAAGACATCCAGAATAAGCAATGTTACAGGGACAGTCAGTGCTGCCATGGATAACCCATGAAACAGTGCAGAATTCAGCCCTAGGCTTCCACTGCTCTGTCGTCCTGAATACTTATGTTTGTCATTGGAGTGGGATCTTCCTCTGCCTACAGAAAGAGAACATCTCCACTAGTTAAAATGCCAGTATTTAAAAATGGAGCCACATTTTATAGCTAGACTGACACAGGAACATATCCACTAAATACTATGAACTACCCACTGCTAAATAACTCGCTGGCATCACCACACAGACCCAGATGAAACGCCCCAGGTGGCACTTGCAATCCTGGGTTATGGGAAATTGCTGACAGCCCAGAACTGAAATGGAGAAAAGAAAATGCATGGACAAAAAACTGCATGCTTACCGGTACCTTCATTTTAAAGTCATCTCGATAGAGTTTAATGCCAATGTCAGCGATTGCCCTTTGGATAAAGCGGGAGGGTCTCAGGACAAACACCAGCTGCAGGTTTCCTGGAAATGCTCCCTGCAAGAAATATAGAATTCTTAGAAGGCACATTTCTACCTTACAGGGGAATTTTCAGCCAAGTGTTTCCTCACCAGTAGGGCGAAGTAGGTAAGACTCATTGCACCAGCTGGTCCATTCAGCATGTGCTCATTGTCACTATTTCCAAATCCAGCAGGAAGACTGACCCATGGATTTTACTGCCCAGCCACATGTTTTTTCGTAATATAGATTTATCACAGAGCTCCAAAGTTCCTGACAAATGCCCTTCTCCTCCAGACCCTAATCCCACCAATCCCATTTGCACCGCCACGCCAGAATTTTTCCCATTTTTCAGGCTGCAGCCACTAGAGGGCAAAGCTGGCTGCCCACGTTGGACTGGCGAGGGAAGCTGACTGCACAGATGGATTCCCCAGGCTGACCTACGTATTCACTCCGCAAAGGGTTTTGAATCTTTTTAACCTCACATATTTTTACACACAGGCAGGCACTCAACATGTTCATCAGATATGGCCCTGCCTGCAACACCCAGCCTACATCTCTCACACTTCTCTGAGCTCATCAAGCATAAAAAAGGACAATTTCTTGAAGAGAGCAGCAAAAAAGCCTGAGAATGAAGAATATTTCTGTCTAAATACCTTGAAAGAATTTAAAGTCGCCTTTGTCATCCCACCATCTTACATCTCTGTGTGTAAGTGCTTGGTCCTATCACAGTAAATGTTCCTAAGAGAGGTATAAAACGAGCTGCTTTTTTTAGCACTGAAAATCAGTGCCCAGCTCTGATTTTTGCAAATGAGATATAATAATATATTAAGAGTTTCTGACAGAGATCCTCTACTACTATTTGTGTGCAAACACAAATCCCTTGGGATCTATTTCTTTCATAAGCAGGCCATGTCATCCCTTCTCTGGGGACAGAAGGGGTACCTCTTAATACTCCTCTAGGAACCAACTTCAAATTACTAAAATATATATTGCAGTCAACCCAGAAAGTAAGGAATTTGTCCTAATTCAGCAGTAAACAAGATTATGTAATTTGTCTCTTCAGCTTCCTCCCTCTCTTATTTAACACTTACTAACTGCAGGGCCAGGGAGATTCTGCATCCACAGCCAGAAAACAGGAGCTTAAAATGAGCAGAGGAGGCTGTATCGTGTGCTGAAGGTTCAGCAGACAATTTTAATTTCTAGAAGATAAATAACAAAAGCAAGCACTTACTGCTATTCGTGTCAGGGATGCCTTGACTGCACTCCATTTGTCCCGTCGTCTGTCTATGATGATGATGAATCCGATGCTGGCAGCCTCCAGACTGCAAAACAGATGAAATAGGTGTGCTGGGTTACAGGGAGACACTCCTGTTCCAAGGCAGAGAACTGCAGCAAAGCACAGCCTCCGTCACACCACGCTCGCAGCCCATTATGAAAACACAACGTACAGTGGAAAGAATGAATATTTGGCAGAAACGCACATGAAAAGGAAAGCCAGCAAAATTTCTCTTTCCAGCATAAGGCTAGCAGCTTACATAAAACATGAATATTTTATCTACTCAATCCCTCAGCTGCTGTGCTACTCTGCTGCCAGTCTAGGTGACATGAATAGTTCAGGATCACAAATTACACTGTGCTCCTTTGAAGACAAAACCCCCAGAATTTTTTTTTTTTCTGAAAAATTAAACACCCCCCTACAGTCTTCATTCTCCAAGTATGCTGACACCTGACAGGGCACTGAGCTCCAGGGCATCAGTATCCCCTGACTTGTGTACACAAAGCCCCAGGAATTCTGGTAGGCAAAGCAGAAAATGAAGAGTTCTATTTTGCCAATCACAAGCTTGTTCTGGGGTTACAAGTCATTCAAAACTATCCTTTTCAACATATTGGCTAGAACAACAGTTCCTGTTCCTTCTCAGTTCTTTTCAAGGAGGATCGAGGAAGCAGTGATTTGGTGCTCCATTCCACCTATGTAGACCTTATGAATACCCCATCCTCTCTTTCCCTCTCAAAAATCCTACTCTGGAGCCAGGTTTCAGTGGGATTGCTCTTCTCTCTGCCTTCCAAGAGCACTCAACACTGGAGAAGCTAAGAAGTACACACTGAGTGTCCAGAACCTTCACTAAAGCAGAATAGCTCAGTCATCTCAGAAAAACCAGAGGCAGGCAAGAAGAGTATAAATGTCATAATCAGAGGACATACTGCAATCAAACATATCATCACAGCTTAAGGAAAATAAATTGTTTAAAATATCTCCTTGATCCCTTGTCCACCATCCATAAAAGGACCAACTCAGGAACACTGTTTCCATGGGTCATTTTATCCAAACTCATGTCAATAATCTACTGAAGACTATCAACACAGTAACAACTCTGAGCTCTTGCTAGAGCTCTGCAGGATCAAAAACTGAAAGCCAAAGTATTGTGCAAAACTGAGATGCCACGAGAATGCTCCTAGTAGTTCATACTGATAACAGGAAAAACTCACTGATTTTTCCAAATCAGTATTTTTACAACATTCCTCTAGGGATTACAAAATTCAATGACAATACATGACCTTTCCTCTTTAGTAGTGCAACATGCAACTCTCTGCAAAGGACAGAAAAGGTGTTTGCAGCAGTGCCTCTTAAGCACAGGGAAGATAATCTGTTTTATCTGTTATAAATACACAAATGTATACATAACCTTCAGTAGTCTTAGATATAAACAAACACATACATATCCTTCAGTAGCTCACCAAATATTCCACAGAATAAAATTCTTTGATAATGTTCAAATAAAGGCAACAAAGATATTGTGTGTATTGCATATTGTTAAAGAAAGGGTGAGAAACTAAATACAAAAGTCTCAACCCGGGTCCTTCACGTTCAAATGATGTTCAGCATAGCATCAGTTGTAGTCACTGAGATAAGCCAATGGTACTTGTATGTTTGCTTTTTGATGTGGAGGGTTTTTTTGTTGTTGTTTTGCTTGCTTGTGGGGTTGTTTGTTGTTGTTGGGGGAGTTTTGTGGATTTTTTTTTTTCTTTTTGGCTAGGTAGGACAGACCGAAGTCCTAAATTTAACCAGGGAAACAGAGAGAGTGTCAGCAAGTGATCCTATTTCAACCAGCATGCTGAAAGGCCATGCCAAGGTCTGAATGTCATTTGGCACCAAGGGCTGGATGCAGGCACACAGCCACAGGAAGAGGCCTGGCTGAGATGGCAGCATCAGCACAAGTGGGTGCACAGCTGAGAACCCCCGCTCCAGTCTGCATCCAGAGAAAGTTTGTTTAAGAACAAACACACACACACACATTCTATCAATGTTTTCTCAGTGTCAGTACTGTAATATCTCTACCCTCATTATGAAAATGCATTGGCGTTTCTCTAGTTCTCTGGAAAGGAGGGTTTGAAGACAATCCTGAAGAGCAGATAAACATCAGGCTTACCTCCAAAATAAATTCTGGCACATTTGCCTAGATCTACAGATGTCTGGCAGAAAGGTTCTCTTTCCCTGAATGAAATATCTGCAATCAGCAGAGCTCTTACATTCTCAGCTCTTTATTCAAGTTAGCCCTTGAACACTGACTTGAGATGTTGAATTTCCTGACCTCTTTTGGAAGGAGAGTAGGACACCTCTTTATCAAAGTACTTAATTCCTGTCAAGCTAAAGAGAAAAGAATTCTGGCCATGGAATAAAGCAAGTAAAAAAGGGCTTTCTGGAGCTGTCTAGTGCGTTCACAGAGGTATGCATGTACATACACCATGTTACTTAGTGTCTGTGGATGTGTTTGTATGCAGACTCCTTTGATGGAGCACTCTCATGAGCAGGTGTTGAACCACAGGGAAAATGAATCAGGTTACAAAAGTCTCACTGGGCTGATCTTCAATCCTATCATATGTTTTGTCAGATGAGCATATAAGATTAATCATTCCAGAGGGACTCAGAAAGTTACTAACACTAAGTGAAGTTATCTGCAATCACAGAGCTTATCTCCACAACTAGCATGAACCTTATGGTACAGGATATACAAAATCAGACATTATAAAAGACAGATATTCTCTCTACATTTGCCTGGAAAATGATGCTGATTTTTCTGGTTCACTAAGCTCTGAAGACGAAAGTATTTTCTATGATAAATAGGATTAACAGCTTTTCAAACTATACCTCATCTCACCTGATTCATGGCCATACCCTTTGTAATTCCAGAAGAGTTAGAGACAGTTCTCTGTTATTAGTCACTTTGTTGGATACCTTCACATCCTTCTGGAGAATTAAAGTAAAAGTTGGACTACTAGCAATGAAACTACACACACAGGAATACTGTTATATTACACACAGCACTATCTAGTACAGCAGTGCTGGCAAAATTAACAATGCACACCCTTTACTGCTTGCTGATGTATATGGCAGAAACATTGTGTGCAAGGACCAGCCAACTGCAGATTGACAGAGCTCTTCTGTACCCAAACAGGTCCACTACTTAGGCCTCATTGAGTTTGAAATCTATATAATTATGTCATGAATCACACAAAGCTTGCTGCTCAGGTTCTTCTTCTAAATTAACATCTTTCTTCCTCACTATTTACAGATAGTGGAAAGTTTCATATAGTGACTCAAGAAATGCAGGCAATCTTTCTAAAAATACTGCAATAAAGACTAGAAAATTTCCTGGAAAATTCACATCCCTTCAGCGTGGTCTATGATCAAACCTAAGAGCCAAATCAATGTGCTGGTATGCAGAAAATGTACCTTGAAACTCCAGCTAGTCACTGACCTTGAACAGGTCATTTAGAGCAAACTGAACAGTCACTCACTCAACACAAGTTTTTGTAGAGTGAGATACTACCCACACTTATCTCATCATCTGTAAAATAGGTATATCACAGCTCTCCTGACTTACAAATTTTTGAACCTCAATTCTTCATTCTTTGCACATGGCTCTGGGAATCCTCAGGAGAAGAGAAAACACAGAACAGAAACTGAGTCAAAGCAAAAGTCCATCTAGCTCAACACCCTGACTCCACTGTTGGTAGATAGTGGCTACTGAGACAAAAGCAGCAGGAAAATGAGAAGGACAATATTTCTTTTGGTATATTCTTCCAGGTCCCAGCATTAAGGAAAAAATTAATTTCTTCAGCCTGGGTTTGTGTTTGAGCCATTGTGTCCAGTTGCCATTTTCATGAATTTAGCTAATTTCTTTTGAATGCATTTGTGCTTTTGGGTTTCACACAAGCTGAAGAAGCTCAAAGGGTTTCTGTCTGCCATGTTGACAATGTAACATGCTGGTTCCCTGACAAAATCACTGGGAATCATCTCCCTGTATAGCAAGTACAAAGAACTGAAAAACTAGTTTTGTGCTTTTCTCAGCCACTGCTGCTGTTGTATATAACCTGGGGCTGGTCACCCTCCCAGTCCTGAAGGAGTAAAGAAACACTCAGAGCAGAGTTTCCCCTGGTGGAGCAAAAGTCCCACAGAGCAGAGTGAAACAATGAAGCTGTTAAGTTCACAATGTGTGGTTTCTCTCAGCTTGCTTTGACAACTCCTTGGTAATAACTTTGTCAGATACATGTAGCTGGAGCTATAAAACTTCCCACTCAAACTTAAAGGAGGCACATTTTCTGCTATGATCTTCTAAGCACCTTTTTGCAGAAGACCACAGAAAGTGATAAATCATTGTTGTGCTTCTCACTAGTACAAACAGCCATGGTCAAGAGACAGGAACAGGGGACTGAAAAAATATTCAGCTCTCTTAGATAAGCAACAAGTAATTCAGCATTCATGCCTTAGCACATTTCCTCAGAGGAGGAGAAGTCCTTTTGTTTCACTATCCTTATAAAGTTGCAGGCAAAAAGCAAGGAAAACATCCTGGCTGTGGAGCAATCTCCAAAGAAATGAAGTACCTGAAAGCACATGGTACTTGCTAGAATCCTGTCAGTGGGGAAACCTCACTTGCTTTCTCAGCAAAGGGAAAGCTGCATAGAAAGGTGCACTCAGAGAAAAAGCAGTCATGGGGCCTATGTAAGTATGGCTCCTTCTGAAGCAGCCCTTCCCTTACTGCATCCAGTGCCCCTGAGGCTTTTCACAAACAGCCCCTCTTAGCTCCCTTTGATCTGCCATCTTTGCTGCTGCTCTTCAGATCTATTCCTCTTCCAATTCAGTTCAACCTGCCTTGTGTGAAGCTTTCTTTTCCATGAAAATGACACAATTCCTAGGGCCTCCAGTAGATAGGGAAATTTCATAATGACTGGAGAATGCAGAGGCACTGGTATGTCCTGGTAGCACCACTAAAATCAGTAAGCCACTGGGGAAGCAAAACTCTCTAGGAAATCAACAGAAATTTGTGCTTAGTCTCACCTGGGAATGCTGGTTAGATAAGTGACCACGTTCAGAAAATCATCATCAGGTATCTCACTGAATCCTGCAAATTCTGGAAAAGTTATGATGGGTGCACCATCCTTCCCTCTTCCTCCTGCAAAAGACGAATCATAAAGTTTAGAAGGTGATTTTATGATTTTGGACAGACTGGTCAGTAGTCAAGTGGGAAAGACTGGCATATTTCTCCTTGTAAAGCACCCACATCCAGTAATCATCATCAGCTCCCATCTGATACAACTCACTGTAGTTTCATTACCTCTGTTTACTCCAGATGAGAGTCTAGCCTTTGGGATTCTCAGATTTTTCATTAATCTTCTACACAATTTTGATTAAGTGCTTTTTTTTGCTACTTTTCATTTCCAAAAAATTTCTTGTGATAATATTACAATATTTCCTTATGTATAGGCATAGGACTCTCCAATTCCTTCTAGACATCAAATGAAATTAAGTAACAGAACACACAAGCTTTGAAGACACACATATAGCCCAAAATACAAGCTTGGGACCAATCCAGGTTTAGGTCTCACCTTAAGAATACTCAAATGCATGGAGGAATTTTGCTTACAATGCTTATTTGCATCAAACCTCTATTAAACAGGACAGGAAATTACAAAACTCATAAGCAATAAAGTTAAGAAAGTCCCTTTCTGAGGGATTCCCTGATCCAAATTCAGGTAGAGCTACAGAAAGCATGGAGCCAAGCTCCTTGGAAGCAAGCAGCCTTTACAGTTCTCCTGA
This sequence comes from Taeniopygia guttata, assembly GCF_048771995.1. Classification (NCBI taxonomy): domain Eukaryota; kingdom Metazoa; phylum Chordata; class Aves; order Passeriformes; family Estrildidae; genus Taeniopygia; species Taeniopygia guttata. The sequence goes on along the minus strand of NC_133034.1, from coordinate 18,130,187 downwards.
CCCAGTGCTCAGCCCTAAGAGCTGCTGTAGCCCACAGCACAAACCCTGTTTACTTGTAGCACCATTCCTAACTTGGTTCCACTAATAAATCTGGGCATTGCTCCAACCACACAGAAGTTACCACATAGAGGGGTTTTCTCACCAGCTTGGGCTCAAAGCTGAGAGCAGACTGAGGAGGCAGCAGCACATAAAGCAGCATGATGAAACAAAATTTTGTTACAGGTACCTTATTGTTTAGTTCTCCTTAAACAGGGTATTAAGGAAATGCTTTTCCCTGAGTCTTTCTCCTTTCTGTACAATCTTTATGTAAACCTATTTTTTGTACCAGCTGAGGAATTCTCTAACAATCCAATACTGAGTGTAGTTCTGCTGTAGACAGAGTTTTCTGAGTCATTCATCACACACAGAGGACTCTTGTCCAAGGGACAGCCAGATTCTGGGCTTCTTTGTAGTAAAGAGGAAGCTGTGAGGCAGTAAATTACCTTCCTCAGGAAAATATCCAATAAAGTATCCCATTAGGAGCATGAGAGTGGGGAAAAAACCAAAAAAGCAAAAAAAAACCCACCAAAACAAAAAACAAAACAAAACAAAAAAAACCACCCCACCACATTCTCATTCCTTGAAAGCACCCTCTAAATCCCCATAAATAATCCCTGTTTCCAGGCTGCTCCTATCCACTGTTGCCTTTCCCTGTTGATAATCACAGCTTATGCCACAAACCAGTTTCTCCTGTTCTGTTGGTGGTCATTGCTAGGAGGTGCTCCAGTAATTCCTGGCTGTTTCTCTGTAGAGTGGACAGTCCCTTGCTAGTCCTGATCCTGCCTCTGCCCTATCCTCACAACCTCAGCTGGATTATTTAAAATCCCTTCTGTGCTGTCTGGCCATGGAGAGCTGGAATGATGCAAAATACAATATTTGCACAAGGTAAAACTCAGAGCTCTAGAAAACAGGAATTTTGAACAAGGAAACCCTTTCTCTTCTTGACATCTGGTGCCATGGTATCAGCACACTACCTTTAGCCCCTCTTTTCCTTCCTGAAGGTTGATTGTTGCTTTGGTTACACCTGAAAATGACTCAGTTGTGTGAGACCATTCACTAAACTCACCTTGCTAGGGAGAAAACAGGCCTACAGAGACTCAAAAGTCTCTCAGCCAAGAGGGAAAGCAAGAAAGCCATTATTCACACTGCACTGAATTGGATTTCAAATGCTGAGCAGATCCACATTGACCTCCCCACTGGCCTTAGGGTGATGCCAAATGCTGATGCATGGCAGCTGCATCTCCAGCTGCACTGTCTGCAGTCAGCACTGATGTAGAATATTCTGTCTTGTACATTTAGTCAGGCTTTCCCCAGACTGCTGCACTCTAGACCAGGAGCTCCAGCCAGCAGTACCCAGTTAGGCTTGTTTGTTACAGATTCTCAGTGACATCTCCTGGACACAAACAGTAACAGCCAGGAAAATTTAATACCAAATTTGTCCGCTGTCTCTGTGCAGAGCTCAGTGTGTGCCAAGATATTTCATACTTGGTATCTTGTGAACATTCACAGGATTTTGGGCACGAAACTAAACCATTCACATATTTGAAATATGTGAGTATACCTTAAATGAGGGAGATGTAGTAACTTGGAATATTTTGGTTTCAAGCAGCAATATTTGCCACTGGAGGATAAGGTAGAGATTCCCCTGAATCCCCTTCTTTAACCTCTGATTGTTTAGTTGCAGTTATACTTAAGATTTGATCAAACTAGAAGTCTCAAATGGTTCTTCTAATGCTTCTGCTGATGAGGATCTCTTTGTGTCCCTTTTATTTCATCTCCTGCATCTCCATTCACACATGTGCTCTTCTTCCCCTTGTCTCTTCCCTGAGCTGGATGAGGCAGGCTGAGATGTATGTGGGTGTGTGTGTTTGTCATGGAATCTTCTCCTATAAAAAGCCATCCAAAGAATTAATGTAAGCAGACTGAACATTGACTTCTTCCTTTCACCACTGGCAAAAAATCTAGGGCACTTAGGAGCAGTCTCAGACTGAACATTCGACTAAGAGTCAGCAGCTCCTGCCTCTGACTAACCACAGGCCCTTAACAGCTCCTGATCTCCATCTCATTCTCCAATGTGAAGGCAACACTTCCTGCTGCAAGCACACCAGAACCCTCAGATGACTCAGCAGAGATGTATTTCAGACAGAGAAATAAAGAAGGAAATCTGCAGTTCCTGCCACACCAGGAAATTAGGGGGAAGTTTGAGGGAATTTGGTCTTCAGAAATTGTTAAGTGCTATGATGAGAAGAGAGCAGAAATGTCTGAAGTGTTGAGTGATAAGAAATACCACAAATATGTTACAAATTAGTTTTTCCTGCCCACATCTGAACTTAAAGCAGTAGTTGTGTTACAAAGGAAAATGATCCATATCCATTTGGATAAGGGATATAAGGGAATCTCCTTAAATACCAAGGGTGTCTGTAAAACTCTCTTTAGTATAAGTGAGCCATTCCATACATCTAAATGTTAATGCCATTTTTTTCCCTGACACTAATCCAAGAATTGCTGCAGTATGCAAATTTCTGCAGAATGTGAATTGACAAGCTGCAGCCCTTTTTTTCCTTGGCCATCAACCTTACTTTCTAGGGAGTTGCCTCAAGATTTCTTCCAGTTCTTGAAATACTTTAGCTAGATATTACTCAATGTCTTGAAAGGGCAGAGAGCACAAACTAAAAGCCAGTAAGGAGAGTCTTCTGTCAGCATCATGGCCATAAGGATTGAGTAATGGAATTTGGCCCCAAGAACCCTCTGTATACCATCCTTGTGCTTGCTGGGACTGTGCATAATCCCTACACTCCTGGGCATCACTTGTGAGAAGAGTCCAGACAGGGACAGAAGAAGCTCCAGCAGCTCCACAGGAGACAGAAGTGCTAAAGAGAGTGAGCCAATGAGCCCAGTAGAGGTGAGAGGGTTTACCTTAGAGCTGCCAGAAGGACTCTGCTATTCAGCAGCGTCTGTGCAGCTGGGCAAGGAACCCAAGGACTGCCAGGAGCAAATGCACTCTTGAGGCATTAACTGAGCCAAGGAGCTCCAAGGGAGAAGCAAGCAATACCTTGAGTTTAGTGCAGTCAGAAGCAAAAGCAAAGACACTCTGGAAAACAGGCATCAGCACCATAGCTGTGCTTGGTGGTGTCTCCATGCAATGCACTGGTCTCTGCCTCTCTGATTTGCAGCTCTTCCAGGCACCATTAGATGCCACCCTGCAGCACTCTCCAAGCAGCACAGCCACCCCAGCACCTCCTGGCAGCTCCAAATGCTGGTGCCCAGCCAGGGAATCTGCAGCTGGTGGCAGTGGCTGTGCCAAGCAGCAGCCAGGAAAGCTGCAGGTCCAGGCAGCAGCAGGGAAGGTTCCGGCTGTCCTGCAGCTGAGGCTCTCTCCTGGGGCTCTCCTCTCACCTTAGGGCAGCCAGGCTATCCCACAGACAGCCTCTGTAGCTGGGTCACTGCTCCTCAGCCACAGCCCAGGCTGCTCCATCATAAGTAGCCACAGAATCTTTCCTGCAGAGGAAACCAAATCAGATTTTTGTCTCCTATACAGACCTGAGCTCAACAAGTTGGAGCACAACTGAAGCAAACCACAACAGGATTTAGAAGAGCAGAGGGCTGAACTGCCTGGTGAAAGGCAAGATTTCCAAGGAAAATATTACTTGACCTTCTGCCTGGTTTGCAGAATGTGAATGACAGCACCTCATTCCTCCTTTTCCTGGGCACACTCCTTAATTTGTTCAGCTTTTCCTCTTCACTTGTGGCCCAAGGGCAAAGGGAAAGGAAGAACCTGGGTGACAGGTCAGAAGTCAGAGTGAATGTGGAAGGTTAAGAAATTTGGAAGAGATGGCACACAAACTGTATCAAGGTTGTACAAGGTACCCCTGATAATGGGACCTTCACTCACTCTTGTGTGTGCCAGTCCCCAGAGTCCCAGGACACAGAGCAGCATTCAGAGCTGCTCCTGTTAGACAGACTTTTCAGCAGCCAATGCAGCCTGGATAGCTGCTGCAGTGAAGATGGGGCCAGAATTCAACCGTGGAAACAAAACAGTTGAAGTATTTAGGGAAGGAATATATCTCGGGGAGAAAAGGTTATGGCAGCTGAGAAAATTTAATTTTGCTTTGCAGTGTAAAGGGTGTGATTGACAAATGAGGTGTGAGTGCTGAATTCCGAGAGCTCTCAGAGCTGAAGCTGTATGTTGGTATGACTGATGTAAAAGCAGAAAGCAATCACAACTGCAGGCCAAGGTCCTTAACACAATAAGGATCTTAGAAAATTTCCCACTCCTCAGTTCTAGCTCTCCCATGCTTCCCACCTAGGCACAAAAAATATCCATGGTTGAGACAATCAGGGGCTACACTGAAGTCCTATTCTATAGCCAGCAGCTCTTTTAACTAGAGATCACCAAATATGCTAACTCCCTTGGGAAATAAAACCAAAACAAATGAAAAGCACCAGCCCAACAAAGGCGCTATAGTCAGGACAAGTTCCAAAAGTTAGTCTGCAAGTTTCCAGAGCTCACCTCCCCAGCCTGCCACAGACACTAACTCATCAGTTAGTATTGGAAAGTGTTCTCTCAAATGCTGCTGACACGTGCAGGCTTAGCTGCTTGGGCCTGCCCACATGCAGAGAGCTCCCTGAGCCATCACAGCTCAACCCTGACTACGGTTCATCTCCTGGGTCAGACAGCCAAAAAGTCTAATGATATCTTGGCTGAAGTTTCACAGCTTTGGTCAGGTCTTACTTTTTCCAAGCTCAGTTTTTTTTGTTTTCCATGTTGATTAAGGGTTGTGAGTGATCAATTTCTCATTAAATCATGTTCCTGGGTCTCAATTTTTATAAAATATCCAAACTGTCCTTTTGGCAAGGTCAGGCCAGGTTTTCCAAAAGGCTCACTTTAAACAGGAAGCAGATGGCCAAATACCCTCCAGGCTTTGCAAATTAAATAAACTGGCTTCTGAGTCAGTTACCATTTTCAGATACACTCTCCCATACACTGAAGTCTGTTAACAGGAGCAGAACACAAAGAAAATGATTCTCTCTGCTAATACACTTCGTGACAGTTTGTCTAATAAAGTCGTGATTTAGCAACATGATCTATTATTGCTGCAAATGGCAGATCGGGCTCTTTGACAGAGTAATTACAGATAAGAGCAGGTTGTGAAGCTGAAGATAAAAAGGTGTTGTGGGGAAGAAATGGTAGAAGTTCCAAGAGCATATTGGTACAGCAGGACAGAAAAAGTATTTTACTAGTGGTTCTTTATTCTTGAGTAAAAACTGGTGTGTTAGAATAACCAGGCTTTCAGTACTACCCAGCTTTGTGACCTAGTTCCCTTAACAGCTACAGGAAACACACAAACCTAGCTGAGCACTCCTGTGTTGTCACAGCTGTAGTCCCATAATTGAGAGTTTGGTTTTCAAGGAAAGGAAAAAGGCAGTGGTGGTATCAAAGCTAGAATTTAACCACAAGAACCAGTACTCCTACCAGATCTCGCAAGCTTAGCAGGGCTAAATTAGCACATGGGAAAAGAGATGAGCAAAGTAAAATTACATGATAAAGGACATTGCCACATTACACTGCAGCCTTTTCCATGACCTCAGTGGACCAGGGAAGGCTTTGGAGAGTTTCCCTGTCCTTAGCATGGAGTAAGGTCTTGATTAGTCTGGAAGGTGGAGGACCAGGACAAACAGGAGGCTGTTAGTAGGTAATATGTACATTATAACTAGATTCTGACACAATAAAACACCAAGTCATTAGACTTGTTATGTAATTCCTACCATCTGCTCCGAGACCACAAGACAGTCAGATCCTCTCAAGAAGTTTGCACACAGCAATAGTGGAGAGAAGTGTTTCTAATGAGTCATGTCCAGAGAAAACAAAGAGCCCTTGATTCAATCATTTTCCTCTTTCTTTTCTGCATTACTGCAAGGAAACTTTGTGAGTTCACTACATCTGCCTCAGGTGCCAGCTGTTACTAAAAAGGTGGCCAAAGAAAGACAAAGTTTACAACAGTCAACCACTGACTTCCATTATCACTGGACAAATGCATTTGGGGTCCACAGGATAAGCAGGAGACCTTGACAAAGCCAGAGGCTGGTGGAGTAACACAAACCAGACTCAGCGCTACAGCTCTGGGCTCTGCAGAGGCTTGGAAGAGGTGACTGGCTGCACTCTGGGGGCTGCAGCCTCCAGACTGAAAGAAATAACCCCATCTAGTATAAATCAGTGTATACCACTGTTAGGAAGTTGCTCAGAGAAACATAATTTATGTCCATAACGCTCTACAAGAACACTGGAATTGCCTTTTGCTGCCCAAGATGGTGACACCAAAGAATAGAAGGGTTTTTTCTTTTTTTTTCCAGACAGTGGCTACTGAGCTGCAACATTTCAATATGGAAAACCAGGAAACAGGCTAAGTACCAAATTTTCAGCCACCATGTAGGCAAGCACTGAAGCACCAAAATATTTGTGGTTGCTCGTACCTAATGAAAAGCAGCTAACAGCATGCTTTGAGGAAAAGCTACAGAGCCATCTGGAAAAAAAATCTAAATCAAATGAGATCATTTATGTGTGAATTACTTTAATAAGTGAAATAAGACAGAAGAATGCCCAGTTTTATTTTCATTGCATGAAAATAACCAATCTTTTTCTAAAGGAGAGAGAAAGTTACATTATTTAGAGAAATGCATTTTTTGAAAAGCATAGTAATGTCTGACTTGCACCTAAAGTTCTCTTTGCGAGAGGCAATAGAGGGAGAGTAAGGAAAATTCCAAAATTCCTGCTATGTTTCACCTATGACTCACCAGTGGTCACCAACAGAATAAGATACTAGGTCAAAGGAGCTTCTAAGCCTTCCTTATCTTCTTCACATGCAACCATGGGGATTCTGGAGTGGAGGCACCCAGGTTTCCAAATTTAGCTGTAAACTTCAGACTAAAGTCAACTTTGAAACTATGAACTACAGTGCTCTGTTCTATAGTAGGATACTATTTCTGGACCATACTGAGGAGATTTTAGATAAGCCTGAAAATTCTTAAAATGTGATTTGTTATTTAGGTAGATGGGGGCATGAAAGACATCTCACTCTCCTTCGGTATTTGTTGTTAGTACTTCTATGCTGATGAATTTGCAGATTCCTAACAAACAAGCCCCTCAGCCTTGCCTTCTATGAAGAGCTATTTTTCAAGTCTTTAAGCAGCTCACATTTAAACAGCCTTATTTAAACACCTTTCTCATCACTTCCAAGAATAAAAGAATAAGATAAATGTGAAAAGTTGAATTTGCTAAAATAGCAGGTGAGAATACAGGCCCTGCTGAAATTATGAGTCCATAAAAAAATATGAAAATTCTTTTTTTATGTCTATCCTTGACATTTTTATTCCATGTTTAATGTTCTAGCTGGAACTGGAAATGGGTTTTTCCTTCCTGTTTAGTAAACCACTTTCCATAAATTGCTCATTACATGCTGTATTCAGCTTTTGCTATTGGTCCCAAATGTTGCAAGGTAATGGGGTTCAAAAATAGCAATCCTCCACATTTTACTGTGTAGGCAATTGCATATGAGGCACTCAATTCTCAACAATTCCTACTTACCCTGCAGTGAGCACAACAAGGGGATGAAAAGGGTTTGAGCAGTTCAATGCAGTTACAGACCCTGTCCTGCCCAGAGGGTTGTGTTCATTAGGAATTCTAGGAAAGTGGGACCCTGAGATGCTTTACTGCAGAGGAGAAGGCAGTTGGTTCCACCTCTGCTCAGTCAATGCCCTCTGCCTAATGCAAACCCTCTAGTTATTGAGCTTAGAAAACTTCCACAAGATTCCTACCTGCAAGCCTCCAAAGTCAAGTTTTAATGCTCAGAGCTTCATAAAGAATTCTGTGTAAACTAGATTTGGATTTCTTTTGGCAACTTGGAATGCATTTTAAATTGCAAAGACACTGCAAGGACTGGGCCTGCTGAGCTGACCATTTCCAGAGCTGGGCTGGTGCACTTTCTGCACTCTATACCCAGTGTTCCTCTCCACTAAGAGGGATAAGCTTTTCAAGAGGACCTTCTTATATTTTCATTATATTAGCATTTTGTGCAAAATCATGAAACTTCACTGTTTCTATGGGGAAGATAAGAAAATTCTGAATTTTCTTATTTGCAGAACAGACAGAAATAGAGACAAAAGGAGTTGCCAGAGGCCATGTAGTCAACAGCAGAGACTGTTTTAGGATCCAGATAAGATTTTATCATCTACAGTATCCAAAATAATGTAATAAATAATTTGCCAAAATTTCAGTATCAGCTCCTTCTTTGGGGAAGGAACTGCGTCACTTTGTGTGATTGCAAACTTCAGGCAAACAAAGGACTATGTAATAATCATATCTTTTAAAGATTAGAACCTTACGCTTTAGCAATGAATCATTTCTAAAACAAAGGCAAATGAGGAAGAAGGGGGAGGTAATGAATAGATCCCTGATAGACCAAAATCTTTTCCCACAAACAAGATACTTGGACATTGTGCAAAGATATGTAGTGAAAGTTTTGTTTAATTTCTTGCTCTCTATATATGTTCCTCCCAGCCCATTGTGGAGATTATGGAAAATTAACTTGCCTTAAAAAAGAAAGTACAGCAGCTTGGCACTTATCCATACACTGTGAATATCTGATTGCAGCAGCACTTCCCAGGAGCAATATGAAAATACTACTGCAACTACTGTACAGAGCTGAAGGGTGACAGTCAGCATGACACATTCCAGTATGTCTCCAAGAGAATCACAGAGTGTCATTACCAGCAACTTCTTACCTGACAAGATTGCAAATTGCCTGTGCAGCTGCTCTATTATATCCACTGCCACCAGCGGCCGTATCTCCTGCTGCATGATTTCATCTGTGCAAGGGAAAACAGAAATCTTCCGTGAGTTCATAAAGCCTCAATGACAATTTATTCCTCCTTTAACAACCCAGCAAAACAAAGGTGACACTCAAAGTAAAGAGCCTAGCCAGACTATTGCCTGAGCTATTATATTACAATTGTGGTAAAGATTATGGTACTTACGGAATCTCTTCTTCAGCCTATTTACTTCATCTATTGCCTTGTGATTTCAGAGAGGGCTTTTCATAAACCTGCTCCAGTGGATCTGCCAGAGCTTGCCACAGGTTTGTTCAAGCTGACAGCCTGCTCCTTACCACTTCAGGTTCCATATTAAGTCACTGCATTTGGCTTCCCACTACAGCAGGTTTTCAGTCTTTGAAAGAGTGAAGTCTACTCCACATACATGGCCCTGTTCCACCCTGAGCTCCCCGAACTCTGCTGGAGGACTTTGTGTAGCCAGCCAATCCACAGCAGTTTCCTTTCCCGATGCTTTTTCCGCTATAAGCAAATACATAGTAAAAGGAGGAAATAAGGGGCTGTGAGACTTTCTTCTCATGAAAACAAAGCCTGTTATTTTAACTGAGCCTGTTAGTTTAAACACTAAAAAGTTAAAAAGTAACTTGGCAAGCAGCTGGGAAAAAAAATGACCTCAATTTTTGTGTGTGATCTATGGAGTGAAAAGCAATTATAGTGTCACATGGAGCTAATTTGATCACTTTTTGCAACAGGTGCACACAGTTAATTTCCCCACTCTTCACACCAGTCTAAAGAAGCAACATTTACAAGAAATATCTGCTCACTTAACTGGCAGGATCAAGGTTTATGTTCTAATAACACTTATTGAACTACTCCTTCAGCCACTGTACAGAACAACAGCCAGTCCTGATGTTGTACAGATCACCTCTAAGTATCCAGACAACAGGTGGAAGGAAGGAAGCTGGGTCTAGATAGACCACAGACCTGAGTAAGGGCAGGCAGTTGCCCCATTTAAGCACCAAGATCTTTACTGATGTGAATTCAACACAGGCACGGAAATACTTTTGTGCACCTGGTTTTAAACCAACAGTCCAGAAACAGAGAGGGAGGTCAGAGAAATTAGAGATTAACTTCTTTCTCCTGCATCCTAGTCTACTGCCCAAAATACCTTCTCTGTCTTGCTTTCAGACATCCACTCTGATACTTTCCAGAACTAGGAATTCTAGGTTTTAAATGACACAATATCATTTGGAAAGTTTTATGTTCCTTTTCAATCCCTTCACTAATGCCTTGAGATGAAGCAGCTGAAGAGCTTGTGTCACAGCAGGTGACACACAATTTGAGAAGAAGTTGCACAGATTTTGGCTGATGCACAAAAAAGGCAATGATTCAAAAAAACTGGGAGGGGCGAAAAGTCAAGGAGGAAGATTCTACAAATCCTCCTTTTGAACTTAATAGGAGAAAATGCAAACTCAAATAAGTGATGTTTTTGACGTGGGACCTTCTTTTCCATCCTGTTTTTGAGGCTCTCTATAAGCTTTCCGATTCTTGACATTGTGGGCGGCAAAAGCAACCAGGAATCACAAAGGAGCTTGGTGTCAGGGATTGTTATACATTGCCAAAGCAAACAAAAGAGTAGCAACCCATTAAATTTTCCTCTTTTACTCTGCAATTTCTTCCATGCATACCCAGAATGGGACCTTGGGGGGGTGGAAACTGCAGAGCAAATAAATTAAGCAAACCGTTTTTGAATATGCAAGGTTATTTTTTAGAAAGTAGACAATGCTATAAGCCTGATTTCTCTCTAGCTGCTGAAGAACAGCTTGTTGATAACCCTATTTCAAGTCAGATAAATACTACGCTCAGGGAACCAGCAGCAAAAAAGTCCTGTAATCTATTAACACAATTCTCAACAGATACTGAGAAGTGTCCCCAGATTATTGGTCCAAAGATTCTACCATCCTTCAGAACGTACACTGGAAGTATTTCTGAATCACCATAATAGTGACAGATTTGCCCTTTTCAAAACAGATGTTGGCAGCAAGATGAAGGCAGAAGAGAGAAACTAGTGACTGTAGCTGATTGTAACAAAAAAGCAGTCAGCATAGAAGTACGAGAAAGGAAAATCAAATTAATAATTTAAACAAAGCTTGGATTCTGAGAACCAAAAAACCCCAGGGCATCATCCATTGAAGGAAATTCTTTTGATTTCATCCAGAAGGTGCAAAGTTATTGTGATATCTGTGCAGTCCCACAGGTGTCAGGTGGTCAGGTACACTCAGGTTTAACCAGGACTGAGATTATGCCCAACAGCTTCAAAAATAGAAAAAATGTTTCTACAATGGATGACAGAATCACAAGAGAATTTTCAACAGAAATGGAAAGTTAACTAGAAAAGGTGCTACCATCTCTCACCTCTCAGAGACTTACCCAGCCCTCCAGGGTAACAAGCCTGCCAGTAGTTTAGTTTGTGTTTGGTGATTGCCAATGTGAAGACATCATTAATATCAACCAGTCTTGAGCAAAACAGAAATTTCACTACCCACCCAACCCCTATTTAATTTTATTAGCTTGCTCTAAACATAGCTTGGTTTCTGGTTTCTAAATATCCTTTTTATTTCAAAATATTTTTGTGATGTAAGGATAAGATGAAGCAAAAGAAACAAAAACTGCAGCGTGCAAGTTAGGCCTCATCAAATCCCCTGTCTGGGCAAGACAAACCACATGGGACTGCTGTAAACCCACACTCAGGAGGAGTTGTTCAGATGATGAGAAAGGTGGTACAAAACACATTCAGTGATTTAGAAATCACACATTCAATTAGTCAGTACAGTTCACACACTGACATGCTGGGAAAAACAATTGGAGCAGAAGAAACCATCAGGAGACTGAGAAAATGAGAAAACAAGGGAAGGTGCCTCAGAAGCCCAAACAGCAAATCAGATCATGTGGCTATGAAATGTCAGTAGCTGTAGCCAGCAGCACTCAAGGTCCCATTTGCCCATTTGTATCCTCCTCTAGGACAGTGCTTAAAGGTGGTCACTCCCCAGCATGGAAGAATTTGTAGCACCACCACAGCACAGACCTTACAATAGAAGTCCCAGTCCTTGGAAACATGATTGATTACCTGGGGGTGCTGGAGGAAGTTTTTAATCTTTGACTAGAAGAAAAACTTGAAAAAAAAATCTTATAAGCAAACAAAAAGATACAAGTCTAGGTTTGTTTCAAAGCTATGACATTTGCCTAGCACCAGTGAGCATTAATAATTTATATCTTCCACTAACTTTATCCCAGGAAGTTCTGAAGCCTCTCTGGTCTATACTGCAAGCCAGAAGGCAGCAGGAAGTGCTGTTCACCCTCCTGGATAGAAGCAAGGTACCTTTTTTTCTGTGGTACTGATATTCCAGCTGAGAAACCCTTTCTTCAGGGTAACATGAACTGGTATTGAGCTGACAGCTACAGGTTCATAGACCCTTCAGAAAAACTTGTTCATGACAGGCACATTTTAACACTCCATGGGGTCAAGGGAAATGTTTCAGGAAGCTGAAAATCTGCAGGAACTTGAAAACTATCTTGTTTCATAGCACCCCTTGCTAATATTTACAGAGGACATTGGACAACTCCTGGTCACTTCAGAGGAGTCCTATCCTCTGATAAAATTTGTATCTGTATAGGCATGCAACTCAAGATTTTATCAAAATATGCACCAGCCAAGTGTCTGCAACATATTTATTTAGGTAAACTTGACTCAGACATTTCCCACCTTCTGTGTGATTGCTCTTGTGGTCTTCACTTTTTTTTTTTTTTTTTAAGAGGCAGTTATTCTTAGCCTCTGAAATTTAAAAAAGAAAAATTTAATTGTTCGGTGTTACATTAAACAATGCCAATCCCCTACACAGATCATCAAAGATGAACATTTACATGTACCACACACTTCTTCATTACTTGAATTAATTTAATTTGTCAGGACAATTTAAATATGAATAAGGATGTGATAAAAGGGGAAAAAAATAAAAGAAACAAGTCAGTTCATCTATTCTTGGTTCTCCTCTTAAACTGCTATAAATTCTGTTCCTAGCAGAGGCCAGTTTCAATGCAGAAGAATTAGGCCTTACAGCTTTCTTCCCAAGGTTTTCTAGCAAGGGGGAGAAAAAGCAAAGCAATTACTACAGCCATCTGTCTGGCACAGCTTCTCCTCCTTCCCAGCTCTCCAGGGAGGCTCACTGCAACTGTGCTATCTGATCCTCAAGGGGAAAGCCATTCAGTTATGCTTCATAATTCCTCATTCAACAATGAAACCATCTTGGCCTTGCAAACACTTGCTTATTCTGTGTCTCACACAGCTCTGTGTGCTCCCACGGCTGGTCTGGAGGAGCTACACCAACAGCAGATGGTTAAAAGCAACAAAGAATATCCTCTTGTTCTTTCCTCTCTTCACAGAGCAGACACAAACTAGTTTACATGCTAATGGCAATTAATTGTTTCCAACAGCACTGGGAAGGTGACCTGCTGGAATGAGGGACTGGACTGCATGAGCAGATTGACACAGCAGTGCCTGTTGCTCCACCAAGGACAATTAAAGGCCACCAGCCACACCAGGACACTGGGGTTTCTTTGGTTTTAAGTGGCTGAAGGCCACAACTGCCTGGCCTTCTGCTGACTGCAGGAGAGGATGGCTTCAATCCCCCATCTGAAGTCACTGCTCTTGGAATAATGGGCTAAAAATTTCCAGAGCAAAGTTCATATCTTCTTAATGACAGCCTTTTATGTAATTCACATGGAAAGAAGACAGCTGAGTGTGAAAGAAAATGTTTTCTAAAATATTAGAGTACATCAGCCTACTTCTACTTTGTGCAAGTTCTGTCAAAAGTTATGCTCAGAGCTTTTGTAATTTTTTGGAGAAAAATCAGATTGCTGATGTGATGAAAAAGGGTCAGACAGGGTTAAGCATGAGGTCAGACATTTCTTGGCCAGATATTTCATTTTAGGAACATGAAAGGACACCTTACATTATGTGTTCTTATGCTTCTTAGAAAGTACCAAAAGGCAAATCCAAACTTGGAAAGTTGCAGAATTCCTATAGTCCAGAACTTCTCCCAGGTCCTGAGTCTGCTTTGCTTGCCACCAACAACAGCAAAGTCTAGCAGAGCTAAGTTAGATTTCAAGAATTAAACACACTAAGGAAACAAATTAGCATGTTTCACTGATAAGATTTAAGCAGGCGAAAGGATTTGAAAATATTCTGTCCCACCAGAATTCCCAGTTCAAGTCCTTAAGCAAAACATTTCCCTTTTTGAAGGTCAAAAAGAACTTCAAGGCTATTACACCAGAGAAAGAATCTCTTAGTTTGGAATCCTTTTCAAAATATTTTTCTTTCTCACCATTTGTGCCCCTTGTTTACTTTCTAAAAAGGTTTGTTTATTCTCTCAACCCAGGCAGACAAACAGTGAGGTCAGTTACTGATACAAGCTGCTGTGCTACAGATTGTTCTAAGGAGGAACTAAAAATCTAGTTATAAACAGAATGGAAATCTCATCCTTTCTCTTCTGCACATTCCTGCCACCTCTTTTTTATTTTTTTGCTAACCCATGTTGAGTCAACTGAAAACTAAGCTGGGCATAATATTATTGTAAATAACGTTGTAAATTGTAATTGTAATTGTATTGTAAATTTCCTTTAATTAGTTTCCTTTCCGTTAGTTGTCTGCAAAGCTGCTTGAAGGGTTCAATTGCTGGTGATGCATTGGAGGGGTGGGGGGTGGCAAAGCCAGGACTGCCCTTCCAGGAGAGAATCAGACTTAGGTCAGCATAGACCAAAAGCCAAAATGAAGCATAGGTTACTGGTATCAGCTTTTCTCTCAGATCAATTTTTCACCATGCACGACTCTAACACCTACAAAGAGTATTTGTTTTAAGGTAATTTCTCTTCTCATTAAAGCCAAGTTTCATAGCAAAGTTTGGTAGCCATCTCCCAAAGACTGAAGATCCTGCTAAAATATTTAGGTAACTCTTATTTGGAGTTACAGACTTACAGGAGTGGTTACAGACTTTAATAAGTTGTTTTTACAGGCAGGCACAGTACACATTAGGAGTCTACTGTGGTTGACTTATAAGGGGAAAAAAGTAGAGCTGTTCATATATAACATTGAAATCTTGCCCTCCCAAATGGAAATTCACCCTCTAGGCATGATGTCAGCTTTCTAAGCCTGAGTCAAAATATTTTGGAATACACTTCCTTGGATGAAAAAACAGATTTTGCTGCTTTTTCCATTTAACCACTTCTTCAAAAACAGTCTTTGGATGTTCTTTTTTGACAGATATTTTTAAAGAAGTCCTAAAATTGATTGGCATATTAAAAAAAAGTAAAAGCTTTCTTCTGCATAGGTAAACCATCATTTTGATTTACTGTTGGTACATTCTGCAAAAATACATTAGTGTGTACCAATTTATACTTACAGTCACACTTCAAGGATTTCAATGACTATTTACCATCAGAACACACCACACATTTATGCACACATTTAGGAATTCTCCATTGATAATTTCCATAAATGCTAAATTTACAAACTAATATAAAATTCTCAAAGCATTCTCCACTGTTCAGTTCAGTTCATATCCTAGCCTATTATGAAGATATTCCTTATAATACTGCTGTAAAGATAAGAAATTATAAACAAATCTTCATTCTACGTTATGAATTATCCATGACCAGAAAAGATCTAAAGAAACACGCCATACCACATAATTTGCTCTGCAAGATATTGCTTGATTTCACAGACCACCCCCTGGTGGGGGGATGCTACATCCTACTATCCACAAAACTGAAACTTCCCTAATAAAAAGCATTAAATGCAAAGGTCTCGTCTCAGCATTCAAGAAATAAATCTAGATTTATAGCAGCATGGGACAGCCTCTTGACTAATGCCTCAATAGTAATAACTTCTGGATAGTTTCTGATTTTTGCCAGAGAAAAGTTAATTCATCTTCTTCCCAAAATCTGTCCTTCACAACAATGCTGGATTGCTAGAATGCAAATTCCTGCTCAGAGAATAGAAGAAAAGAACATTTCCATAATGTCATGTTAAAAACTATCATGAATAACAAAAGCCACAAAAGCAAACTGCAAAGCTAAAATATGCTCACTACAATGCCTGGACATTGAGCTAATAAAGAGATACAGCAGGCTGTACTGCAGACTTCATTCCTTTCTCCCAGAGCTTGCCAGCAGACAGTTTCATAGCTGAAAATGTATCTTAGAAAAATCTTAGCCACTGGCTCTGCATCCAGCAAAATCATTTCAGAGCCGATTCACATAATTTCTGTGCTCAGGAGCTCAGAAGGAGCTGAAGGACTGGTTACTTGCTCCCTGCTGAACAGAGGCCAGTAGCTCAAAAATATTTCCCTGGTTACAGTACTGGAGACAAACAGTGAGCCACAGCAGCCACCACTGCTGCCAGCAGAGCTCTGAGTGTATCTCCGGGACAAACTCTGCTCACAGCCGACCTCTGCCCAGGACAGCTCCCAGCCACCCTCCTGTAGCCTTCTCCAAGCTGTCAGCAGCAGCTCAGTTCAGAAGCCCCCAGAAAAAGCAACAGAAAGACCCCGCAAGGAGCGCTGGCTGCCCTGCAGCCCCTCAGCACTCACAGCCCTCCCTGGAGCCCGGCTCCTCCAGTCCCGCTGTGGCAATGAGGTCACCGAGCACAGGGCGGGGAGGGACGGAGGGATGGAGAGAGGCAGCGCTCCGGGCAGCAATCCTGGATCCAACAACGGTGCACCCAGGAGCTGACGCTCTGCCGGAGGAGTCTGCACAAATTGCTGAGGAACAGCTTCAGGGCAAAGCGCTGCCGAGACCTCGGACTCGCACACGGCCACGTTTAACCCTGCCCGAGGTGCCGCTGCCTCTCCCCGCCCGGACAGCGCTCCACGCAGGCCCCTCCAAAGGACACTTCGGAGGCAGTCACAGCTTGGCACAAACAATAAAGGTACAGCCCAACAAGCAATAAAACATATTCACTTGCTCAGACTAAGGCATGGTAAGGCTTTTGCTAAAATAACCTTAAATAGTAGGGTGTTTGGGGCCAAGGAAAACCAGTAGTGCTGTCTGGAGTACAATCCCAAAGGCACAGCCACACGTCAGAACATAGTGGTGTTATTTAAAGACAAAGGAGAAGACTGCACAAGACCTATGAATTTGGTAGGAAACTTGACCTCAAGTTTTGTACAGTGGAGTAATCACTTTTACATATTTAGTTCAATGAATACTTCAGATTATAAGCTTTCAGGGCATAAAGGGAGTACACATGTGGCTTGATGAAGGTGACATCACACAGCAATCTGAAGAAACACTGGAAAGCAACATTAACATTAGGTTAACTCATAAAATTTACTGTCCCTTTACTGGCACAACACCCAGCAGCTCAGTGGCTTTAGATACAAGTCACTCTTTACCCAGGCTACAGTAGCTGTCCCCTAGGATGTGTGATGCAATGGTAATATCTTGTTTGTTCTGTGTCTTCAGGCTCTAAAAAGACAAGTGTCATTCATTTTATAGATAGGGAAATTGAGGCACAGGAATAGGAATCCAGGTCATCAGTCAACCTCAGCTTTCCCCAGCAGTAAATTGAGGAGCAGACCATAGTTTTTTCTACAGACAGGCTACCGGACAGTGGATCTGTCTTAAGGATAATATACCCAGTATTTCCATCCTTCTCCCATCAGCTAACCAACACAAGCTATGACAATGCTTATAGTATAGCATGAGAAAACGAACAGGATTTTCTACAAATTGTAGGTACAAATAAATGTCAAATTTAAGCAGAGCATCACCATGCTTGGTACAAGATACACCTGAGAGCTTATGACACCTCTAGCTTTACAGACAGACACTACTTGGTGGATAAAGGTACAACAAGAGAGTGGAAATACGTATGAATTTTACACTGCGCTTCCTTTCCCAGCCTCCCCTACACTGCCTGCCAAGCAAGTGAATTCACCAGCTGTAGTGGGTGTGTAATGTTACTCTCTGCTGCCTGTACCAGTATAAATGTCCACATGTAACCAATGTACAAAATCTGTCTCCCATTCCAGACACGTTTTGTTCTCCTTCGAGCTTCCCTCCAGCTCTGCTTGTGCAGAGCGAACTGACCACAGCCCTGTTAGTCACCGAGCCCAGCCCGGCCCGGGGCAGCCCAGCAGCAGAGCCGGGGCACAGCTGGGTCCCCAGCCAGGTGTGGGGGGCTCGCTGCCCCCTCCTGGCACCATCCGTCACCTTCCTGCCGGGATTGGCCTCCCTGCGACACAGAGGGACAAGCGTCACATCGGTCCCAGTGGCTGATAAATGTGCCGGATTATTACAGTCTAAAAAGCACTATAACCCTCTGCACAGAGATGCTGCAGATCCAGCCGTGGAGTTAGAAGATGAAATGCTACTCTGCAAGTGAATTAAAATTACTAACCTAATGTGGATTCAGGATATAAGGAGAGGAATGAACTCACCATGGAAGTGGCACCAAGAAATTCCTCTCAGACCACTACATTCTCCTTGCGAAGTACTTTAAGTTTCATAAGCTAAATTTACACATCAGACATCTTTTCATTTGGGTAATTAGTACAGGTAATTTCAGTCTGCATCTGCAAAATGTCTTTGCCAAGCTGAAAAGGCTTAGTTGTGCCTCTCTCAGCAGAATAATATTTTGTACTATCCAAATATTGTCCCACCAGCATACAACCCATAGAATAGGGTAATGCAGACGTTTGAGTTTTTGTTACTGGGAAGCAACTGTACTACACATTTTAGTTAAGTTTATAAAAATATAATAATATTCAAGGACATGATCCTCTTTGGCTACAATACACCCCAGTTTCATGGAAATAACTTGCACCATGTCAGCATCTGTCTCCACATGTTCCTGTGTTCATGCCTGTGGGTGTGGACCTCCAAAAGCATGACAAGGAATGGCTCACACCCAAGTGCCTCTAACTCAGAGATCATCTTCCCAGATTCTTTCACTGCAGGACCAAAGAGGACCACTAGGTTCATTGTGTTTGACTTGTTGAACACACAAGATGTTCATGGAAATTGGATTAAACCAGCATTTCAGAAAGCTCTTTAATCTTACGTTAAAGACTTCAGGCAACTGCAAATCCACTGTTTCCTCTAGAGAAGGCCCAACACAAAGAAACTGGCTTGTGTTTCACAGCTCCCACTTTGACTTACAGCCCACTGATTTTTGTTGTGCTTTTGACTTGAAAATTTAAGTTTCCCCCCCATTTCATCCATTCTCTGACACACTTCTTGAGTCTAGTGGTAAAGTCAAGGGAAAATGGAACACAGTATCCCTTTACCCCTTCCCATTCCACCTCAGCTTTTCCCAATGCTAGCAAATTATGACCTTATTAATTAACAGTACCCCAATTTGAAAATCAGGTCTTCACTCCTGTAGACCTCCTCAGAGGCATCCCCAGAAGCACACTGTCTCAAGGTGTGACTCAGGAGTTTCGACAAGTAGCCTAAACTGAGCAATCCCCAGTATAATGACTCATAGGCACAGGTTCTGAATATAAATAAGGCATTGGCTCTGTGCAAAACAAAGATGTTGGGATATTCCAGCTTAGAAAAAGGTGGAAAAAAATGCTTGGTCAATAATTCTTGTCTGTTGTAAGAGCATGGAGGATTTTTTCCCCTTGAAAAATTGAATTAACTAATAGGATCAGAAATTTACGCAATAAGACACTTAGCATAGTCCAAATATTCATATATAGCTGGGCTGCTCCAAACAAGCATTTATTTATCATTCCTTTATACTTGATCCTGAGTATCTCTAGTAGATAATCTGCAGGTGTTGAAGAAGGAAAGTCCGTGTCATAGAAAACTCACTGGTCAGGCTAATCCACAGCAAGATTCAGGTAATAAAGCTGCAGTACAATTTGTATTAAAAAAATCAATACATTAGCACAGCAGAACTGTGTCTTTAAGTGAGGTTTGAAGCAGCAGAACTAGCTGAATTTGGAGAATAATCTCTGTGGGCATAACCAGGGTGAGAGCTCTGCACAGGCATTCTCCAACCTCCCAGCATACTCAGCACCATTCTCCCCTGAAATCTTCTCCCCAGGCAGTTTACACTACAATTTAAGTAATGAAGAAAAGCAAACTGGGCTATTATATTGTGGTAATAAGTCCCACAAGTTAACAAAACATTACCAATTATAGCAATCTGTCTATCCATGTTTAATGCTTTTCCATTTCACTGAGCTGTTTCTTGTTCTGGTATCATGAGAGAAAGTGAATAACATAAATACCCACAAGGCCTCTGCTCTAACTTGCCCTCTGAGAATTTGTTCTCTTGATCTTTGCAGTACTACAGCTCTCTCAGAATTCTTTTAAATGAAAATCAAGCTGTGCCTTCCCTATTTCTCTCATAATTGTCTGGATTTTTCTGATTAGGTAAACAGGGTTTAATATTTCTCAACCACAACAGAACTCATTGCATATGTATGGGAACAGGTAAAAAGAAACACAAGCATCTAAGATAATAATATTTTCTCAGAAAAGCCTCTGTGGAAAACAAAATATTTTATTTCAGCTATTTTATATGCAATGAGAGCCAGCTGAAAAAAGTTATCCTAGGTCCCCTAAGTAGCATTTTTTATTAAAGACAAGAAGAAATACTGAATGCAAATAGAACCAGAACAATTTTGAGCAATACACAAGGAGCCACTCTGAGTCTCAAGGGAATTAGAAATACTTTCCACTTATACTTCAGATTTTGGTCTTCACACAAAATAGTCACCTTCTCCAGTAACCAGCACCTTTGTGGAAAGGTCAGTCATTTGTGAAAGGAAAGCATTTCTCATTTATTTTACTACTAAAGGTGGAGAAGCTCCAAAAAGTCCAACAAATTTCAGCCTCAATTCATTTCAGATGGCATTTCCTTCCAGAGACAGCACCATATTCCTTAACTGCTCCAGTACTTGAGTCCCTTTTACTTCCTGAACAGATGGATCTGAATAATTGGTTTTCAACTCCAGCAGTAAGAGAGACACAGCAGCAGGACTGAGAACAACCTCCCATGATTGCTGGACAGACAGAACTGCAGCATTCCTCTGTCCTATAGAGGACAAAAGCAGAAACACTGCTAGCACAACAGACAGGTCCCCATCCTACTGGCAAGGAGCCTCTTGCCTGGTTTTGCAGTAACAGCA